>NC_022018.1:56325553-56326361 GCF_000317375.1 Microtus ochrogaster
TCCCTCCCTCCCTCTCCCTTCTTCTCTCTCTCTCTCTCTCTCTCTCTCTCTCTCTCTCTCTCTCTCTCTCTCCTCTCTCTGTTTTTTGAGACAGGGTTTCTCTGTGTAACAGTCCTGGCTGCCCTGGAACTCACTCTGTAGACCAGGCTGGCCTCAAACACACAGAGATCTTCCCACCTCTGCCTCCTGAGTGTTGGGATTAGGGGGATTAGGCGTGTGCTGCCACTGCCTAGCAGCTTTTATTTTGTTTTTTGAATGCTCTACCATGCCCAGCCCAGTTTTCTTTTCTTCCTTTCTTTTTTTTAAAGAGCGCTAGGGTTTTAGCTCAGTGGTCAAGCACTTGCCTAGCACCAATCCCCAGAACTTCAAGGAGAAAGAAGGGAAGATGTGCTTCTGCGCATGCTGAAGTGTTATCTAGAGCTCCCGCCACAAGAAGCTGTCTTGGACCTTAGGGAGAAACAGAGTCAGAGATGCCTTGTTCAGGCAAGCAGTAACCGTGCTATTGGCCAAGAGGTCAGCGCTGAGGGAGCAACAACATGCACACTGAATATGATGCCTTTGAACAGAATCACACATGAAACACGGTTACATGTCGGTAACTGATGAAAATGTCGCCGTCAGAGGTCCACGGGAACCTCATAGAATTTGCGAATCTGCTATAGAGAATATAATTAATTAGAAAAAAATAACTGTGTTGGAGGGAGGAAAGGGAAAGGGGAAATAGGATTGTAATCTCAAAAAGAAGAGCTATCAGCCGGGCGATGGTGGCGCACGCCTTTAATCCCAGCACTCGGGAGGCAGAGGCAGG
>NC_022018.1:56326491-56328740 GCF_000317375.1 Microtus ochrogaster
AAAAAAAAAAAAAAAAGAAGAAGAAGAGCTATCTACTTTGGAGGATGAGTGACAGTGGCAGTGCTGGGACCACTGAGCCCAGCGCCTAGGACACAGTCAACAAACATTTGCTGCCAGTCTGCGAGCCTGGACCTTTAGGGCAGGGGACCACTGCTGGGTCAGGTTGAAAGGGGCAGCAGCTGTTTGGCTTAGTGTGAGGTTGGGAGGGAAGGTGAGAGGCTCACACTGTGTCGGGCCTCACTGTGAGGCATCATGCTGCAAGCCTCAGCTTGGCCTCGCTCACCAGGGTAGGGTTCATCACCTAAGTGGAGTGTTCTAAGAGTTAGGAACTTCTTATCATTTTGTGCTGCGGCTCAAACCCAGGGCTGTGTACTTGTCGGGCAAGTGCTCTACGGGTGAGCTACAGCCCTAGGCTAAGTCAGAGCTGAGGCTTTAGAGGCATTTTCCTGCCTTTGGGTGACTGCTTTACCAGGATCGGCGACTCCATTCTCCTTAGCAGCAACCCTGAGGGACTCACTATTACCTGTCTAGTTTTACAGACGGGGAACGCAAAGCCCACACAGGAAATTCACAAGTGAGAAAGGGAGGGTTTGCAGGCAACCAGGGTGTTTGTGACCTTGGGTGAGTCTGAAGCCCTGATCTGGCTCCCATCACCCACGGAGGGTCTGAGCTCCATCAGTGATGACTGACATCTTCCAGAGGGGTTGTAAGGAAAAGGGAATACGGGGACACTAAGGAAGACTGGTGAGCGTCCAGGTGTGATGGCACCCATAGCAAACCGCCCCATGCCACCGCTACCAAGCACCTGCCAGGCTCTAAGAGACGCATCCAGTACAGCCCAAGCCCTGCCCTCTGAGCATACAGCTTGCTATGGATCTGTAGGCACTACTCAGGTCTGCAGGTCTTCTGAACAGTTCTGCTCAGGATCCCTCCTCCGCCAGAGGCCTGAGGCTGCATAGACCACACAGGCTAAAGCACACTCAACCCCGCCAGTGTAGATTAGGAAGAAGAGCACATCACTTACCCACAGTGGGCTCGTCAGGGCCCTGCTTGAATTCCTTAGGTCCTTTCCATGGTGGAGCCTACAGAAGACAGCAGGCAGGAGCATCAGAATTTCCTTGATCCTATGCTAGGCCCCAACCTCCTTCCACCTCCCCAAAGTACAGGATTTCCTCACAAGGCTTGACCCTCCTCCCTCTTCCCATTGTCTCCCCTACGAATGTAGCCTGTGTTGTCATATCCCCCAGTGTGGGCTGCTCTCTCCTTTGTCTGGGCCTGCTGGGCTGGCCGTGCCTTCCCCCACACAAGTCTCCCAGTCACCTGAACTAGCAGGTGATAGGCAGAGGCCAGAGCTGGGATAGGGACCCCTCGGTGTCATCCTGGTCCAATGCTAGCGTCCACAGCCCTCACCGAAAGTGTCAAATCCAGGCTCATCAGCAGGGACCCCAGGAGCCACAGAGCCCTCATGTTGTCGTCGATGGTCCCACTGCCTGCCCAGGAGGGCAGATCAATAGGTCTGGGCAAAGTTCACTGAAGCATGAAAGGTGAAACTTGGTCAAACTCCCTCCTGGGTCCGAGGGGCACAGACTTTACGGAAAGCCTGGCAGAACCATGACGTGGCATCCTAGCAACTGGGGAGCTGGCTGAGGAGAAGGCTCCTACTGTACAGTCTTACAGTCTATCAGGAAGCATGCTGTTTTCTTCTGCTGTATAACCGATTACCACACGCTGAGCACCCTAAAACAATGTCCCCCTAAAACCACATTCATGGCTGCACAAACCCACAGGTAAACAGTTGGTGTTCAGGGTTAGAGTTACCCAGACTGTCAAAAAACTGAAGTTCAGGCTGAGTTCCCACTCTGAAGGGGCATCCCCTCCCAAGTCCCTTCAGAGATCACCTCCATGTGGCCGCAGGACAGATGTTCCCACTTCTTTCTTGGCCATCAACTACGGGCTACATGTGACTCCTACATTTCTGGTCACCTGCTTCCTTGAAAGCCAGCATCGGGACTGGAAGAATGGCTCAGCACTTGCTGCTCTCCCAAAGGATCCAGGTTCTAGTCCAACATCTACATGACAACTCAGAGCTCTCTGGAACTCCAAGTCCAGGAGCTCTGACTGCCTCTGTGGGCATCAGGCATACATGCAGGTAAAACATTATATAAGATAAATAAATTAATTAAAAAAAATAACAAAATAGAAGCCGGGCAGTGGTGGTGCACGCCTTTAATCCCAGCACTCGGGAGGCA
>NC_022018.1:56329136-56334223 GCF_000317375.1 Microtus ochrogaster
AGACCAGCCTGGTCTACAGAGCTAGTTCCAGGACAGGCTCCAAAGCCACAGAGAAACCCTGTCTCGAAAAACAAAAAACAAAAACAAAAAAAAAATCCAAGAAAAAAAAAGATTTATTAATTTATTGATTTAAAGTGTTCTTTCTGTATGTCTGTCTGCAGGCCAGAAGAGGGCACCAGGTCTCATTATGGATGGTTGTGAGCCACCATATGGTTGCTGGGAATTGAAAACTCAGGACCTCTGTAAAAGCACTGAGTGCCCTAAACTATTAAGCCATCTCTCCAGCCCCTAGGGTGAACTTTTGTATGATAATTCCTGTTCTGTCCCGAAAATAAGGTTTATGAAAGATAGGATTAAAAAGCACTGTTATTTAATAAGGTATCAAAGCTGCACCTCCTTGCTCTCATATGCAAGAATGTATCGTCTACTGGCAGCCCAACTTTGTAATGTAAGAATCACCCAGGTGATAATGGTTTTTAAGACATGAAGGGGTCCTGGGGAACAGCTGAGGCTTGCAAACATGTAGCAGGACCAGAGCTCCTAAAGAGAGCCCAGCTGCAGTGGTGGGTAGGCCTTTGCGGTTTTGGAAACACTAGTGCCCTGTACTAGTCACAGAAGCACCTGCCATGATGAAATGGAGCAGGCTGAGATCTAAAAGGCAGGTTATGTATATACTGCCAAGGGTGGGGCTAAAGAGGTGATCCAAGGCGCCTGAGAACACCAAAAGGATTGTGAATGAGTCCCCAGAAATTGGGCTTTGGATGGTTTGTAGTGTTGGAGCTTGATTTTGCCTTATGCAGAGCTTGCCCTGTTTTCTCCCTCGTGAAGTTAAAAAAAAAAAGTCCATTATTTTTCATATTGCAGGAACACATAGTTGAGAGATTTTAAACTTTAAAAGGAAATTTTTAGAGTTTTACAGAAAATTGGGAAACCTACAAATTTTTTAAGGAATAGTTTTAAAAATATTTAAATTTATAAGGCCATTGGACATTTTAAATTTATAAAATGTTTTACATTATTGATATTTGAACTTTAAAATAAGTAAAAGGCTAAAAATTAAGGTCACATCTATGAGCACCAAATACTAAACACCCAAAATGGGGACGTTTCTGTCTTACGATGCAGCAAGACACCAACCTACGCAGTCCGGCAAAGAGCTTGGAGCAGCTTCTCAACCTGAGCCTCAACCCTTTGCAGTTGAAGGACGTTTTTACAGGGGTAGCCCAGGACCACTTGCATGTTGAATGTTTGCTTTGAGATCCATAACAATGGCAAAATTGCAGTTGTGAAAAAGCAACGGGAATGATTTTGTGATTGGGGGGTCACCACAACATGGGGGCCACCACAACATGGGGACCATACTGAAGGGCTGAAGCTGAAGAAGCTGAGATCCACTGGCTTAGAGAATGTCTCTCCTTACCTAAGGTCTGTTTATGTTAAGAATTCATGTCTGGCCTCTTTGTCTTTTCTAACTTTGTTAAGCTTAAGCTATTTTAATAAACTGAGTCATAAAAGAAACTGTTATATCTGGGCAGTGGTGGCGCACACCTTTAATCCCAGCACTCGGGAGGCAGAGGCAGGCGGATCTCTGTGAGTTCGAGGCCAGTCTGGTCTACAAGAGCTAGTTCCAGGACAGGATCCAAAGCTACAGAGAAAGACTGTCTCAAAAAACCAAAAAAAGAAAAGAAAAGAAACGGTTATATTCTGAAGTAGCATGTACTTTCCCATATACTTTTGACCATTTCCATGTTTCTTTTGACAATTGTTCATTTATTTGCAGACTAGATGGCTTGTTCACTGGTGGGGGGAGGTCTCTGCAGCTCTTATGTATCTTGGATAGTAATTCCCTCTCTGATATGCAGTTGGCAACATTTGGTGACTGTCTCTTCACTCTGGGGATTGTTTCCTTTGGTATGCAGAAACTTTCTTTTTTTCTTTTGTTTTGCTTTTCCAGGTAGTATTTCTCTGTGTGTGGCCCTGGCTATCCTGAAACTCACTCTGTAGACCAGGCTGGTCTTGAACTCAAAGATTGCCTGCTTATGCCTCCCGAGTGCTGAGATTAAAGGCATGTGACACCACCACCCCACTTTCAGAAACCTTTTAATTTCACTTAATCTCGTTATCAGTTCTTGGTATATTTCCTGTGTTATTTGGCGTCCTTTTCAGGAAGTCCTTGCCTATGCCCATATGAGTCTAACCTATATTCTCCTTTAACAATATCAAAGTTGTAGGTCTTCTGTTACAGGCTTTGATCCATTATGAGTTGATTCTTATCTGGTTTCTCAGGCCCTCAGTATGAAAATCTTCAGGCTGACTTCCTTCATGGTCACATGACAGCTCCCACAGTTCTGAGAATCACATCTAAGCTCAGGGCTGCTCAGGTGAAGAAGTGCTGTCCCTTCTAGTTGCTTCTGAGAAATGAGGGCGGCTCCACCAAAGGGCTAAGCAGAAGCTGGATATGGGGGAGCACACGGGAGGCAGAGGCAAGAGGATCAAGATCCTCTCCAGAAAGCTGAAGCAGGGCTCCCAAGAAAGCTCAGTAGGAAGGGCGCTTGCCTCCAACCCTAACATCCCAAGTTTGGTCTCCAGATCCCACATGGTGGAAGAAGAGAACTGGCTCTCGCAAGCTGTTCCCTGACCTCTAGCATAGCGAGTGCACACGCATGCGTGCGCGCGCGCACACACACACAGGAAAAAGAAAGGAAGGGAGGAGAGTGGGGGAGGAGGAAGAACTGCACTGTGAGCAGGCTCTCTTCATGAGTCATTAGCATTCCTGGGTCACATAGCACCCTGAAACCATCCCTATCAAGACTAAGGGGAATTCCCTCAGCTGGGTTAGAGCAGTTATCTCCGAGCTAGATTGGAGAGCTGTGATGAACAGTAGCCACTGCAGACGGGTGGAGCGGCCTGGGTTTGACAGGACAAACGCAGGCCACCAACCGCTCCCCAATAGCCTGTGTTTCCTGCTTCCCAGTCCTCCCAGGGCCCTTAGCAACTCCCATTTCCAAACTATTCCTTCTAGTTGACTCTGTGAGTCCCGAGAGATTTCTAGTGGATTCCTTTTTGTTTACAGAGGGTTTTGTTTGCAGGGTGGAACTCTCTCTCTCTCTCTCCCTCTCTCTCTCTCTCTGTTTGTGGCAGGCCTGACCAGCAACACCAAGGTATGTTTATTCCATCGCCTGACCATAGTCATGTGTCACATGACAGGGACACATCCCCAGAGAAATGCATTGTTGGGTGACAGTATTTATGGGAATGCCGCAGACTGTCCTTTTGCAAGCTAAGATGGCCACTGAGTCACTAGCTCACAGAATCTAAAGAGGTCCCCAACTGCACTGTACACGAAGCTCATTTTCATTGTCAACTAAAACAGTTATACAGTGCATGTCTATACCCCACCCGCAGCCTCTGTGTGTGTGTGTGTGTGTGTGTGTGTGTGTGTGTGTGCATGTTCCTGGGTCCGTGGAGGCCAGAAGTTGATGTCACATTTTTTTATTGTATATTTTTTTGTTTGTTTGTTTTTTGAGACAGGGTTTCTCTGTGGTTTTGGAGCCTGTCCTGGAACTAGCTCTTGTAGACCAGGCTGGTCTCGAACTCACAGAGATCCGCCTGCCTCTGCCTCCTGAGTGCTGGGATTAAAGGCGTGCGCCACCACAGCCCGGTTTTTATTTTTATTTTTGGCTATTCGAGATAAGATTTCTCTGTGTAACAGCCCTAGCTGTCCTGGAACTAGCTCTGTAGACCAGGCTGGCCTTTGGCCTCTGACTCACAGAGATCCTCCTGCCTCTGAGTGCTGGGATTAAAGGCATGTGCCACCACCGAGAGATATCAAATATCTTCCTCAATTATTTTCTTTCTTTCTTGTTGTTTATTTTTGTTGTTATTGCTTGGTTTTGTTTGTTTGAGACAGGGTAGCTCTACATAGCCTGGGCTATCCTGAAACTCATTATATAAGCCAGGCTGGCCAGCCTCAAACTCACAGAGATCCTCCTGCCTCTGTTTTCTGAATGCCTTGATTAAAGGTGTGTGCCACCACTGCCCAGCTTGCTACCTTAGCATTTTTGTTTGTTTGTTTGTTTGTTTGTTTGTTTGAGACAGGGTTTCTCTGTGTCCTTGGCTATCCTGGAACTCACGTGGTAGACTATGCTGGCCTCGAACTCAGAGATTTGCTTGCGTCTGCCTTCCTAGTGCTAGGATTAAAGGCATGCACTACCACTGCCCGGCTGCCGCCTTGTTTTTTTAATGTCTGTGTATGCTTATGTGCCTGTGTGAGGGCATCTGCAGAGGCCGGAAGAGGATATCAGGCCCTTTGTAGTTAGAGTCACAGTTGGCTGTGAGCTGCCTGCCATGGGTGCTAAGAACTGAACTCAGCAAGAACAGCAAGTGTTTTTAACTGAGAAAAGTTCTCTCCAGGCCTTCTGTCATTCTCTTTCAGACATGGTCTCTCAGTGAACCTGGAGCTCGTGGAGGCTAGCCAGTGAGCTCCAGAGACCCTGCTCTCTCTGCCTCTTCAGTCCTGGGTTACAGATGGGTGCTGCCACCCCTGGCTTTTTGAATGAATGGTGGAGATCTGAACACAGGTCCTCACGTCTGAGCAATAGGCCCTTGACCAACTGAGCTGGCTCTCCAGCCCACGGCTGAACTTTCAGACTTCCCCATCTTCATTTCCACAGCTCTTTCTTTGACTTCCTGGAAATGAAAGGTGGTCCAGGTGCTGGAGCCTGTCAAGCTAGAGAGCTGTCTGCCTGTCTGTCTGTGGAGGTTTGTACATATGTTTGTTAACTCGGAGATGCTGACATCCTTTTTAACATCTCAGACAGAGAACATGCTTGAGAATAAGCACAACAGATTAAACGCAGATATAGCAGTCTTTCTTCTGGGCTGCCAACCAGCTCCCAAATCATGACACGGTGACTTATTATTAGTTAGGCTTGTTTCCTGCAGGTTCTTATAACTTAATTAAACCTGTTTCTCGTCATCTACGTCATCTACATTTTGCCTCAGGGCTTCTTACTTTTTTTTCATTCTGTACATCCGACTCTGTGCCTAGTTGTCTGGAGGCTTCCTGACTGGCTGGCTCCCTGGTC
>NC_022018.1:56334573-56341465 GCF_000317375.1 Microtus ochrogaster
CACAGTTAAAGTAATATTCGGCAGAATAAACAAATGTAACACATCTTTACACAGTTAAAGTAATATTCGGCAGAATAAACAAATATAACACATCTTTACACAGTTAAAGTAATATTCGGCAGAATAAACAAATATAACACATCTTTACACAGTTAAAGTAATATTCCACAACAAACAGAGGAGAAGGTTGGGGTATAGATCAGGGGCAGAGCACTTATCTAAAATGTTTGAGGCCCTGGGCTTTTCCCCAGAACTGCCAAACCAAAACCAAACAAAACCCCTAAAACTGGAGTCATATGTGGGATAGAGATTTTTGAGTGATAGCATTTAAAACCAAGGCTTCCAAGACACCTGAGTTCAGAACCACTATCTGTTTCTTACAGGTGCTTTGAAAGGTAGATGCCTTTGTTTGTTTTGTTTTTATTTTTTTTGAGATAGGGTTTCCTCTGTGTAGCCCTGGCTGTCTTGGAAATTGCTTAATTGACCAGGCTGGTCTTGAACTCACAGAGATCCTCCTTCCTCTGCCTGCCAAGTGCTGGGATTAACAGCTCTTGTGGGATTTCAATCCCTTTAGTCAATGACTTTTGAGGATTATGAATCCTAGAGAGTGGTCTTATCTGTGGACATGACAGTTTATAATCTTAGGGAGATGGCCTGGCCCTCTCCTGCTCCCGCACTCTCTTGGGTGGTTGGTGAGGAGCAGACAACTTGCTCTTAACCCCTGGACAGAGCGACCAGATGCTGGCTGAGTGGCAGCATCCAAACCATTCAGTATTAGTGAGTGTTTACTCCTTTTTTTTTTTTTTTTTTGAGACAGGGTTTTTCTGTGTAGCTTTGGAGCCTGATTTGGAACTCTGGAACTCTCTCTGTAGACCAAGCTGGCCTCGAACTCACAGAGAACCACCTGCCTCTGCTGCTGAGTGCCGGGATTAAAGGCATACACCACCACCGCCCAGCCTTTTACCCCTATTTTATAACTAAATAAATTCTTAAGAACCCTTAACAGACTCTTGTGGCTTCTTGTTACACACTACAACAACATGGCAGTAGATGCCTTTTTGATTATGCCAATTTTATTTCAAACCAAAAGTCTTAATTGATGCAAGAGTTATGAAGCAAGGAAGTTTCTGAAACCAAAACAAAACAACCTCTTTATGATCCACTGTGTAAATAAGTAGCAAGAAGATAAAACACTGACCTGGGAGCAGGGTGAAAACCACAGGAGTCAGGGAGGTGGCTTTAGGTCCTGTTGAGGCCAATGCCTGCCCATGCTGCTGGGTCAAGGGTCAGCCTCTCTGAACCTTGATCTTCAGGGCTCCTTAGAAAAGGGTGGATACTGCCAATAGTGGGCATATTTACTGAGATGCTGAGGTGGGAACACACGGGAGGCAGAGCCTGTCACTGTTTAACCCACTGGAGGAGCTAACAGAAAAGTTTTACCACATGGCCACGCTCTCCCGGCAATTGCCACACACCTGTCCTCTGTCCCTCTGAGCATTTGGTTCCCTTCCAGTGCCTGCTGTGGACAGAGCAGGCAGACCAGGGCACACCCTCTCTGTGTCTTGGCTTCTGTCTCGGCAAAGCTGGGCTGTGGCTCACAGGATGGAGAAACACATCTTATTCGGGATGTCTGATACCATACTCACGAACACACAGAGAGCCTGTTCTTTTAAAAAATATTCTTTTTCTTCAAGAGAGGGTCTGTCTGTATAACTTAGGTTGGCTTTGAACTTTAAGCCCTCCTGCCCCAGTCTTCCAAGTAGGATTATAGCCCTGTGCCATACCTACTAACATTCCTCTTCAGTAGGGACTTGGGCATAGATTTCAAGAGGTTACAGATACACTTGTTCAAAGGCAGTTGGGGAACCAGAAGGTACCCACCCTAATACCCTCCACATGGTGGTAGCTGGCACCACTATTTCCCAGTCATACTGCTTGCCACAGTGAAGCCTTTGCCAAGGCAGAAGCCACAGAAGCCACAGAAGCTATCCTTCCTCCAAACAGCTCAACCTGATGGAGACTGTACCAACTACTAGTACACGAAATACGGCTTCGGGGGACTGAGGAACTGGATTCTGGTTTTTATTTTAATGTTGACAGCCACATGTGGCTGGTGGCTACCGTACTGAGATGTGCGTTCCAGGGTTGCAGGGAGAAATTGTATAATCAGAAATTTCTCTCCCACCCGCCAGTTCTGGAATAACTGCCCAGAGGCTTAATATTACTTATAAATGCTTGGCCAATTGTTCCTTTTATTATTAGTTAGTTCTTACATTTAAATTACCCATTTTTTTTTTAATCTATGCTTTGTCACATAGTTCATGGCTTGCTACCTCATTTGTTGTTGTTGTTGTTTTCAAGACACAGTTTCTCTGTGTAACAGTCCAAGCTGTCCTGAAACTAGCTCTTATAGACCAGGCTGACTTCGAACTCACAGAGATCTGCCTGCCTCTGCCTCCTGAGTGCTGGGATTAAAGGTGTGCGCCACCACTGGGCGAGCGTTACCTCATTTTTTACATGCCTTGCTTCCTCCGCAGCTGACTGGTTGTCTCAGACTCTGCCCCTCTTCTCCTGTATCTCTGCTTGGATTTCCTGCCTGGCTCTATACTGCCTTGCCATAGACCAAATAGCTTTATTTATTAACTGAGAGCAACATATTTTCATAGTGTACAGAAGGATCATCCCACAGCAAGTGTGTATGGTGTAGCTACTTGTGTGCACCAATCAAGGACTGCAGACAGTGGAGGGAAAAACAGGGCCCTGATCAAATAGCACATTTGTAGGCCATCTGCAGGAACTTAGAGTTTCTTTCATTTATTGCATTTTATTTCATTGAGTATTTTGGGCACCGGAAATGAAACTGAAAGCCTCATCATTCGGTGACTTCGATTTTGCAATGACATGTCATGTTTGCTGTGTTGTTTTCATTTTAACTCAGGCCACATTCAGGGGTGGGGATATTAGGGTAAGGATGCCAGAAGGCAAAGATGGTTGGGGCCAGGGACACCTTAGAGGTTGTCCACCATAGCTCACAGAAGGTTCTGAACAAGAGAATGACAAGGACAGGTTATTTGTTTTTTTGTTTGTTTTGTTTTTTTGAGACAAGGTCTCTCTACATCACTCTGGAATGCCTGAATGTCACTTTTTGCACCAGGCTGGCCCTGAATTTACAGAGATCTGCCTGCCTCGGCCTCCCAAGTGCTGGGATTAAAGGTGTGGGCCACACATCTAACACAGTTGGTAGTTTTAAAAAGAAGGAACCTAGCTTGGCGGTGGTAGCACACACTTTTAATCCCAGCACTTGGGAGGCAGAGGCAGGTGGATCTCTGAGCTAGAGGCCAGCCTGGACTACTACAGAGTGAGTTCCAGGACAGCCAGCACTACACAGAAAAACCCTGCCTTGAAAAACCAATAAAATAAAAACTAAATAAAAATAAGCAACCTGTTTGGTGCCATGGTATATACTTACAGTCCTTACTAGGGAGACTAAAGCAAGATTGCTTGCTGTCAGAGTTCAAGACCAGCCTGGGTGACAAATAGCAAGAGCTTGTTGGAAACAGATAGAAAGGAAAGAAGGGAGGGAGGGCAGAGGGAGAAGCTATACAATACATTACAAGAAAGGACCAACTTTTACTTACTCAATTAGTGCAGCTTTTTGGATAATGGCGCAATCAATAACCCTGAATGTTTATTCTTTGGCCTGAGTGCAATGATTTCTGTAGTCAGATTCCAGGAAATGTGCCTCTCGCATTGTCGTGTGATTATTTCGTCCAACTTAACACAAGCTAATGAGACCTCTTCTTAGGAAGCTTAGACAGTTTCAGGATTCCCAGGGTAATGTAAGCAGAAAACAACTCCAGGAGAAGGAACTTCAGTGGAGCAACCTTCACACTGGGCAGGGAGCTCCAGGTATGCAGTTTTCCCAAGTCCTCACTCATGCTGATGGGCTTCTAGGTGATTCATCTGCCTTTGAGTCACCTGTGATGTAATTAGCCATTGGCTCATGAGGCTAGAACTGGGTAGGACCGTGTTTATGGTCTGCTGTTAGTGACTGATCTCAGATGAATAGATGTCTGTTTATATCTTCCCAGGAAAACTCACTCAACACATAAGGGTGGTGGCAAATTTCCCTTGTTTAAAAACATCTCTAGGGGCTAGAGAGATGGCTCAGCAGTTAAGAGCATTGACTGCTCTTCCAGAAGTACCTGGGCTCAATTCCCAGCACCCATATGGCAGCTCATCACTGTCTGTAACTCCAGTTCCATGGAACCTGACACCCATGGCAAAACACCTATGCACATAATAAACAAACCAACCAACCATCTCTAAAACCTGGGAGTTGTGACTGGTATCTTCTCTTCACCTCCTGTTAATTCCAGCTCAAGGATGCTCTCAAGTCACTTGTTCACATGACCTGGCTGCTGCGACCCCAGGGTACCACCATTCTGCTGAAGGTTTATCCCAAAAAGCCTACTCCCTTGTCTTAGCCAAATACTAGGTTGCAAACAGTTAAACCAGACTCTGGGTAATTTAAGAAGACCTGGAAGAGACTGGACAGCTTCTGTTGAATTTCCCATGCCAGGAAGAGGGGGCTTAACACCTCTGTCCTCTCTCCTGACCCTCCACCCCTGCTTTGCTCCCTCAATGAATTACAAGTTGACCTCCAGCTGTCTTGCGTTGGTTCCTTCCTTGGCTTCAAAGATCTGCTTGGAAACATGTCATGCTACCAGGGCCTCAAGAGGGTAAAACCTTTTCCTTTCTCTAGTCTGTTTCAGGGCTTGCCTCTGCATCTCCTAGGACTCCTCCCAGAGGGAACCAAACCAGAGTGCCTGCCTTTCATAACACACCTCTACAGAGCAACCTGGAGCCCCTTAGCAAAGCAAATATACTCTTCTACTTAAAAATCTGGCTCCATGACTCCCCAGCACCCTCAAAATGAAGTCTGAGGACCTCTTTGATACAGGCTTCATCCAAGATGCAAACCTCATTTTATGCACCTCTCGATCTCCCCAATCCCCACCCATAAACTGCACAGACGCTCTGCCCTTGGGTGCTACATAAGTCAGCCACCCTTCCCTCCTCTACAGATCCTTCTTCATGCTGCACTGGTTTAAATGTATTTCTTTGCTTATATTAACTACTTAATTGACTGTGTGTAGGTAGAACACAAGCAGAGCTGATTGTCCTCTTCCACCATGTGAACCCCGGATCAAAATCAGGTCTTCATATTTAGTCAGGCTTGGCCAAAGGTGCCTTTACCAGCTAAGCCATTTCAGCAGTCACCTTTACAGATCCTTGAGAGTGCACAATCTTCTTTGGCCAGATGGCTCTTTGCATCCTCCATGCCACCAAAACTTCAAATGAGCCCATTCTCCCCCCGCCCTCGGATCTCATCTGGACACAACAGTCTTTGGTGCCTAATAGTCACTAGTCAGAGCTATCGTTTGTAAGTACAAGTAACCCGTCTGTGGACTTCATATATCATTGAACAAGCCCCTCTTTGTAAGCCACAATACCTTCCACGACCTAGCTGACACCTTTGCTTCTTGTCTCACCTCAGACCACTGAACTCTGAAGCCACCCACAATTTTTCCCCTGGCTAAACTTACTTTATGTGCAAAGCCTCAGCTGGATCTTCTCAAATGTCACATCCTGAGATCCATTCTGGTCTCTTTAATGAACTTGGGCTTGGGCATCCTAAGCGCGCTCTACCACAAAGCTATATCCCTAGATCTTTTGTTTTAGCAGCACGCGTCATTCTAAAACCACCCATTATTGTGCTCACTTACAGGGGTATTACCACCTTTCTTCCCGCCTAGCACGTAAGCACTGAGAGTTTAATTTTTTTTTTTCTGTCACCACTATATCCGGCACCTGGCTGGGAGCCTGGGACAGTAGCAGTATTTTTGCAGCAATGGATGAATATGGATCAAAGACACTTAGTTGAATCCGGTTGATCCTTAATCCCCGAGTCTGGGCAAGCCTCTGTTTCCTGCTGTGCGAAAAGGGATGGGGAGGAGGAAATGAGATATTGAACTAAACTGCGTTGATGAGCTGCAAAAAACTGGGACTTGTTTTCCTGTAGTCTCGGTGTGCAGCCAGCCACTCAAAGTCCAGCGGCTCAGCTCCCCACCTGTATAATGGGTGTGAACGAAACCTCAACGATTTGGGATTGTAGCACTGCCTTATAAGGCAGTAGAAGCCGAAGGCGGCCGTGAGGGTGGGAGGAGAGAAATCACAACATCCGGCTGCGGGGGCGGGGGCGGCTGGGCTGGAGGCGGGCGCCGGTGGGGAGGCAGTAGCCTCCTTCCGTCATCTGCTCGCTGCGGGACGTGCTCCTTTCAGCAGCAGCTGACCCAAGAGACGACGACAGGACGCACAGGCTAACTCAGTTACCTGCTGGCCGGCAGGTTACACAGCGTGATCGCAACAAAACCCTAGAAATCCCATCGGCGAGCCAAAGGCACTCGGTTACGCCCCCATCCGATGACCCAATCAGATTGCACTGCTGCATGGTTGACTCTTCCTTAATCCAAACATACGCTTTGTCTCCTGGGCGTGGCCCCCCAGAGCCCACCTCCGACTCCCCGGCGGAGGCTCGGCCCTAATTGGCAGGTCAGCATCCTACGAAGGCCTAGAAATTCGAACCTAGGGGCTGAGTCCCGCCCGCAGTCCAACCAGGAAGAAGCAACGCAACGGGGCCCGCCCCCTCCCCGCGCGGAGCGAGTTCCCGACTCCGTGGGCGGGGCAGGACGAAAAGACTGACCAATAGCAGTCTGGCGCGGGGACCGTCAGCTCGCCTATTGACTGAGCCAAGTAAACAGAGGGCGGGGCTGGGCGGGACGGCGCCGGTGGCCCGGGAGGGGCGCAGAGTGCGCGGCGGGCGGCGGCG
>NC_022018.1:56341590-56352281 GCF_000317375.1 Microtus ochrogaster
GGGCGGTCCCGGCCGGCGGCGCGGCCTGGCGGGCCGGGCGGCGCTGCAGCCCATGGAGCTCGAGAACATCGTAGCGAACACGGTGCTACTCAAGGCCCGGGAAGGTGAGGCCAGGCAGGCGGGCGGCCAGGCCCGGGTGCGGGGATCTCGGGCGCGCGACCTCGGAGTTCCACGGGTCGCCCGGGCCCCAGCTACCCTCGTGCCCTGGAGTCTGCACCCGGACTCTTAGCGCAGATACTAGCCCTTCCGGCCTGCCCCCGGCACCTGCCCCCGGAACCAAGGGCCCAAGAGGGGCGGGGGTCGCGCTGCGGGCGTCACGGCGGGTGTGGGGGATGAAAGGAGAAAGGGAAGGAAGAGAAAAAGATGGGACGCGAGCCCCAGGAGCGTGTATCTGAGGCCTCTTCTAGGTGAGAGGCAGGAAGGTGCCCACGTGCCCCAGGCCCAGATGGCCTGAACAGCACAAAGTTGGTAATCTGTAAAGATTGGAGAATGAATGAACCAAGCCTTTGCATAGACAGCCCAGCCGACATGGGGAAACTTGTGGACACGTAACATTACCAGCAGAACCACCACTCACTAGGAGACTCTGGATACTATAAACGGGTGAATGGGTCACGATTTTTGCATACAGCAAGCCAACGACCTGTTAGGGCAGACTCACAAAGAAATAAATGGGACCGAGCATACTGGGTTGTTCGTTGAAAAGCCTGGCTGGAAACCAGTCTTGTGGAATTAGTGCGTGCGCACATGGATGTGCTTCGGGGTGTCTGCTTATTGGTTTCACTCCAGATGCTAATTTACACCTGCTCTGTGAGGGCCCTAGGTGACCCAGGACCAGACATTAAACTCACTGCCTCCCTATCTCAGCGACATAATCACCAGACACACCTGTACTACCCCACTCTGTCCAGGGTGCTGGGGGACCAACAACGAACAAGATTCTTTTTGGAACTCCAGGAACGTGGTGGCAGTTTTCCACTTTTTGATGGGTGCCGGGCTGAAGGGGTCATTAGCTTCACTGTTCTAAATCAGGTTACAGATGGGAAACTGAGGCTCAAACCAGCGACTAAACCCAGATTACCCAGCAAGATTGTAATTGACCCAAGCTTAGGACTAAAGGTGCCCAGTAGAGTCTACAGCACCTCTGAGAAGCCCCCAGTGTGGTGCGGCACCTGACAGCCTCTGACTACCCAGGGCATGTCACACCCAGGAGGTGTTGCCTGGAAATGGGATGGTCAGACTGGGTCCCTAGTGCCCAAGGGAGGCTATCTTATCTCCAGTCCCTTATCAAGTTCAGGGGCTGGGCCTTCCTCTCAGCCTCTGGGGGCATCTGCTGGTCTGTTCTGCCTTGTCATCCAGCCTGCTGGGGAGGAGGGGTAAGGAGAGCTGGGGCCAGGCCTCACTTCCTAGGGCTAGCCTCAGGCCCCTGAGGGCATTGCCTTACTGGGCCAACGCTGTGGGTACCTTTGGATAGTCTTTGTTGGATCTTGGGTGAGGCACGGGATAGCATGACCATAGCGGGGACGTAGTGGCTCCCCTTCGAGGACCTGTCTCGTGAACTGGCTATGCTCCCCCACCCCCACCCATACACACCTGCGTGGCCTTTGGCACGCTTCCTGTCTCTTAACACCACTGTTCCTTTTTTTTTTTCTGTATAGAAATTTTGAGGAAAGCCTCTTTGTCGTGGAGTCTCCCACTACCCTTGAACTAACTGGTGGTATCAGTGATTTCATAAACAGCTGACAGCTTGGGGTCAGCTTTCCAAGTGACCCTCAGGAGTGGGCAAACCTGTGGTTTATGTATACAGTTGACTCTTTTTTGTTGATTCTGTTTTTGAGATGGTCTTCCTATATAATCTTGACTTACTTGGAGCTTGCTATGTAGACCACAAGCTGGCCTCGAACTCAGAGTTCCACCTGCTTTCTGCTTCCCAAGTGCTAGGATCAAAGGTCAGTTGGCGGTTAATAAATGCCACTCATGTTAGAGGTGGGAAAGGAACTTGAATTTGGGATTGGGCTTGAATTTCCTCCCACTGTCACGTTAAGGCTCTGAACTCACCACTCAGAGACTCGGTTTTCTTGGGAACTTGTGTGTTATCTGGTTGGGGGGGATGGCCCTGGGGGTGTGCACCCTCACTTGGATTTTCTTCCTTTCCCAGGTGGCAGAGGCACACAGGAGGGCAGGGTCGGGTGGAGGGGAGCCCCACAGATAGCCCCACAGTTCTAGGACAGGACATTTGCATGTGACTTGTTGCTCTGGCGCTGGGAGGAGGGAGAGGAGGAAGTGACTTCTGGGGGAGGCAAGCAAATGGAGGGTTGGGTGAGGGACCCGGGTGGAGGGAGAGTGGGAGGAGTTCCTCTTCAGGGGAGGCCTTGCCATTGGTTAAGGAGTAGAGGTCTCTTACTTGCAGTGAAGCAATGGCTGTGGGGCACATGGGGTACAGGCTGTAGCAGGGCCACCAGAGGGTTTCTCAAGGGGATACTGCAGCACTTCCTTCTTCCTCCGGGAGCCCAATCAGGGACCCAGCCCTGTCCCTTTCCCAGAAGGCAGCTTTTCCTCCTGTACTGCTTACACTGGGTCAAGGGGAGACAATACTGGGGAAACTGAGACCAGGCAAGGGAAATTCATTGCCTAAGGTCGTCAGTGAATTGGAGATGGGTCTTGCCTCTTTCCACAGCCCTACTGAGTGCTGGACACAGTTCCTCCTCCCCCCACTCACCTTGGAGGTGCCACGACAGTTGGGTAGTGTGGGTGCTACAGTGACTGCCAAAAGTATGCATTGGAGTTCCCGATCCTGGTCCTCTCCCACCATCCTTAGTGTGTTGTCCCAAAGACATGTGTGGCTTTCTTTCTGACATGCTCTGTTTTCCTGCAGTGTGGAGTTTTGAGACCTTGCCTATGTAGGCCTGACTGTTCTGGAACTCACTGTGAGACCAGGCCGGCCTTGATCTCACAGAGACCCCACCTCCAGTTCACGCCCCCTCACTATTTCAGCAGGTTGGGGTGGGAACTGCCGAAGCGCACATTTACCCTACCTTTCAGGTTCTGGAGGCGTCCCAGCAGCTACAGATAGGGGCTCACCTAGGTAGGCAGGCATCAAGGCAGGGGTAGGGGCATCCTGAATGCCAGCCCTCCTGTGGGCAGGGAGATAATTCTGGTGCAACCCTTGGTGTTAAGGGCCTGGGGGATTGCCTGGGCTGTCCCTGGTGTCAGGTGCCACATAGATTCTCTGGCTGGCATGCCTCGGCTTCTTTGGTGACCCTCTCCACTGTGGTGCCCTTGGCTACTTTTTTGTTTGCTTGCTTTTTTCTTTCTTTCTTTCTTTCTTTTTTTTTTTTTTTTTTTGAGACATGATTTCTATTTGTGTAATAGCTCTGGCTATCCTGGAACTCACAAGAGATCCACCTTCCTCTGCCTCCTGAGTATTGGGATTAAAGGCATGCAGTTGGCCAGGCTCTTGTCTACTTTCTTAACCTGTAGAATTCCTGCTAAGTAGGGAGTGAATGAGGCAAACCTCTTGCAGAAATGTCCTCACTGCTCTTTCTGGTTCTCATCCTGGGAGCCCTTAGCATGGCTGCCCAGAAGGACCATGTGTATACTGGAACTTGTAAGGGGCAGGTAGGAGTCTATGGTACTTCAGGACTCCAGGGAGACCCAGCTCCTGGGGTGTGCAGGAGTGTGTGGTAGCTCAGGACTCCAGGGAGACCCTGCTCCTGGTTGCTCTTGCAGGTGGTGGCGGGAATCGCAAAGGCAAAAGCAAGAAATGGCGTCAGATGCTGCAATTCCCCCATATCAGCCAGTGTGAAGAGCTTCGGCTCAGCCTTGGTGAGGCGTGGGTAAAGCCCCGGATTGCCAGAGCAGAGGGGAGGCTACCCAGCAGGATCCTTTCCAGCCAGACCTTGCCCTGGGTCACAGGAGCACCATGGGGGAAGGGGGTGTCCAATGCCCAGGAAGACTGAGACTACATGATCCAGCCCAGTTTCGGTTCCTGGGTTTGAAATGGGTGGAAGGGAGAGAATCGGTTCTGACTGGTGTCAGTGGAGTGGGCGTGGGGAAGAGGAGAGCTGGTATGATGGACTGGAGGGAGGAAAGGCAGCCTGGGCCAACAGGTTTGAAACACCAATCCTGTGCTTATGACCTGAGGGCACCCATCAAAGCTAGAGAAGTATGATCTGGTTATTTCTAGAAGGGGCACAAGGGCTCACCCCGATGCTATTTCTTGGGTGAGGATCTGGACAGCACTTGAGGTGTCCCAGGTCCCTGCTGATGGCTTGCATGTGGGTAGAATGTACCCTGCTTTGGGAAGGAGGCCCAGCTGAGAGCAGCGGAAGCCACAGCTTCCTCTCGCACTTTCGCCAGGCAGGCAACAGGTGTAGGCTTGGGCTGGGCCGGGCCGGAACCTCACAGACCACACCCAACCCCAGAACTGTAACATACACGTCTGTAAACCCGGAGACCTGGGCTCTGGAGTCCAGACTCCTGGCTGTGTGACAGAGTTGAATTGATCAACCTCTCTGGGTCCCATAGCCCCCAGGTTACATTGGGGTAACAGTGGTACCCGCCTGAGGGTTACAGTGAGGGTTCTAAAGAAGATAATGGCTACCGCTCTCAGAGCCAGAAGTTATCGGATCCCAGATGTGGGGGGTATATAGACCACAGTGCCCTGTGACCCAGTAGCTCCCCTCTTGGCCTGCAGAACGTGACTACCACAGCCTGTGTGAGCGTCAGCCCATTGGGCGCCTGTTATTTCGTGAGTTCTGCGCCACAAGGCCTGAGCTGACCCGCTGTATTGCCTTCCTGGATGGGGTGGTGAGTACCTCGCAGCAGGGCCCAGCCCAGCGCTGAGGGCAGGCAGAGGTCCTGGCCACGCCCTTTCCCCCCCACATCTGTCACCTCGCTCAGCCTCCAGCTTCTTTGCCTCTCACCCTGCAGGCTGAGTATGAAGTGACCCCTGATGAGAAACGGAAGGCATGTGGGCGGCGACTAATGCAGAATTTTCTGAGCCACACGGTGAGTGAGCCGTGATGGAGAGATGACGACAACAGGCAGAGGAGTGACCACAGCCTGGGCAGTGAGTGCCTTGGAGCTGTTCCAGGCAGCACCATGGGCATAGAGCCCAGGGGTTGGGCTGAGCTTGGGTCAGGCAGCCTGCCAGTGGTTGTCTCACTCACCCTGTCTCAAGCGGGAGGGGGCAGGAAGGGAGTTCAGCAAAAAACGCAGCCAGTGCACTACCCACCCACAGCCACCCTTGGCACCCACAGACCTGGCAGTATTGCCTTGGGCGTAGGCAGCTGTCCAAGGGAGCCTCTGCATTGACCTGTCTGTGGCCTGTCCCTAGGGTCCTGACCTCATCCCCGAAGTTCCCCGACAGCTGGTGAGTAACTGTGCCCAGCGGCTAGAGCAGGGACCCTGCAAAGACCTCTTCCAAGAGCTGACCCGGTAAGACTCCATCCCCACCAATTTAGAACTGTGCTAAGGAAAGGGGTTTCTGTGGTCCTTGAAGTCCCTGGCAAGCTCAGCTCCTCTCCCTGTCCATGCTGTTGGACTTTAGCAGTGGCCTCCCTCTGTGTTTCAGCATGGGATGCATGTCTCCTGCTCAGTGTGTTAGTGAGAAGATTGTCCAAGGACAAGGATGGTGCTTTGTGGGCTGAGCACACTTACAATGGGAGGCCTGGGCCTTCAGGCTGAGATTGGGATTGTTAGGGACCAATCCCTATGGGCTGCTCCTTTCTCCACAGGCTGACTCACGAGTACCTGAGCATGGCCCCTTTTGCCGACTACCTCGACAGCATCTACTTTAACCGTTTTCTGCAGTGGAAGTGGCTGGAAAGGTGCGCTCCTTGTGGGCTGGTCTGGGGTAGGCAAGGCTGTGGGGTTTCCTTGTGGGAATCCCTGCATAAATATTTGTTTCTTTTACTCTTGCCTATAGGCAGCCAGTGACCAAAAACACCTTTAGGCAGTATCGAGTTCTGGGCAAAGGTGGCTTTGGGGAGGTGAGTGGCCTCCTGGTGCCTTTGCAGAGTACACTAGATGGGGTATGGTAGCCCTGGACCTTCCTGCCTCCAGCAAGAGCATGGCTGGCCCCCATTTGTTCCTGTCTACCCCGGCTACAGGTATGTGCCTGCCAGGTGCGGGCAACAGGCAAGATGTATGCATGCAAGAAACTGGAAAAGAAACGAATCAAGAAGCGGAAAGGGGAGGCCATGGCGCTCAATGAGAAGCAGATCCTGGAAAAAGTGAACAGTAGGTTTGTAGTAAGTACACAGGAGCTCTCTCCCCCCCCTGCAGTCATCTGCCTTCCCCTCCCACCAGGCTAAAGTCCCTCCCTGCTGCCAAAGGGACTGCCCTTCCTGCCCTGGGCAGTACCTAAGAAGGGTGGGGTAGGAGCTATTTCAGGCTCAGGAAGCCTGCTGAGCCCTAAGGAGTGGCACAGAGAAGATTGTTTGGGTGGCTGCTATTAGCACATGTGTACACACACACACGCACACACACTCACGCGCACACACCCCAGGCACACACACATACACACACACACTCACTCGCACACCCCAGGCACCCCCACAGCTCCTGCCTGAAGGTTTGTTTCTCCTGAGCACAGGTGAGCTTAGCCTACGCCTATGAGACAAAGGATGCGCTGTGCCTGGTGCTGACATTGATGAATGGAGGCGACCTCAAGTTCCACATCTACCACATGGGCCAGGCTGGCTTTCCTGAAGCAAGGGCTGTCTTCTATGCTGCGGAGATCTGCTGCGGCCTGGAGGACCTGCACCGGGAACGCATTGTGTACAGGTGGGGCTGAGCTTCTGGGATGGCCGCTCCAGGACTGGTCCTTCCTGGACAGGGGCAGCAGTTAGATGATAGTGGCAGATAAGGCTGTCTATCAAGCCAGCCAGTGGAAGGACAGTGCGCTGGGGGTTTGTCTAGCCACAAGCCAACACTGGCTCTAGGCACAAACTTACCCACATTTGATAGATTTGAGTGTTTCACGCCTAGGTTTTGGGATCTAGCCGGACCAATGTGTGAATTCTTTTTGTTGCCCTTCTCTGTGTGACCTTGAGCTAGTCAGCTCCCTGCTTCCAGCATGAGTTCTTTTTCTGGGAGACCGTCATTCCTGCCTTGCAGGTGGGCTCAGTAGTAGAGAGCTCTGCTTATGGATGGCGCTTTCCCCTGAGCCTCACTGCGGCCTCTGAGGGGATGGAAGAGTAGCCTCATGTGACAGAGAAGGTAGAGTTGGCCACCAGGGGAAGGGAGCTGCACCATCAAGGGTGACCAAGTCCAAGGATGATGTCCAAGGATTCCCTCCTCCCAGATGGGTCCCCCCACTGGGTGGGAGTCCTCAGTACTTTGGATTCACTGCCCTAAAAGGCTCCTAAAGTACCGGCTCTGGAGGTCCTTGCCCTGCTCCCCTGAGTTGGCTGCAGCCTGGGGAGAGCAGGGCTCTTTTACCCTGGCAGCAAATGAGCCCTTCACCTTGCTCCATGCCCGATCCCAGCAGGCACTTGAGCTACGAGAGGCTGGCTGTGTCTGGCTTCTTGGAAAACGGCAGCATCTGACCCTGCCTTTTTTCTCCCCTTAGGGACCTAAAGCCAGAGAATATCCTGCTGGATGACCATGGTGGGTGAGAAGTGAGAAGGCCCAAGTGGGAGGGATGTGATGGGAAAGCCTGGCCTGTCAGTGGACCCACCTGCTTCAATACCCCACCCAGGCCACATCCGCATCTCTGACCTGGGACTGGCTGTGTATGTGCCCGAGGGCCAGACCATCAAAGGCCGTGTGGGCACTGTGGGCTACATGGGTAAGTCCAGTCTCCTGGGTCCCCATGCTGTCCTTAGCCTGGCCTACCCACTGCTGTTTGTCGGTGTGTGTGTGTGTTCCATCTCAGAGTAGATAACCCATACCAAAACTGCTACTTGTTGTTGTTGTTGTGGTGGTGTGTTAGGAGACCAGGGCTTATCCAGTTCCCCGTTGTGAAGCTGCTAGTCATTTGCTGGGTGCTTATTGAACTCCGAGGATTGGGTGGACCTGTTGGAGTGAAGATTAAGGAAGCCAAATGCATTTCCATGGCCCATTGTTCCCCTGCATGGCCCATGCTTGGACTAGCATGCCTGTCTAAGATCTAGGCAGTGGAGCCCTCCTAGCGTGTGACTGTGGAACCCAGTGCAGTCCAGGTTTTCCAGGCTCCATCTTGAGAGCTAATAACTCCACTTTTAGCCTCTCTTTCTTCTGCTGTAAACCTCCTCAGAGCTGCCTCCTGGAGGGCTTTGAGATTAGAGATGTGGGGAGGGGGGACTCTGCAGGAGGTGCCCGGCAGGTGGAGGTACCAGCAAGTGGGCCTTTTCCTCCCCTCATGAAATCCAGAAGCTAAAGTCAGTGGCTACATGGTCCTGATAGGGCCTACATGAATCCTGAAGTTTAATTGTTTTTAGAAAAATTTGAATTGATTGCCAACATTTAATAAGCCAGACAACTTCATGTTTAAAAAAAAAAATAAGTAGTGGGGGATTTGAGGCTGGGTGTGTACGAGGTAGCTCATACGGCTACATGTACATGGCCCTGTGTTCACCAAACTCCAGCGTTGGGATCTACACACACACACTCACACACACACACACACACACACACACACACACACACACACACACAACCCAATTTGTTCTAGAAAAAAAATAATAAAGCAAAGCAAAACAAACAAACAGAAAAGAACAGTCAGACATGGTGACCTTGATGTGACACCCACCCTCTTCAGGGCCACATCAGCTCCCATTGTGAGATGAGGTTTCTTATACTGCCTGAGTCCCGCCAGGCCAGTGAAATGCCTGCCCACCCAATGAGTGTTTGGACTGGTTTTTGTTTCTGGGGCCTGAGGGCTGTCTGTTCCCTACTGCTTACCGAGCCCTGACTCCTGTGCCCCTGCCCAGCTCCGGAGGTAGTGAAGAATGAGCGGTATACCTTCAGCCCTGACTGGTGGGCGCTTGGCTGCCTCCTCTATGAGATGATTGCAGGCCAGTCACCCTTCCAGCAGAGGAAGAAGAAGATCAAGCGGGAAGAAGTAGAGAGGTTGGTCAAGGAGGTGCCCGAGGAATACACAGAGCATTTTTCCCCACAGGCACGCTCGCTCTGTTCTCAGGTACTACTGCAAGCTATAGGTGGGCCTGGCCTGGCCTGGCCTGGGCTGGAGCCGGGGGTACCTCAGCTGCCCAGAGAAACCCTAACCACCCATGCCCTGCTACAGCTTCTCAGCAAGGACCCTGCTGAGCGCCTGGGGTGTCGTGGAGGTGGTGCCCGGGAGGTAAAAGAGCACCCCCTTTTCAAGAAACTGAATTTCAAGCGGCTGGGAGCTGGGATGCTGGAACCACCTTTTAAGCCTGATGTAAGTCCTACCCACCCTTGCTAATGGTCAGGCCAGGGGTCAGGCCAAGCCAGGATGCAGGAGGGCTTGGAGCAATGAGCAGGTCGCTTTCAGTGCAAATGTTAGAAAAACCCATCTAATGGGTTGGGCTGCCCTCCAGAAAGTGTATGTATGAGCATTCGTGTGTGTGCATGCGTGAGTTTTAGTGTTAGGATAGGATGGGGGTGGACATGGGGATACTCCAGGAGCATGGCAGCAACTCGATTCCTCTCGGGCATCTTTCTCAGGGAGTGGCACTGGTGGCCTAGCAGCTCAACCTCACATCTTCTTAGCTAGCCAGCTACCCAGTGGACAGAGAGCAACTCTGTTCAAGAACTCGAAAGGAAATTCTGAGACTGTTTGCCAAAGAGCCTCACTGGGTACCTGGATCACATGCCTTCTGTCCTAGTGGCAGCTTGCGTCCCCCCTAAGTCTGTAGAGACAGGGTCCTGTGATTGACAGCTTGCCAGGAGCACCTGGGAAAGCCTTCAGGCGATGGGCTCACCAGCTTGGTGGCTGTCAAGCACATGTGTTTATGCTTTTACAAATACCTGGATACCATATGTGTCAGGCCTTGTAGGTAATGAGGCCCACAGAGCCAGGCCATCCCTATGCTCTAATGGAGAGACACACCAAAATAAAGCAGTAAACAACTGAGTGACAGAGGAAAGAGAACAGGCTAGGAAGGCAGCTCTGAGGGGTTGTAGTCACTTTAGACACGGTGATCTCTGAGAAGCTGATGCCAAAGTAGAACTGAAGAGAGAATCATGCCAAGATTTGAGAACATGGGCAGTACAGGCAAAAGGAGCAGGCAGGCACCAAAGCCCTGAGGCAGGATCAGCCTAGGGACAAGGAAGGGCAACTATGAGGCCAGTCTGGCTGGAGCAAGTATGTGTAGAGCAGGAACAATGCCATGCTCTAAGCACGGCAGGCTACCTTTGTGGGGGGCTCGGCCCTAAATGAAGTGTGGGAATGGGTCATAGAGGATATGCGTGTTAGTGGGGGGCAGGCGGGTGGTGATGGAGGCTGAGTGATGGCTCAGATGGTAGACCTCACCCACACCGAGAGGGTGAGCCTTGTTAGTGAGCTGGCACTTGAACCAAGCAGGTCTGACTTCATCCTGCTGCCTCAGGCTGGAGCTGCTGCACAGGCTGATTCCTGCTCTGTGTCCTCTAATGAAGGAGTTACACTGTGATATCTGCACAGGCTGATTCCCACTCTGTGACCTCTAATGAAGGGGTCACACTGATTATCTGCACAGGCTGATTCCTGCTCTGTGACCTCTAATGAAGGAGTCACACTG
>NC_022018.1:56353075-56362413 GCF_000317375.1 Microtus ochrogaster
GTATTCTCTAATGAGGTAGTCACACTGCCTATGGGTCAGTGGCTCAAATTTAGAAATAAAGTCAGCGTCTTGGAATTTAACATTAGAAGTAGTTTATTATGTATACAGTGTTCTGTCTGCATGTTTGCTTGCACACCAGAAGAGGGCATCAGATCTCATTACAGATGTTGTGAGCTGCCATGTGGTTGGTTGCTGGGAATTGAACTCAGGACCTCTGGAAGAGCAGTCAGTGCTCTTAATCTCTGAGCCATCTCTCCAGCCCTGCCTTTTTGTTTTGTTGTTGTTGTGGTTTTTTTTTTTATTAAGAAAGCAATGGCCTACATGTGTTTGTGTGGGGGTGTGTACATGTGAATTCAGATGTGAATTCAGGAGTCTGTGGAAGGCCAGAGGTATCAGATCCTCTTGGAAGAGCAGTGTAAGCTTTTAACTTCTGAGCCAGCACTTGACAATTTTTTGTTGTTTGTTTTTGGCTTTGTTCTTAGGGACAAAGTTTCTTTCTGTGGCTCTGGCTGACCAGGAACTTACTCTGTAGACCATGAACTCAGAGATCCACCTGCCTCTGCCTCTGAGTGCTAGGATTAACGGCATACTAGCATGCCCAGCTGACAATATATCTTTAAAAACTCTATTAGAAGGGAATTCACAAAGGTAACCCATTTAAAGTATGCAGTTCAATTGAAAGAGTCGTGTGATTGTTAGCACATAAGGCCAGGATGTTTTCACCAGCCTCTTCAGAACCCAGATAAGACCTGATGTCCATCAGGGTTCTGAATGCTCCCCTCTTGTCCCAGGAACTCACTAGTTCTGTGTGAGTAGATGGATACTTGGACTGGCTTCTTTTGCTAAGAATGCTTGCAAGGTTCATCCGTGTTGAAGCATACACCGATACTTTGTTCTTTTTCAAAGCTGAATAATATTCTATTATATGAATATAAATTTTATTCATAGTTGGCATGAGGGTATCTTTCTTTTTGGGGGCGGGGCTATCAGGAATAATGCTATATTTTGAGATGAGGTCCATTGTACTGCCTTGTGCAGTTTTGAACTCGCAGACTCAAGCATTCTCTCTGCCTTAGTACATACATTGATATGAAATTACAAATGTTATGTCTTTTAGGGAGCTTTGGACTTTCCCAGGTCAGACACACAAATGCATGATGGTCATGATAATGTGTGTATTGGTAGGTAGGTTAGTAGCTAGTGTATGTGTGCTGGGGATGGAACCCAGGGCCTCGAGCATACTGTTCTACACCACCAAACTACACCTCTAGCTCATGATAATTTTTTAATTGACTTCCTTTGAAAGCAGTGTAGAGATAGAAAAGAAAGTGGCCTTCGAATGCAGAGGAACTGGGGAGGTATTTGAAAAACCACTGCAGTTCTGCACATTCTAAAGACCCTCACCAGTCCTATACAGGGAGCCAGTACTCCCCTCCCCACCCCAACCACTAGCCACATACCCAGGCAGTCTCCTGCAAGCGGCCAGCCCAGCCTACTACTAGGCCTGTGCCAAGCCTTATTAGGTCACTGCTCAGCAAAGGGTCATGACCCTAGTCGATGGGTGAAACCTGCCTCAGAGAATAATGTGTGGGGTGCCTTGCCACTGTCTCTAAACCAGGGAGCAGCAGGCGTCAGGGCAGATCCAGGCCTAGGGTGATTGAGATCGAGGCCTGCTGACCCCTCCCTCTGCTCACCCCCAGCCCCAGGCCATTTACTGCAAGGACGTTCTGGACATCGAGCAGTTCTCTACAGTTAAAGGGGTGGATCTGGAACCCACCGACCAAGACTTCTACCAGAAGTTTGCCACGGGTAGCGTGTCCATCCCCTGGCAGAATGAGGTAGGGACTACCCTGCAAGTGGGGCAGGCTCTGGGAGGGGTATCCCTGGGCCCCCTCTCACAGCCACCTGTTCCTGGGTAGATGGTGGAGACCGAGTGCTTCCAGGAACTCAATGTCTTTGGGCTGGATGGGTCAGTTCCCCCAGACCTGGACTGGAAAGGCCAGCCACCTGCACCCCCCAAGAAGGGATTGCTGCACAGGCTGTTCAGTCGCCAAGTAAGTCCTGCCAGTGTCTGACCTGTGCCCCCAGCCTGTTCCATAGTGGGTGGGAGGTAGAGCCGGTGCCCACCTACACTGGGAATAGGCATCCTCCAGCCTCATTCCTGCCTGTCCCCCACGCCTGGCTGGTCTCATGGCCTCTTTTCTCTTTCCAGAGGTGAGCAGTGTGGGCTCCTCATGGGTTGGCTGCTGCCCGACTGTGGGGAGCCCCAGGCAGCCCTTCCATGGCAGAGGCGAGATGTAGGAGAAAGAAGTCTGGTGCCCACCTTACCCGCTCCCTCCCTGCTGCTTCTCCCCTGCACCCTGACCCCTTCCAGCTGCTAACCTTACTTAGCATCTGTCTCCCTGTGCCTGTCTGTCCAGGGGATGGACAAAGGCCTTGCCCTTGCGGATCCTGGGAGGTTTCTAGTCTCCTGCAGTCTGTTGCTAGAAAGCTCTACCCTGATACCATCCATGTTTGGACCGAGCTGCTACTCTGAGACTGTGGGAACCCCACACCCCCTTTCTGGGCATGACACTGGCCTTGGTCAGCCTTAATGGTGACTAATGGCACCTGCTGTGCCTCTCTCCCTTCATGTCTTCCCTGTCCCTCCAGGATTGCTGTGGGAACTGCAGCGACAGTGAGGAAGAGCTCCCCACCCGCCTCTAGCCCCCAGGCAGAGGCCCCTACCAGTGGTTGGCGGTAGCAGCTACTCTCAGTGACGTTTACAGTTTTGCACAGTGGTGTCCCCCATTGTCCACTCAAGTCGTGGTCTGGGGAACACAGCCGGAACTGTCCCCAGTGTCCTCCGTCCCTGGCCCAGCTGAGTTTGACAAGGCCTGGGTCATCTTGGGACAAAGGTGCGTCCCTTCAGCTCTTCTCTGTGGAGCTCGGGGCTTTATGTATTTATGTATTTGTACGAATGTATATAGCTACCAGAGCGATCTTAATTCCACCCTGAGCCTGGCACCCCAGGGCATCTAGCCCTGGCTGGGAGAGCCAGGAGCTGGCAGAGGAGCCAATGCCAAACTCTAGGCTTCTTGGGCCCAGTCCAGATGAGCAGAGTATGGGCCAGGTCAGACCTCTGACCCCAGCATTGCACTGGTCATCACCAACCTCCAAGTTAGCCTTGTGCCTGCCTGTCATGGACTTAAGCCACCACCTTCTGGTTGCCCAGTGCTGTCACTTTTTCTCAGCATTTGTTAGAGCTGGAAATGGGGGCTTTGTATCCTCTAGGCCTGGGCCATGCTGTAACCACAGACTGAACTGACTGGGACCCATCAGACCACGAGATGGGTCACCTGCATACTATCCCTTATTTTGGGTCATGTCCTGAAGATACATTTTTCAGAAGTGCCCCAGCCCAGGCCATAGGAGGGGTTAGAATTACCCCTCCAACATTCCAGAATCCCTCATAAAAGTAGACATGTGCCCAGCAATAATCCACCCTTCCCTGTGTGTGCCTGCTGGGGGTAGGGGTTGAGTGTATACCAGTGTGTGAAGAGGGTGGGGTAAGGCTGTGCCTAAGCCCAGACCCTAGCCCTGGCCCGTCCCAGATTGTGATGGCCGTCCTGATGTTAGTGTTAGGACAACGTGGGACCATAAAAGGCCCTGGCTTTTGCATATTTAAAGCCAATGTAAGCTGCCACGTGTCTTTGTGTGACCAATGTGAGCTGCCACGTGTCTCTGTGCGAATACAGTCTTGAGCACAAGCCTGGCCAGCCACCCCGCCTGTCTCTTTTTTTTAATTATTTCTCGTGTTTCAAGGATTCTTCCTGTTTCTTGGCACAGTCAAAAGGGATTGGAGGCAGACCTGGAATGGGACTAGGGGCTGCCCTTCAAAAGCCCAAGAATCTTCAGGACTTTACAAGCAACCAGACCCTGGTGTGGGAACTCAGTCTCTGGGTTTCTCTACTCCTAAGTGGAACACAGCCTTGGACACCAGCTAGGTTGTATGTTTGACTGCTACAGAGGTAGATGTATCTGGTTGGGTTTTAGACTTTCCGAGGCCAAAGTGGCCTTTTAAACTTGAGAGGTGTGGAGAGGCCAATGGGAGGTGTTGTGAGTAACACCAGTCCTGAGTCTGTTAATCTGGCCTTCTGCTGTGTGTTTTCTCCTGTGGGTGACCAAAGATGATCTGAGTTACTTGGGTGGTTTGAGTAGGAAGGGTGAGGCAGGGGTAGGAGGGACCAGCCACCTGAGTTTTTGAAGTTAGTGACTAACAGGTCCTGAAGCAGTCACCTGAAGAATTAGCAGGATCCATTAGGGGAAGGGAGAAGTCTGTGCAAATTTCGGGGGAAGGAGGAGCAAGAGCAGTTTAACAAAAAACTTCTCCCAGACTGTACAAATTCCTCCCAGGGTCCTTAACTTCCCAGGATTCCATGGAGTCACCCTGCCTGTGAGCTGGGCACCACATGCTGTGAACATGACAGCCATGGCTACACTTCTAGTCTGGCAACTTTTGAAGCTGACTCTGCTTGGCCCTTTCTTGTCTGAGGGTGCCCGTTTCTTTGCATATCGACTATGAGACTCAAACAGCTGGGGAGTCACTGGTGCTCCCTGGCTGGCTGGCTGGCCTCAAACTTTCCCTTTTTCTGGCTTTCCTGTGTAGTGTTAGGGTTATGTGTACGTGCCATCACACCAGTAGTTGCCAACAGGTGTCTTTCCAGCATGGGCCTCCTAGCATATAGAATGTTTGTCGATGCTTCTATCCATGCAAAGGAAATAAGGGTGTGCAAGGGTTCTGCACTGGGTAGAAAGCAAGCCAGATGAAGGAAAGTATGCAAGGGTGAGTGTAAGGCCATGAAATCCTCTGCCTGCTACTTGGTCCAGGCCCTGCAACCTCCCTTGGGCTAAGAGGCATCCAGGAAACTTCTTGTCTAAGGTTAGGGTCACTTAAATCCTTTGTAAAGTTTCCCAACAACACTGTCAAAGTTCCACTCCCTAGACAGTCCTATGGTGAGAACTAGGGACCCAAGTGGAGACCAGGTCCCTGCCAGCTCTGAGCTAACATGGTAGGCAAGGAGACGTGGGCTTGGTATGATCAACATTGTGGCAGAGGGTTCTAGAGGGCTAAGTCTTGGGGGACAACATTGAGCATGATGGGGTTGGCGGTACTCCAGGACAAGGCCAGCTGTGCCCATCAAATGGCTCATGAGCATGGGTTGGGAAAGGAGTGGCTGCAGCTGAAGCTGGTAAGAACCAGCCACCTTTGGAAGCTATACTGGGGTGACTCTGCTGGAGGTTGGGAGGGTCTCGAAGGGTTAAGTACCTAACCCACCATGTAGAATAGCACACTACTGTATCTTTGGCAAACCATTCTCTCTTATCCCCATCCACACACATTACGTAGTGCAGGGCTTTTATCTCATTGCATACGCAGTGCAGCCAAACACATGTGGTCCAGGTAGAAGTGCTGTAGGTTGTTAAGAATATGGAAGGTAGCCACACAAGCCTTTAATCCCAGCACTCCTGGCATGGCCAGGAGGATCTCAGTTCAAGACCAGCCTGGTCTACAAAGTGAGTTCCAACACAGCCATGGGCACACAAACCTTGTCTTGACAAACAAAAGCCATGGGAGGCTGGTGGGTGTAGCTCAGTGTGGAAGTGCTTTCCTAGCATGTGTGAAAGGCCTGGGTTTGATCGCCTGAGCTGTGAGGGGGAGAAAAAAAACAGACAAAAGGGGCCCCTGCTAGTTGCTAACTCCTCGCAGGAGGGTATGACAATCAGAAGCAAGGCTCTCCAGCTGATTGATTGTCTTAGCATCATTGAATCTAACTGTTAAATCTCTGGAATCTTAGTGCCCAGATTTGAAACGTGTCCAGTGTATCTTGGAACAGAATTTTTGTTGGCATCTAATCCTTGATGGTACCCATGAATAGGTGGGGGGCAATGACAACCCCCTTGAAACCTGGGGTTTCATGCTCAAAGAGGAACTGGATACTTGGTGGCTATTTGAAGTAGATATCCTTTCCCATCCTAGGGCACGGTGGGCATGAGTCCTCAACATCACTTGTGGATTTTGTGTTTTTTCTCACTTGTTTTTAATAGAACTACTAGGAGAGACATGGAGTTTTTGGCTCACTAGGGATGGGTGGCACAACTTAAATTGAACTGTGGGCACCATTCATACCATCTTTGGGGGACAATGTGCTTGATGCCAACTTTCAAAACTCCTGGAACCAACTGTGACCAAAGCTAGTTTGGGGTTCACTGATTGTTTGAGCCTTTTTCTAAGGGCTAAGATTCTGACTCTCACAGCCCTCACTGTCCCTTATTTGATGCGGTGGGAGGTACTTACGGAAGATCACCCTTAATGCCATAGAGAAGTTTAAGTAGAAACAGAAAGGTCAGTAATATAGCTGGGGTCAAGCTTGAAATGGAGCCTGCTCTACAAGGTATTTGTTCCCTTGCGGTGAGCACGCCTTGGAGATTCAGCGCTCAGGTGGGGGTCTTCGTTGTTTCTCAGTAGGCATGTTGTATACCTTCTTGAATAGAGTGGGTGGGGTCCTGAGTTAGGAGAAGGCCACACTTGGGTGCTGGCTTGCGCAAGCCCCTGCCCCCACTACATGTCTGGACATGTACAGGTTACGCTGTGTGTGTCTGGGTTCGTGAACTCAGCTGCTCTGCTAAGCATTCTGCGTGTATGGCCGCTTTATGCCACGAAGCTGCCTTTGGGTAGCCTGTTGCCAGGCGCTGTTCAGAGTGTACTTTCTCTGTGTTAGGATGCCCTTGGTAGTGCGAGCCCGCACCCGCGTGTGCCGTGTCTGGGTGGGGCAGGTGGGCACCCCTTCTCGCAGCAGCCTCGGCGGCGTGTGGCGGGGGGGGGGGGTGCCTCTGTTGGCTGCGCGCGCGCGCACGCCAGGCTCAGCACGCGCCCGTGCGCGCGTCCCGCGCCTCCAGCCCAGCGCTCGGAGCGGCTTTCGCTGCCTCTGTCTGCTCCCCCGGGCTGCCGCCTGCTCCAAGCTGGGGCCTCTGTCCGCTGGGCCGCTCGCCCTGAGGCAGGAAGACGAGTTCTAGGAGGATGCCTGGGCCCGTGAGTACCGCGACGGCTGCGGGCCGGGCGGGAACCGGGCGCGGGCGGAAGATGGTCTTCGGGCTAATGACCCTCCCTGTGGGTGGCTCAGAGCCTTAACCTGGTATCTCCACCCGGACCCTGACCGGGACAGCGGGCAGCCCTTCCCCCAGCCCACACCGGAGGGAAGGAAGGAGGGGAAGGAGAGCGCCAGTGAGCAAGGAAGCCCGAGCCGGGCGCGAGCCGCCACCAGTTCGCTTGGAAACCGTTGCCACAGCAACGGGGTTGCGCTCCCCAGCAACGCGACTGCGGGGTGGCGACGCCCCCTCCCCCACTACGGCCGGGGGTGCGGGGGGGGAGGGGAAGGGGGTGCACTGTGGATCGCTCCTTTGGCCGGTCTGGGTGTGCCTGAGCACGTCGAGGGTGGGGGTGAGGGCGAGCGGCTCCGTGGGCACGAGCCGGCTCCCACGTGGCTGCAGTCGTCGGGATAGGACTCCCAGGGTGGCTGCAAATGTGGAGGCGGCCCAGACCCTGGGCCTGTCTCGGGTGGAGGAGGTCTGGAGGTTGGGTCTGGGGGTCTCTGCCGGGTGACTACCATTACTAATACCACCACTAAGGTAGTCTCTCATTCCCTTGCTACACGACCTGGCCCAAAATCGCATTCTTCGGAGGTGATTTTTCTTACTAGGAAAAAGGAAATAGCCTAGCCAGCGTCTCCCCTCATGGCCAGGGCATCTGCCAGATCATGGGCCCGCGATGGGCCTCCACTTGGTGTTCCTGGCCCCCATTCTCCAGGGAGGGATAGAAACAGAGCACTGCTGACCCGAGGGAGCTGAGTCCCAGGCCAGATGGGAGCGACCCAGCTCATTGTCTGGACCACAGTGCCCCTTTCTTGACTGTGCACAATGCCTTGACTGTGTGTGGTGGCATGGAGGCTGGCCTGCAAAGAGGCCAGTGCCACATGGAAGTGCCCTGTCCAAGGAAGCCCCCCAATGGCTGCTGAGTCAGAGGAAATGACCTCTGGCTTCCCTCCCAACCTCCCTTCAGCAGGCAATGTGCTGGAGACAGAAATGCATCTCCCTCCAGTAGGGCCTGACTCAGCAGATGCCAGCCCTGACCACAGGCTTCAGATACAGCACCCTTGAGACCACCACCACCCTGTGGAGTATCTGGTGCCAGGACCTGGGGCATTTGAGGCCTTGGCACAAGATGCCCTTAGATGGATGCTGCCTGGGAGTCAGGCTTGAGTCTCCCAGAGGCAGGGACCTGGGGAATTAGTCACAGGTCCTTTCATGCTCTTTCTGCCTGTTCTGTGTGCGAGCTGAGTGCTCTACAATCATAATCTCCTCATCCTTTGAGCACTTGTGCAAGGTAAGTTTATTAGCCCTGTTTGAGAGATGAAGTCTCAGGGGCCTCAGCAGGTGCAGAGACTTGTCCAAGGTCAAACACCCAGCGGGCTGTGGAGCTGGGTCTATTGCAGGTTCCTGCTGACACAGCCCCTGTTCCCCATGTGATCCAGGCAGGAAAGGATCCTGGAGCTTGCCAGAGCAACATTCTTAGCCTCCCTTCATGTTCCTCTAGCGAGGAAGTTCCCCATTTCAAGCCTTGGCGCACCTTTCCCTCTGAATCAGCCGGCTTCTCCCCCTTCACATTCAGTAGAGTGTGCTATTGATAGCTGCCTTCCTCTCTCCCTCCTCCATTTTCTCCTCTAACTGAGCCCAAGCCTCAGTCTGACTGCCTTAACCCCCAGGGAAACCCCCAGCTCTAGTCTCTAAACACATAGCTCTCTGACTTTCACAGCTTGTTGTGATTATGAGAAAGTCTGGCAAATACAGGCCTCACAGTGCTGGGCCCAGTGATTAGCCAGTCCAGCTCAGAGGTTGGAAACCCAAATGCCTCCTTGGGTCACAGGAGCACTGGGGATGAGGGATGTAATCAGGTATCTGCTCGTCCGTTCATGTCACCATTACAATATGTGGACTTTGTCTAGATCATCCAGTTTTTGAGATCAAACATAAAAACTGGCCTTTATGCAAATGTTGGGAACAAAATGAATATTCAAAATTGTTAGTCATTGGCCAACAAAACACATGCATGAGTTGTGTTAAAGTTGAAGGTCTTAGCTCTATTTAGACTGCATGCACTCCGTGGTACAGTGGGGTGATTTCTGCCAGGCCACCTCCATGATGCGGGGTGCTGGCTGTCAGTTGGCCACATGCAGGTGTGTCCATTGGGCTTAAAGTGTTTAGACTGCATGCACTCCATGGTACAGTGGGGTGATTTCTGC
>NC_022018.1:56362753-56388001 GCF_000317375.1 Microtus ochrogaster
CATTGGGCTTAAAGTGTTTCCACTTCAGTTGTCTTCGTCCCCCAACATAGGCATTACTGGACAACTCTCAATATTTTCCCTGCTTGTATTTCTGTGCACCATATGTGTGCCTGGCACCTGTGGAGGTCAGAAAAGGTGTCATATCTCCTGGAACTGGGATTTGGATCATTGTGAACCACATGTGGGTACTGGGAACTTAACCAAGGTCCTCTTGAAGAGCAAGTGCTCCTAACTGCTGAGCCATCTCTCCAGCCCCTAAGGCAGGTCTTATCATCCCTGTTCCACAGGCAAAGAAACAGGATTTGAATTCACACCTCCCTTGAGTGCTTGACATGTTACAACAGGCTGTTCCTTAAGAGACGTGAGCGTTAGCTTTCCCTGTCACGTGGCTTCCTCCCTTGCAAGAACAAAGAGGCAGAATAAGGGAAACAAGAAACCACAGGAACAGGGTTTTCATATGAATATTGTTTGTTTGGTTGGTTTGGTTTTGGTTTTTCAAGACAGGGTTTCTTTGTGTAGCTTTGGAGCCTGTCCTGGAACTCACTCTGTAGACCTGAGTGCTGGGGTTAAAGGTGAGCGCCACCACTGCCTGGCAGAGTATGGGCTTTTGATATCCTGCCCCTTTCTTCCCACACTGCCCCTAGCAGGGCCAGACCTGAGAAATGAGTGCAAAAAGAAATGGTTGTGTCTGCAGATCCACGGGGGCTCCAGTCTCTGATGTCCCTCAGTTTCTTTGTGCCATAGTCAGGTCAACGACCTAGGTCAGGACTCTGAAGGCCAGGGTCCCAGCCAGTACTGAGCCCTACTAAAAGTAAGGTTATGGCCAGCTCCATGACATTGGGAGCTGCGACAAGTTTAACTCGCTCTGGCCTCAGTGCATCCAGGGTGGTGTGAGGAGGAGGTGTAGACATGTCACCTATGTACCCTGGTCCGCCCTTTCCTGTCAGGACTGGGCTGCTCTCCTCCACCCACCTGTCAGTACACCACACTGCACTCCGCCACTCTGTCTCCTGCCTGCTCGTTCCTTCTCAGGCTGATGCCCAGAGTGGCACCCTGTCACTCAGAGTCCCTGTGACCAGACTTCTCTCTACTCCCTGCCTCTGCATCATTTTTTTTTCTTTTACTCATAGATGACTAGAGCTTTGACCTGGTTATAAGCCACTCCAAGGGCCAGGTTACTGGTGTACACCTTTAATCCCAGTGCTTGGGAGGCAGAGACTGAGGGAGGCAGATCTCTGTGAGTTCAAGGCCAGCCTGATCTATATAGCGAGGTCCAGGACAGCTAGACCTAAATAGTGAAATCCTGTCTTGAAAAAACAAAACAAAAGCCCCATGAGGGTTAAAAACTGGGCAATGGCTTCTTCTTCAGTAATATTTCCCAAGAATGAATATATGCTGGCCCAGCGCCTAAAATGTTCCCCTCTCCTACCCCTAAAATATCAAACAGGTAACTGGACACCTCCAGTAATTTCAGCGGGTGGTGCTTAGCCTCTGTGTGTCTGTCAATCGAGCCTTCAGTACCCTCCAGAGCATTCCAAGATCGCTAGGCTTTGTCCTCACCCAGCCCAGGGCAGGGAGGAGGCCAAGAGGCCCTGGCAGGAACTCATTCTGGAGGCCAAGATCTAGGTCATAGAGTTTCTCTGGCTTCAAATCTACTAGGAAATTGTTAGAAATTTGAAGTTTGAAGCCAGGTGTGGTGGCTTTTGCCTGTAATCCCAGCTTTTAGGAAGTGGAAGCAAGTGGGTTATCATGGGGTTAAGGCCAGCCTGGGCTACTCAGTGAGATAAAAGACAAGAAAATGAGAACTGGAGTCTCACCCAGACCTACTGAATGAAGTGGCGGTGGTACTAGCTTTTGGGTCCGGACAAGATCCCTCAAGTCTGAAACATTCACCCTCAGCCCAGAAGCAGACAACTCTACCCTTTGCAGAGGCTAGCTCATTGCCTTCCATGGTGACCCATGAGGAAACAGGCAGCAGAGTGGCAGGAAAGCCCTGGTGGGTCTTGCTTTCATCCCTTAGTGTAATCCCAGGATGGTCTAAGAAAACCCAGCAAAGCATATGTCCAGAATGCTACACAGATCAACATGGAATCCTGGGCAGTGTTTAGTAATTTGCAAGAATAAAGAGAAAGAGGAAATACAGGCAATTATTAACATGGCAGATGGGAAGATGAGTCCATCTGGAGGGCAGGGTTCCCAACGGGAGGCAGACAAGCCGCAGGTGTTTGCTGTCAATGGTGTGGAGGCAGGAACACTTGGGTCTGAGTCCGCAGCTTCCCCCAGCTAGGGTCAAAGCATGCAGAGCCAGGGAAGAGCCCTGGGACCGCGGGGTTCGAAAAGTTTGTCCTGATCAGTAGAACATTTCAAAAGATCTGAATGCCCTTCTTGGTGCCTGTGTACTGAGCTGCTATGGAGTAGATAGTATACAGGAGGGAGACTTTAGGCGTGACAGCGTGTACTTAGTGTTAGGTGGACAGTCAGAATGTCGTCAGAGGCTGACTCGGCGGTGTGTTCTCAAGGGAGAGATTTCTCTCTGACCCACAGTTTGCACACAGTGAAGTGAACGCTGTTTCTTGGTCCTGGCAGAATGACTTGCATCAGTGAGAGCAGCACACAGATTCGGGGTTTAGTCTTTGGTGCCTGGCCTAAAGCCCAGTCTGCTGAGCTAGATGCCCTTTGGGCATAGAGTCTGTGCTTTGATCCTTGTCGAGCCTGAAGCTGCCAGCCTCTCTCCATCTTGTAGCACTTCCCTGAGCTAGGCCTAACAGGGTCCAAGACCTTTGACAGGAAGGAACAGGAAAACACATTTGCCTACTAGTTAACCTAACTACCAAGTTCTCACGTGCTGAGCGCTCCCAGCTCACCATGTGGACAGTGGACAGCGACTGATGCAGATACAGACTGACCCTTAACACCTCCTACAAGCTGTAGGACATGAAAGGAGTCGTCTAAGGGTGCCACTTCATCCTTCAAACAGTGGCGTGACCAGAAGTGACAAGGTGGTGTTAATGTTCTTACAATTCTGCCTGGAGCCAGAGGCAGATGGACCACTCCTGAGCTTAGCCAGTTTGTACTGTATAGTGACACCCGTCTCAAAGACAGCAGAGATGTCCATGGACAGAAGAGACAAGCTCTGATGACCTAGACAGGCATTTAAAGCTTCCTTTAGTTTATATACTCAGAGCCCTGAGGCCTTGTGTCTTTTGGGCTCAAGCCATCTTCATAGTTGCACACCCGTGCCGTCCCCCACCTGGCTCTTGACAGATGCTTCTAATTTAGCAAGCGCCATTACCTCCAACCATGGAAACACTTTTTCTTCCCCAGGACTGTTTCTGCCCTTTTGGCCAAAACCTCAAGCTAGTGCCTGTTCCCTCAGAACATTCCCGTTCCTGAGGGCTCGAGGAAAGGAGAACAACAGATTTAATTAACTCCCAGTGACTGGCAGCATCGTGTTTTTATCTGGGCTGCGTCACCATGGCAGCCTCATGGTGGGGTTGTCGAGGGGGCGGGCAGAGCTTTTGTTCCTACCCTTGTCTGCTCTGGAACGCGGGCCCAGGAGGATAGGACTGGCATGGGCACCAAGTGACACATGGCTGAAGGCAGCCAGAGAGGCAGACAGGAGCCATCTGGGTAAGGTGGGGTGGCCTAGGCCTGGCATCGTTTCAGCCTGGGTCTTAAGATGATTGTGGGCACTAGAGCTGAGTGAGGGTTGGTGTGCCCAGGGCAGGCCCTTTCTCAGCTCCTGGAAAACCGTCCTTCCCACAAGCTCCGGCCAGGGTTTTGCTGCTAGGCCGAGGTTCAAATTAGCACTGCCATCTGTGCAGTTAGCTGCTTCCCATTCTCAGCTGTGAGTTAGAAATAATTCGTTATCCAAATGATTGGGTTTTAACAATGCCCCTGGTAGAGCCATTCAAAAAGGGCCGTGGGCATGGATGGTGACCTTTCTGTTGCCTGCCGTCCTTAACTAAGGAGTCAGGGCTTCTAAATTCTCCCCGTGCAGAGATTTCCTCAGCCCCCTGCTGTGATAGGAGGTGGGTCCGAAAGACAAATCTCTGATTTTCCACCCCTCTCCAAAGAGGGAAAGGAATTGGTGGAAGGTAGGGGGAGGGCTGGAAGTAAGAGAGGCACAGCCAAGTGGAGTTTGCGCATGAGTAGGTGGTGAGGGAAGTCAAGTTGGGGCTGGAATCCGGCTGGCAGTGGCGCCTGGAGGAAGGAAAGAGCGCCTGGCCCACGCCCAGCACACCGCATCAGGAGCAGACAAAGGCTGGGCCGGTGGCATGCAGGGGCAGGCATCCGCCAGTCTCTTACAGGCGTGGCCACTATTTGGAAGCAGTGCAGGGCAGAAGCTGGGCGCCAAGCGGGCTGCTAGTGGACTTCCAGTTGATGGACTGTCCTTTTCCCCACCCAAAGTAACCGCGCCGAGACCATCCTTAGTGTCCTAGGGTTCACAGCCTCGGAAACCACCACGAAGCTGAACCCTGGGGTTGCGGGCGGACTCCGCGCGCCCCCTGCTGGCCCGCCTTGGGTCGCGCCGGCACGCGGTGGCCCGCTCTCGATTCGGGGAAACCCTATCAGGGAAACCTCGGGGCGTGACGTCATCCCTCAGTGACGTCACCCAGTCCCCGGGGAGTGCGGGGGTTCCCACCAAGGAGGCATCCCCGGCCCTGCGCGGGACGCGGGTGCAGTCCGGGAGTCACCCGGGATCCCGGCGAGCCTCGCTGAGCCCTGTGTCTGCCCCGCAGGTCGCTCGCGGCCCCGGGTGAAGCAGGCCCGCGCCGGTCGGCGCCATGGAAAGGAGCGGGAACCAAAGTTGCCCCCCGCCGGCATGCGCGCCCATTGAGCCCCGCCGCAAGCAGCCCCCTGCCGCAGGTCCCCAAGTGACGCTGGCGGCACCTGGGAGCGTGGCGCGGCCCCGGGGCCACGCCGAGGAGCCCAGCGTCCAGTAAAGCTGCCGAGGACCTGCCGCTTGCGCCGCAGCCATGGTGATGTCCCAGGGCACCTACACGTTCCTCACGTGCTTCGCCGGCTTCTGGCTCATCTGGGGTCTCATCGTCCTGCTCTGCTGCTTCTGCAGCTTCCTGCGCCGCCGCCTCAAACGGCGCCAGGAGGAGCGACTGAGGGAGCAGAACCTGCGTGCTCTGGAGCTGGAGCCCCTCGAGCTTGAGGGCAGCCTGGCTGGAAGTCCTCCGGGCCTGGCGCCGCCGCCACCACCGCACCGCAGCCGTCTGGAGGCGCCTGTGCACGCGCACTCGCACGTGCACGTGCACCCGCTGCTGCACCACGGGCCCGCGCAGCCGCACGCTCATCCGCACCCACACCATCACGCACTGCCGCACCCACCGCCACCGCACCTCTCCGTGCCGCCTCGGCCCTGGAGCTACCCGCGCCAAGGTAAGGCTGCGCTTCGGCAGGCGAGCGCTCCCTGCCGATGCACCGCGAGAAGCGGGCTAGGGTGGTGGTGGCTGCGGGAGGCTGGGGCCGGCGGCTTCGTCCTCACAGCCCGCTTCCCGTCCCGCAGCGGAATCGGACATGTCTAAGCCGCCGTGCTACGAGGAGGCGGTGCTGATGGCCGAGCCGCCGCCGCCCTACAGCGAGGTGCTCACGGACACTCGCGGGCTCTACCGCAAGATCGTCACGCCCTTTCTGAGCCGCCGCGACAGCGCGGAGAAGCAGGAGCAGCCGCCTCCGAGTTACAAGCCTCTCTTCCTGGACCGGGGCTATACTTCGGCGCTACATCTTCCCAGCGCCCCGCGGCCCGCCGCCCCCTGCCCTGCCCTCTGTCTACAGGCTGACCGCAGCCGCCGGGTCTTCCCCAGCTGGACCGACTCAGAGCTCAGCAGCCGCGAGCCCCTGGAGCACGGAGCTTGGCGTCTGCCGGTCTCCATCCCCTTGTTCGGGAGGACTACAGCCGTATAGAGGGGCGCCCGGCGTCCCGAGCCCCACAGGCGAACTCCTAGCCTGACTGCGGGGCTTTTTAAATGCTTCCCTTGGACTGCAGGGAGGGGTGGGGGGAGGGTGGGATTTCTTACCCTGTTTGTTACATTTTGAGGATAATAAAGGTGTGTGATCTGCTTTGGTACAAGCGGAGGGGAAGGCCAGCTGCTTTACGCCCAAGGTGCTAATGACCAGGCATGTTGGACCTGGTGTGTGTGGGGAGGTGTATACAGAAATGTGCAGGCCTTTGGGAACCGACGGTTACTTTTCAGGGGCAGGATGTTCATTCTCCATTTAGCCTGCTTTTGATACCACAGGGTAACAGAGAGGTGCGCCCCCTGTAGCCTCGGAGGTGACAGCAGTTGGGAAGTGGGTGAGAGCCGGCGCCCACGCCAGATCAACCCCTGGAGGCCCAGAGCAGCAGGCCCAAAGGGATCTGGATTTCTTTATTATCAGACATGAGCACGACTCATTACATAAGTTTGTGCTTTAAAAAAAAAAAAAGAAGAAAGGGGGAGGGGGAAAGTTAATGTGAAAAAGAACCCAAGCAGAGAAGAAGGAATCAGGGAGGGGCCACCCAAACCCCTGGATCCATCTATAAGCCCTGACTTGAGTCACGCCTAGGACCTCCAGCCTGGGACCTGCCCGGCAGGAGAGGGCGGGAAAGCCAAGGGGCCCCAGGTGGGCCTGATAATTCCTTTCAACCAAGCAGTGAGGATGAAGAGAAGGGAAGGGGTCCCAGGGAGCCAGAGCCCACGAGCCATTTATTGCCATGTGTTAAAATTCGTGCAAAATATCTGAAGCCCTGGATAGAGAATACAAAGTGATATTTTTTCCAAGAAACATAAAACTAGGAAAAGTGATGGGGGGAACATTTTCCCACCAAAACCCCCAAACCCCACCAGGTCCCAAGCAGGGTGAGGCCTCCACCCTGGTCCGCCTTGCAGAGACTAAGCTACAATCTGGTCTGGGCAGGAAGGGGGTGGAAAATCTGTAACATCATCTCAACTACCAACGGGAGGAAAACCAGTCAACTGTACAAGTCTATCAACTTTAAAAAAAAGAGAAAAGCTGTAAAGTCAGGCCCTGTGGGTAGGGAAGCGGACAGATCCCCGGCCAGCGCCGGAGTCCAGAGTGGGTGCCAGGCGGGGCCGCTGCTAATGCAGGCGCTGCAAGCCGTCTGGCCAGAGGCTACCGCAGGTGGGCAGCCTTGGCGAAGGCAGCCAGGGAACAGTTGCCACGACTAATCACCACCCTCGAAGCCCTCTTCCTCTTCAGGTACGGGGTCTGCATCCCAGCAGGTGATGTCAATTTCTAGGATATATTGGGAGAGGAGAGGGTTGGGTAGTGTGTCCCCGCCCTCACCCCCACCCTCTAAGAGCTGTGCCAACTGTGTTTAGTGACACCGCTGCTAGCCCTCCAATCCCATTCTGTCACCAGAAACCCACCATTCATCCAGGGAAGAACTACCTGGAGGCTTGTTGTAGAATACCGGAGGCGGAGCCTTTGCACACAGCTCTTCTGATTGGGCGAACTCTTCCTCCTGTGATTGACTGAAGTATCCTTCACTGGCCTGTTGGGTTTTAGAAAGAAAAAAAAAAAAAAAGCATAGGCCACTAGGCCCCACCTGCCAGGACTGAGCCTGTTTCTCTGGCAACCAAGGACTCCAAGAGTGGTTACTGGGGGAACACAGTTGACTGCCAGGGAACAAAGGCAGAGAAGGAAAGGGGAGTCAGAATAGAGCTGCTTCTCGGTAGGGATCTAGAAGCCATCAGCCCAGGCCCTCAGCCCTTGCTACTGTTCCTCCCACCAGGCTCCCCGTCCCACCTGGGTCCCCTCCTTTTGAGTGGTCTCTCCATTGGTCAGAAGGTGAGGTTCTGGCTCCAGCTCCTGCTCCAGGACCTGGTCTACCTCCTCTAGAGCTGAGGGCATATTTAGGTCCTGGGTGGCAGCCAGTGGCTCCCCTTCTACTTCCTCCTCTGGGTCACAGAATGTGGCTGGAGGTTCTGGCAGCTCATCAAAATTAAGAAGGTTGGCACAGCCTTCGCCAGCTGGCGGCAGCGGGTCCTGGGCTGCCTCATCCAGCAGAGGTACCTCTGCCAGGGACGCCTCGGCACCTGAGGGTGGTGTAGGCACCCTGGGCACAGCCTGAGGTGCTGAGGCCTCTTCCCCATTGCCAGGCCATAGATCAATGAGGCTGGCAGTGGCAGGGGTGACATCGTTGGCAATAGCGGTGTCAGTAGTGGCAGTGATGGTCTCAATGGTGTCAGCTGCATGGGCATCACCTACTGGGGTGACAGAGGCAGCAGGCTCTGCAGGGGCAGCCAGAACAGCCTGCTCTGGGGATTCTGTGCACATCAAGTCTTCCATGGGGCTGCTTTGCACCAGAGGAGGTTCCTGTGCCCGAGGGGGCTCCTCTGTAGAGCCAGCCCAGGACGGGGGGGTTGCTGCAGCTTCGGCCCCCTTGCTGGTTTCCTCACCATCCAGACTCGGGGTAGACTCCTGGGCCTCTGTCACAGTACACATGAAGGACACAATGCAGTCAACCCCCCTTGGGCAAGGACAGATGCCCTGAGCCAATCTACAGTGTCCTGTCTACCTACTGAAGATTAGGGAGCTAGGGACTTCTGATGAAGAACTACCACAGAGCATCTTCTGGCATCGTCGGCTCTACCTCACTACCCTTTCACCAGCTGTTTTTAAACCACTGGGGAGCCCTGGGAGGAAGGCCATATGATCACTTCAGTGATGAGCCAATGAGGTTAGGAGAAGGTAGGTCTGATAGCAGCAACACCAGAGCTCTTTGCAGCTAAAGCCACTTCCTTAGCAGTGGAGTGCTGGTGATGAGTGGTCCAGGTCTCTGAACTATGTTACTATGGCAACCAGAGACTGATGGAAGGATGGATACAGGTGGAACCCTTCTCTCACCTTGAGCTGGTGGGGGTGGTGGAGGTGGGGGTGGAGGCTGTGAGGATGTAACCTCATCCAGGGCCCTCTCGATCTGCTCAGTGACAGGGGTGGAGGCTGTGCTGGAATCAGATGGGCTCCGGGTGGGAATGGGAGTAGGTGCCATTCTCCTGTGGCTGTCCAGGTGGCTGCCTGTGGAACAAATGCCCAGGCTAGTCAGTGAAGGTTGGGAAGCCAGGTGGAATCAGGACTAGACACCTTGCCTTGATTATGGGTGGGGGCTGTGAGCTCCCCAGGCCCCCCAGGGGCCAGATTACTGCTCCAGACCCTGTAAACCAGGCCCCTAGGGGCCAGTGCCCGGCAGGGCCAGGGACAAGTGGCAGGTAGTACCTGCTTTGGGGATAAACACCAGCAGTCAGCAGTCAGGCTGGGGGAGAAAGGGCGAGGGGGCTGCTGGGAAGCGGGGCCCTCCTTACCCCACCCTGCCGAGGCCTGGGGCTGCTACCTACATGGGAGGGAGGAAGAGAGGTTTGGGGTGCGGTGGCAGGTGATATAGGGAAAGGGAGTCCGTGGAGGGGAAGAGGAGGAAGAGGAGGAGGAGGAAGGCCCACTGTCCGATGCCTTTATGAAAGGGCAGTACGGACGACCTGCCAAGAGAGACAGACAGAGAAAGACAGAGGACAAGAGAGGGTCAGTCTCCCCTACCCCTGCCCCAAGGCCTCACCCACCCCCTTCAAGCCACCTTCAGCCAGGGTCTACATTCAGCCAAGCTAGGCCACAGCCTCAAGCCCTCTGATGCCTCCCACCAGCCAGCAGCAGATACACACATGGGCACACGCAGCCTCTGAGCAGCAGCACGAGTGAGTCTAGTCTGTCATGCTCCTGGGACCCCAGCACATGACCAAGCTCACAGTGGATGCAAACACTCAGACCAGCAGACAAGAAACAGAAGGGCACTTCAAGGGGAGGTAGAAGCTACACAAGGAGAAGCCAAACAGGGGACTCTGGAGCACAGTTGCTCCAGGATGCTCAAACGAAAGGCCAGAGCAAGACCCCACCCTACATGCATCCACAGCCTTCAGGCCAGACCTAGTCCAGCCCTGCATGGAAGCTCCCAACGCCAGCAGCGTGTCTGCATCTACAGCAAAGCTGCCCAGCAGGCCTTGAGGATTATCCATCGCTCAGCCAATGCCCAGCACTGACATAGCCCCTCAACCCAGCCCCTTTGTAAGTGCTGCCACCTGGAAAGCTGTGGTTGGAAACACACTGAAGGGGTCTTGCCTTCTCCAAGGAGTCCTTGGGCAAGGCTTGTTTTCCAAGAAGTCGTCCCAAAGGGATTTAGGGCCACAGTCTGAGGAGCATGGATCGGGCAAGGATAGGGCCAAGGACTACCTGGTCGGTGGTTGAAGGGTGAGGGCGCATCACAGCTGCCAGCAGAGGCCGACGCAACTCGTTCCTGCTGTCTGAAGAACTCCCGCGGGTTGTCAGGCCGCTGGGCAATAATGGCAGCTGCCTCCTGAGGACACAAGGAAAGAGTCAGAGAACTGGACAGGGCCAGCTGCTGAGCCAGCCCTTGCCCTTCTCACTTGCTATTTCCCAGCTCTCACCTCCACCTCTGATTCCGACTTCTTCATCTGGGACTCTTCTTCATCTCGCTGGTCACCCTGGAAACCAAATGGACAGGGTCCTGAGCATCTCTTCTATAGCCCAGCAGCATCTCGAAGGTGGCACTTTGCTCCCTTGGTACCCAGCTGCCCAGCCTTCTCTGCACCTTCATTGTCTCCAGCCACCCTATCCACAGACTGGCCAGGCCTTGGGAACCTCCTTCACTCACTTCTACATCTAACCAGGCACCCAGGGCCATCTGGAGTATCCCTTGCCTTCTAGCTAACGTAAGCTACAGCAAGCACTGGCTGAATGTAGCCTGTGGACGGGATATTGTTCTGAGGCCATATTTTAAAGCCACTTTTAATTTTTTTTTCTGTGTGTCAGTGTTTTGCCCACATGTCCATTCACCATGTGCATGCAGTGTCCTCAGAGTCCAGAAGAGGGTGTCAGATCCCTAGAACTGGAGCCACAGGTGACTCCCAAAATGTGGGTACTGGGAATTGAACCCAGGTCCTGTGGGAAGAGAAGTCGGTGCTCTTCACTGCTGAGGCAGATCATAAGCCCCCATGGCAGGTTTTTAAACCACATAAATTAAGTTGCTGCCACCCCAAAGTTCAGTTCTGAACCTGGTGTGGAAGTGCACAACTTTAATCCTAGCACTCTGGACACAGAGGTGTAGGCAGATCTCTGTGAGTTCCAGGACAGCCAGGGCTACACCGAGAAACCCTGTCTCAAAAAAGCCAAAAATAAAAAAATAAAAGTGTTTCATATTGACTGAAAATAGAATCTGGTTTCTTATTTTGTCACAGTAGGGATTGTACCCAGGTCCTCACAGAAGGCAAGCCAGGGCTTTACCAGTGACTACACCCACAATCCTTTGTTTTTATTCTGAAACAAAAATCTCCTTAAACTGTTAGGCTGACCTTGAACTTACGATTCTCCTGCCTCACCGGGCTTTTGTTTTTTTGAGATGGGGTCTCTCACAGGCCCCTGAGTATCTAGTTTGTATTTTCTCTGTCTCAGTGTGTCCCCCTCCCCTGACACCCACCCCCAATATTCGAGGCCTTGTAAATGCTGGGCCACTGCTATATTACTGAGTGCATACTCAGGCCCCTAGATTATCAACACCATAGCAGCCAGTTATACAGAAGCTGCCTTTCTCTGGAAGTGTGCCACTCTGTTCACTGTAGCCCCCCCTCCCCCCAGTCCCCATTCCCATTTTCACAACCTAGGTTTCAAGACTGAAACCGAAGACTATAGGTGGGCAGGCCCCTTGCTTGGCTACATTCTTCTCCCCCGGTCTTATCTAGTCTTCTTCATGCCTTCAGCCCCACCATCTAGGCCAGCTCCAGCGCGCCCACATACTCTGCTAGATGTGGACATAATGTCCTCTGATGCTACAGTCACAGTGCCTAGAATAGTCAGCCTGTTTCCCAGGCCCATGCTTTGCCATGGAGATCAGTCCATCCCTCCCAAATGCCTGACCTATCGTCACCCCTGTAGTTCAGCCTCTCCAGTTTCAGACCTCGGCTTGGGCACAACCAAGTCTCTGGCTTACTCAGGTCATTTCCTTCTCTGGGTCCCCACAGGGAGTTCCTGGCAGATCCTGCCGATGGCACTACATTCTGGGGTCACTTCCCTCATCCTCTGTGAGCAACACAGGATGAAGACCCAAGTCTGTGTGAGTGGCCAGCAAAAGGTCGGTATGTGTTTGTTCAGTGGGACACTCACTACACCAAAGCCTCTCACTTCACATCTCCTGCCATTCATGGGGCAAACTGGGCAGAAGTGGCTGCTGGGCAAAGGAAAAAAGCTAGGTGTAGAACTGAACCTTTTTCTTATATTCTGAAAAAGGGTCTTACTTTGTATCACTGGCTAGCCTTGAACTCATCGTGTAGACCAGTCAAAGTCACAGAGATACGTCTATCTCTGCTTTCCTAGTGTTGGGATTATAGGCACGAGCCACCAAGCCTGGCTCAGACCTTCTTTGCTTTTGAGCACATAACCTAGAACTTAAAACTTGCTTAGTGTAGTTTCACCAGGTTCCTTTATTTTTTTTAAACTTATTTATTTATTTATTTATTTATTTATTTATTTATTATGTATACAATATTCTTTCTGCGTGTATGCCTGAAGGCCAGAAGAGGGCACCAGACCTCATTACAGATGGTGGTGAGCCACCATGTGGTTGCTGGGAATTGAACTCAGGACCTTTGGAAGAGCAGGCAATGCTCTTAACCGCTGAGCCATCTCTCCAGCCCCACCAGGTTCCTTTACTTTGTTTCAATCAAAGCTAGGAACAGAGGCAGGCTAGGGAGATGGCTCAGTGGATAAAGCATGAGGATCTAAGTGTGGATTCTTAGCAGACACATACTAAGCCCAGCAGAGCAGCACACATCTGTAACAGCACTGGAGGTGCAGAGGAAGACCTCTGGGGCTCGCTGGCCAGACAGTCTAGCCAACACAGTAAGCACCAGGTTCATAGAGAGACCTGTCTCAAAAAACAAGGTGGGTAGCGATGAGGAAGACACCAGAGGTAAACCTCTGGCCGCTACAGGTGCATGCATGGGTGAATGCACTGTTCATACCACAGATACGCACGCACGTACACATGCATGCACATGCACACAAGCGCACGCGCGCGCGCACACACAACACACGCATGCGCAATAAATAAGTAAATAATAAAGGAACAGAGCAGCTTATCACAGAGGCTTTCACTGTGAACAATGTGAACACCAGGGTGGCTAGGAGAGAGAGCAAGGCTCTAGCAATATGGGTAGGAGCGCTGTTTGTTGTGCCTAAGCACTTTGATACATGAGAATTCCCTAGAACCCAGGACAAAAAAGGGAACCATGGGGCTGGAGAAGTGGCTCAGTGCTGAAGAGTTCTTGCTGCTCTTGTAGAGGACCCAGGTTGGGTTCCCAGCTCCCACACCGTGGCTCACAACCACCTGCAACTCTAGTTCCAGAAGATCCATCTTTGGAATGCTGCAGGCACATGGTACACAGGCATATATGCAGGCAAGACACTCATACGCAGTAAGTAAAAGTAAGTAAATCTAAGCAGATAAACTCTTATTAACAGGGAACAAGGAAGCACAGCTCCCCAGAATACCTAAGCTAAAAAGAAAATGCTACCTGGTGATAAATTCCAATGTCACAAGGGACCTTCCTTACAGGACCTGAAATCAAAAGGCCGCCCTAACAGCTGGTTACAGTGTTGCTACATAGTTACCTTCCCATGAGGTAACCTGAAGCCGTGGATGGTCTGTAAGATAACAGCAAGAACCCTGTAGCCACTGCTTAAGATGTTGGTGACTGGCAAGGACAAAAGTCACGACAGTCGTCACTTTTGTGTACATGCACACCTCTGAGATCGCAATGAAACTAAGCCACTTTCAAAAGACCTTGCTATGACTGGGGAGACAACAGTGAAAGGAGGGGGGCTCTTGAGACCCTGCGTATGGAAAGCACCAGTCTATATGCATTCAGGACATCTGAGTCACTTTCATTACACAGCCTAATTCTCAAGCCCCCCCCCCAAGTGCAGAGCCCATGACTAATACACCCCAAGTCCCCCAGACCCCAAGCAGGAAGGGATGGAGGAGCCAGGTCAGTGAGGGGCTGGGTCAACGTGGATTTTCTCTTCCAATTTGGAGATAAGCATCTAAAAGAAGTCTGTCCGCCGCCTTCCCCCTCAAACACCAGCCCACACCCCCATACCAGGTGCTGGGCTTAACACACTCATGACATTGATGTCCATGTATGTTCCCAGAATATCCAGTATTGGCAGTGTTGGAGGGTTACTGATGTGACCCCAGAACACATGAACCACCCTCACTTTCCTGGCCAGGCAGGAGAGCCCCAGAAAATGACTTACAAAGATAGACTGTTCCTTTAACCTCCTCTTGGCCTCTTCAGCTTCTAGAGTCTGCTGTTTCCTCCTGGAATGAGAAGCACAAGCACACCCTTCAGGGTGGGCTGGGGGGTAGGCGGCCCTCCGCCTCGGGCCAGGCCTCACCTGTGCTCCTCGATCTGCTGCTCCCGCTCTCGGTAGCGCCGTTCCCGCTCCTCCTGCTCCTGCCGCTCCTGCTCCATTCGTTCCTGTTCAAACCTGAGCCTGGCGTCCAAGGCCTTCTTCCGCTCCTCCTCCTTCCTCAGCTCTTCCTCCTTCTGCACCCCACACCCAGGAAGTACAAGCCCTGAGCCCAGGCCAGCCTTGGCCCCTCCATTCTACTCCCACCCAGGCTGGGGAGGTGACCTAGGAATTGGGGGTAATGAGTCCCATGTGCAGAGACCGAAAAGGGATTACTCGTTCAGCTGGGAGAGGTCAGAGCTACCCTGAAGGCTCAAGCAGGGCCACCTGGGCCTGAAGGCTTAGGGTCAGCATTGCGCACCTTGGCCTGCTCCCAAAACTGCTCCCGGTTAAGTCGCTTCATTTCCACGGCTGCATCTGTCTTCTGGTAGGTAGTGCCCTGCAAAGTCAAGTGCCCTGACAATGAGCAACAGGAGGAGACTCAACGGTCCAGTACTCACACATGCAGAGTGAGGGCTACGAGGGGCTGGGGAGGCCCAACTCAGGGACCATGTCTCACAGGTCCCAGGAATGCACTGACCACCGGCTCGGCATTCTCATCCTCTCGAAGCCGTAGTCGATGCAAAACTGGGCTGGAGAGCCGTGCCAGTCCGTTGGAGAGCCGCTGCCCGATGGCACCAGCATCTATGTCTTCCACACTGCTGGCATTCACAATTACGTCAACACCCTTCCATAAGAAAGCAGCGTTTAGGTGGCATCCAAACTCCCATCACCACCCCCAGCAAACAAACCCGGCCCTGGCTGACTGGTCCTGCCTCCTCTGGACCCAGTCCCCACATACCTGGAAGAATTCAGCCACCTTAGCCACATGGCTGGCACAAGCACACTTTCGGGCATCAGGTACATCTTCACCAACCTACAATGTACCCGGTGGAGAGGTGCTCAGGACAGGGCAAGAGGAAGGCAACAGCTTGCCGGCCCGATATCCTGCAGGCCCGGGCTATGTTCCTAAGAACGAGTGTGGGGTTTTCCCTAGCAGCGGCTACGGGCGGAATGCGACCGACCACTCTGGGGCCTTCAGCTCCCAGCCCCATCCCACAGCTGCATACCCAGTTGATGAGCACATATTTTGGCAGGGCCGCCTGGGAGTCCTTGACGCTGCAGAAGCCGTACATCACTTTCTGGTTCTCGAAGTGGCCCGAAAGCTCCTGCAAACCCCCTTCTAGGGAAACCAGGAAGGTGTCAGGGCTCGCCAAGCTCCTACACCCTTGACCCTACAAAGGGCCTAAAACGCCCAGGGGACTTCTAGTCCGCGAGCTAGAGGCCCAGATCTCTGTGTAATGAAGGGGTGCTTTGCCTCTGAACCCTCCTGGGCCTGATTCGAGGTGGGACTGAAGAGTTGTCTGTTCACACATCATCATCTCTCAGCGATCACACCTCGTACGTCTTACCGGGTGCTAGTGCCCAGTGACGTAAACGAAGCTTCAAGGAAGTCTTCCAGCGCTAAAGAAAGTCATGCTGAGCCTGACCACCCTCCTAGGCCCCTTCCCTAGCTGTGTGATGTCAGGCAAGTTCCTTTTCCTCACTGTGCCTTCCCGGAAGCCAAACGGGAAACAAGGCTCCCCCCTCTACACCCTGAAGAATGCAGGGAGGACAAGAGGAAGGACACCATCCGACAAGTGGGTCTGCTGGACGGAGGCAGGAAAGTGAACTGCAGCCAGGGAGGGCAACAAAACAGCCAGAGTAGGTGGTGGGAAGGAAGAAGAATGGCTGGAATTCTTACCTCCTGATGCTGCAAGCTTGAGGTCATCTGAGCCATCCTCATATGTGTACAGAGCCCTGGGGAGAGGGAGGGGTGGCTCATAGAACTGTCAGGTCCTAGGCAGCCAATTTTGGGTGGAGAAGGCATGAGGAAAGAAGAGTGATGGGGGGGAGGGCAGGGCAGAGAACAGGGCAAGGAGGGGGAAAGCTTTGGTTGTTGGTTGGTTGTGATAACAAGGCCAGGCATCATTTCCGCTGAGCCGGAGACTTGGGTCAGATGGCAATCAGGGAATGGTGGGGGAGAAATCTCTGCCTAGTCAGCTCAGCGTCCGGCCCTAGCCCTGGCAGCCCACAACCCAGTGGAGCGGGTGTGCAACGGAGATTCCAAGGCAACGGTTCCTTGGTTACTGTTCCCTGGAGACCATGATTCTCATCCCTCATTGGCCAGAGCCAGGAATCTACCTGGTGCGTGCCTTGGTACCCGCTGCCCCTCCCCCTACTCGGAGGGAGGAGGAGAAGAATCTGGTGCTCAATGCTGGGCATCCCCTGGTAACCATGGCAACCCAGCAATTGGCACAGAAACCAGCCCACCAGAGCTGTATTCTCCTCGAACACAAAGGACCCCGGGGACATCCTCAGACTCAATGTCTCCCTCTCTGAGATGGGGATGAGGTCACTGTGGTCACTCCCAGACTCTAACACTAAGATCTTCCGGTCTTCTAACCCCTAGGCTGCCTCTGTTCTAGCTGACGCCTCCTAGGACTGCCGTGTAGACCAGGCCTTCCTTCCCTCCCAGCTCTTTCTGTTCTGCATTCACTCTGGGCAGGCACACCACAGCATCCATTTCGTGGAAGGTAACCTCGAGATTCTCCCCCCACCACCCGTCCTGACACAGGCACAGGCTGGAGATACATGGAGAAGAGAGAAGCGTGGTCCCGAGACTGAGACAGGCTCAGACCCTTTCTCAATTCCCATTTCCCATCTGCTAAGTCAGGAGGCTGGGGTGCGTGAGAAACGGGGGGAAAAAAGGGAGATGGAAGAAAGGGAGGAACAGAGAGGAGGAGGAAGAGGACAGACAAGAGAAAGGAGGGAAGTAGAGAAACAAGAGGATGAAAAAAATGGAGGAAGAGGACGGTGGGGGGAAGGAAGAGAAGAGGGTAGGAAGGAGCAAAAAGAGGGAGGGTCTCACCCACTCCCCCAGAGGTTGTTAGCCCTAGTTGCTAGGAGGGCCAAGTGGGCCCTGCAGCCCCTCCCTTTCATGGACCCCTCCCTGCTTTTCTCCACAAAGGGACACAGGTGGGCTGTAGGTCTTGGAGCCCTTGGGCAACTGCTGCCCCAGCCGCTGCCCTGACAGCTGCTTCCCAGCACAGCTGTCCCACCACCTGTCAGGCTGCCCTAACCCATGGCCAGGAACAAAGAGCCCTCAAAGAAATAGGGTGTAGCCCTCTCCACTCGCAGCTGAAACACGGAAAAAACACCAGGACTCCTGGCTGCTTCCAAGACACCGCTCCGGGCATCACAACTCCCTGGGAGGGGCTGCCTGTCTCAGCCTCAATCCTCTGAGGCCCCTTCCAGCCTGCCCACCCCCCTCCAAACGGCCCTTCCTCCCTGCGAGGGCCACAACCCTTCCTTCTTCGCTCAGGTCCCAGCCCTTCCGTCTCTCTGCTCTGCTCAGCCCACCTTTCCAAACGACCATTGTGTTCATCGCCACACTTGGGCCACACTGGTTCCCACGTTCGTTTCTGGAGAACATTTTCTGCCCAGAGCTGCACTGTGCTGCTCTCTATACGAAGACCACTCAGGACGCCACTGCCAACTCCACGGGCAGCCTCAGCCTTAGCTTCAGACCCTGCCAGATAATGTTTCTCTAACACAGCACAAGCACCCAGTGCCTGGCTGGTGGGAGCTGGGGAGCAAGCAGGGAAAAGTAGATGGGGACAAGGGGACTGTGGGTGGGCTCGCTCAGTAGCAGCAAACCCTGGGGACAGTGACCGCCACAGACTGTCAGCTCTCTGATGGACTCCGCTAACACACACTGTCCTCGGTCCTGGGCCCAGCACGAAGTAGCACCGGAGGGATTTGTAATGTTGACACAAAGTCTTATCGAGCATCTAAGCCACAGAAAGGAGACTAGGGCAAGGTGAGAGCGTGACTTCAGCAGCTCCAGGCTGGGAGGGAAGGGAAGACTGAGGACCAGCATCCTCGCAGGGAGCCAGAACTGGAAAGGCCCTGAAAACCCTGTAGGGACTGTGCCCAGCCTCCTCTTTTCTCAGAATACTCAAGAGGAGCAGGAACTTCTCACACAATGAATCATAGCACAACCAGGGTGCTGCTGCTGGCCTTTCCAATCTGGACTTCCCCAGTGTTCCGCTTCCAGCACAAGAGCAGTGGCCCACGTCAGAGACCCTGCCACCTAGGGGGCAGTCACCCCGAGCTCCACCACACCCACATTCAAAATCAAGGCAGAGGAGGAAGACACCAAATACTCATGGCCCAACATCTGAACCCAGAACATTGCCCCTCCCCCTGAACTAGTAAATGCAGGGTCTGCACTGAACCTAGAGGTCTCACCCAGCTCCTGGCTGTGTGAAAAGAGGAAGATGTGATCCTCATGTCCTTCTGACAACATGCTGTTTAGGCTTAGGCCCTCGGGAGTAAACAAACATGCATGCATGCGAGGGTGCATATGTGCATCTGTGTGTGTCCCACACACCACCCAGATGGGGATGGGGCTGACGCATGCCAGGGATGCATAACTAACTCCCTTTGGCCACATGGATGCTGCTGGTGGTGAAAGCCCATGCCTTGCTGAGCAGGATGTGGGGTGGCAGTGGCTGGGTAGCCCCAGCATTGGACTGCCAGTATCTGAGGGGTTAAGAGATGTGAGGTTGTCTACACCCCCTAGACTAGAGAAAAAGATGGGGTTCTCAGCAGCGGTGTTTCTCCACAGTCAGGGCCATACCCCCAAAACCGGCTCTTCCACCAGGCCAACCAGGCCACTTGCCCAGATAGCCTCCCATGATCTCAGCGCCCCCAGAGACAGGGCTGGGACAACAATGTGGGAATCGCCTGCTCGGCCTGTGCAGCTTTTCCTATAACTGACCTGCAAGACACAAGAACTTGTCTCCGGAGTCCATCCCTAGGCCTGGCTGCCCGCCAGTGCTGCAGTACCATGGCATGGAGGCTTGGCTATTTTGTGCCTTCCTCCAGCCCCCTACCTGGCTGCCCTCCCAGGGTGAGAGTGAGGCCAGCCCAAGTGGGGTCCCTCAGACAAGCCCCAACTCTGCCTCAGTTTTCTCAAGAAGAGGCTACTTCTTGCCTGAGGTGAAAAGAGACCTAAATACAAAATGGGGATTTGCTTCCTGAGAAGAAAGAATACTTGGGGGCTGTGTTCAGAATGGGGGCATCGAACCCCTTGGTTTGCCCTGACACCCTGGGGCTTCAGCCCAGAGCAGGTGGTTCACAGCCTCCTCCACCTCGGGGAAGGTAACAGCTGGGGAGGGGGAGAGAATCAAGTCCACACTTCCCTCCTAAGAGGCTGACAGCCCCATGCTGGGGAGTGACTAGGCTAGGGTCCCAGATATCATTCTGGTATCCCTCAGTGGGGGCTCCCACCATGCCTCCTCCTAGCTGACCATCTAGACAAGCTGCCTGGGTCCATCTCCTGGGTCTCTTCCTGCCTAGCTGCCTAGTCCTAGCGATCTCCTCCTTCAGAAGGGGAGAGAAGGGCTCAACCCTACCTCTCTTCCTCTGCGACCCGTGAGGGATAAAAGAGTCACTTCGTGGTTACCATGTGGCAGTGAACCCTCCATCTATCACACCCCAACCCCAGATGTGGGGGGAGACAACCCTGAGAAGCCCCCGGTGGGCGGGGCACGCTGGCCCCCCGGCCCTCTGCGCTCCTCCCCCGCCCTAGCTTTCCTTTGTGCTGTGGCCGGGCAGGCTGCTCTAGCTCCGCTAGCTCGGTCCCCGCCCCGTCCCCACCCGGTCCTCGCCCGCTCGAAGGTGGCGAAGGTGCCCTTGGCTGGCCCGTGCACACCTGTCCCCCGGGCCCGTGGAGAGAGGCTGGGGGGAAGGGGGATGGGCTCCGGCAGGGCCGTAGCACCCCGAGCTCCACGTCTGAGCTCCACGTCCGCGTGGCTGGCATCCGGCTCCGGCGCCCCCAGTGCGCCTAGGGCGGCCTCAGGGCTCCCCGGCTTGCGCTCCCCGCCTGGCCGGACCGGCCCCTCCCCCGGCTCGCACAAAGGCAGCCCCTCCCCGGCTCTCCCGGGCCGTTGCACCATTTCGGGGTATTCCCCCCCCTCCCTTCCCGGTGGCAGAGCCTCCAAGAAACAAAGGCGCGGTGGCGGCCTGGGGACAAAGGGGCCGGGGGCGGGGGCGGGGGGCTCACCAGTCGGCCGCGCTTTCCTCCCGGATCACCTCCTCATACGCCGCCAGCAGCTCCAAGCGGTGGCCGCTGAAGCTGACGCCGGCCATGCTGCGGGCCGGACAGAGGCCGAACAGACGGACGCACGCACGGACTGACCGACCGACACCGGAGGGAGGGGATGAGGGAGTCGCCGCCGCCGCCTCAGAGCCTCTGCAGCGCTGAGAGCCAGCGAGCCAGCGGCCGGGGGAGGGGAGCCGGCCGGCGGGGGGCGGGGGGCGCTGGCTCCGCCCGGCTCACTCCCTCGGCTCGCTCGGTCCTAGCGCCGCCCCGGCCGGGCCCAGGGGGAGGTCCGCCCCCCCCTTACCAGCTTGCCCCGGGGCGCCCCCATGCCCGTCTCCCTGCTAGCCTGTACCGGGACTCCAAGCTTCCACTATGCTCCCAGAGCCAGTCTCATGCACCTGTCTTGTCCTGGTCACCAATCTAGTAGCACACCCCCTTCCTCAGCCCTAAACCCACCAAGATTCCAGGCTCTACCCAGGCCCAGGTTCATTTTTCTCTGCCTTCCCAAAATAATTGGTCCATTGAACCCCTTGATTCATCTAACTCCAGCTTAGCCTCACCCCATTCCCAGGTCCATCCCACCTTACATTAAATCCATTTTGGTCCTTACCCTGTACCTGCCCCAAATTCAGTTCCCCATCAAGCCAGGCCTGGGTTGTCAATAGCCCACTTCCTCTCTAAGGACCCTTTCTGGTCTACCACCATCACTTCCAGGGCCATCCAGGGCCAACTGCACATTCTGTCCCAGCTAAAGGCCCTTGCTTAGCACCGCATACCACACCCTCTGTCTGAACCCCACTCTGATCCCTCTTCCTAAACCTAGCCCTTCCTTCCATTCCTGCCCATGACCTTGTCTCAGCCATTCCCACCCCACCCTAGCTCATGCCTTACGGTACCAATCATTTTCTGCCTCCTGGATGGGGTATCCAGGAAATCACGTCTTCTTTTCCAAACTCTATACCTCCGAAGGTACCCCAAGTATGGTCTCCAAGGCAGGGCACCTCCAAAGCCACTCCAGAGTGAAATTTCTGGCACCTTTTATTTCCCAAAACTCTGAGCACAGAAGGCCCGGAGCCTCAGAGAAGTTCCTATGGGGAAGTGGAGGCACAGAAATGGCCTCCAGACACTCCTGTAGACCAGAGGACCAAGGATCCCTCCAAGCTTTGCCCGGGGCTAATCTGTGAAGAGGGGGTGGTGGTTTGCTACGGGTCTCCTGGTTCTGATGTGGTTAATCATCTATACCCAGAAGCCAGTAGGTACATTCACTGCAATGTTTGGAATTGGACAGAGGGGAGGGGAGGTTTTAAAACCTCTGAGTTTTGCCAGGCAGTGGTGGCACACATCTTTAACCCCAGCACTCGGGAAGAGAGGCAGGTGAATCTGTGAGTTCGAGGCAAGCCTGATCTACCAAGCAAGTTCCAGGATAATTACACAGAAAAACCCTGTCTCAAGAAACAACAAAAACAAACAAAAAGCCCTCTGCATTTCACGGTCCCCTGCCTCAGGAGTGCTGGGTGCCCACCATACCCTTGGACCCCTATTGCTGGCAGTTTCTCACATCTACAGTGAACCTCAGGGATGGTCAGTCCTGGGCCCTGGATGCAGGTGGAACACAGTGCTGAAGGCAGAAGGAGATAGTGAGGATTCAAGACGAGGGCAAGGACAGAGCTTCAGTTTGCTGTATCACTAGACGCGTGAAGAGTGCCCTCCTGGCGAGGGAGGAGGCTTGCAGGCTTAGGTACAGGTCTAGGCATAGGCATCTCTGGCCCCAGCCCCTTCCTGCTTCTTCCTGCTTCCAACCCTTCCTGTCTCCCCAGCCTCCTGCTTATTAGTTCATTTCATACCCCGCAGACACCATGCAGGGCTCCTTCCTCAGATCCCCGCCTCCCCACCAGACTACCAACTGTCTCTAGCCATGCCCACTTTACCTCCCATCTGTATCTATTGTTCTGTTTAGTTTTTAAAAATATTTTATTTAGTCGGGTGGTGGTGGCACACACCTTTAATCCCAGCACATGGGAGGCAGAGTCAGGCCCATCTCTGAGTTCTAGACCAGCTTGGTGAGTTCCAGGACAGCCAGGGCTAGACAGAGAAACCCTGTCTCAAAAAAACAAACAAAACTGTCTTAGTGTCTGTGTGTGAGTACAGGCACACACATGTGCCGCAGCCTTCTTGTGGAGGTCGGAAGACATCTTTCGGGAGTCAGTTCTCTCCTTCCACCACGGGTTCCACGGATGTAATTTAGGTCACCTGGCTGTGGCACTGGTACCAGCTGCACCATCCCACTGGCCCTTGTTTAGCTTTCGTTGCTATTAAAGACAGAGCTTACACTACAAGCTGGCCTCAAACGCTGGGTAAGAATGCTGGAATCGTAGGCGTTAAGTCAGCGTATTTGGCTTGCCATCTCAGGCCTGGTGGGCATGATGGTGACCGTAATCCCAGCATTAGGTGAGGGAGGCAGGAAGAACATTCTCCACTACATAGGGAGCTCAAGGGCCACAAGAGTCCCTGTTTCAAAAACAAAACAAAAGCCTGGAGTGGTGGTGGCAAAAGCTTTTAATCCCAGCGTTTGGGAGGCAGAGGCAAGCAGATCTTCATGCGTTCAAGGCCAGTCTGGTCTACATATCAAGCTCCAGGATAGTCAGACTACACAGAGAGACCCTGTCTCAAAATCAAACAAACAAACAAACAACCCAGAAATGAAACAGTTTTAGGACTGGAGATACAGCTGAGTGAGCTGAAGAGTTCATGTCCAGTCAGTGTTAGCTCCTTAGCACTGAAGGGGAAAAGAAAAAAGAATCTGTAGTGCGTAAATCCCACAGCCTTCCATCTTGCTTTTCTTATTTTCAAAGGATGGAGCGTTCCACTGCTTATAAGTCATGGAGTTTCCTCCTTACCCCCAGTCACCACATTTCTTAGAGTTTTTCTAGCCAAGGTCATCATTTTCAATTACCAATTCAGCCTTCTATTGTAGCTGTTTCCTTGACTGTATCTGCGGGAGAGGATAGCCACTGAGGATAGCCACTGCTCACACCCCCCCCCCCGGAGACCCTGCCCCCTGCAGCCACTTAGCTGCCCCTGAAAACCACACCCAGTCTTGGTGGGTGGCACTTTGGAGGTCCTCCCACCAGGCTTCTCATCTGCCACCCCTGGCATTGATCACCCTTCACATCACTGACAAGTCGGTTTCTCCCACCCCCGGAGCTCCCCACACACACTAGGAGGCTGGTCTCATGGCTTTTGGGTCCCTAGAATGGAAAAGATGAGAAGAGGCAGGATCCAGATTCAGAAACCAGCTCCTTGCTGTGTGCCTGTGGCTAGAACACATCCCCCTTCTGTGTTGCCTTTTAAGAGGCTGTTGGCAGGATAAAATGGGCCTGGATGGCAACTTAGAGCATGGGGACCCCCTGCCCTTCCTCCTGGCAGCCCTGCCCTCCTCCCCACCTTCCAGCTCCCTCTCACTTTGTGCTCCCCCACACTTTTCAGAGGTTTCAACATTGAGGGGAGCATGTGGGCTACAGGACTTTCTAGCATCAGCGGGAGGAGCCTTCCCTGGCCTCATCCTGCCCCTTAAGATCCTACCTAGCACATCTAGGTAGTTTCTGAGTTTCAGACTCCCCTCATCTTTGAGACACTTAGCGCTTCCCAGGCATCATCCCAGTGTCTTGGCTCTGAGCCAAGCACATCAGCTCTACTTCTCACAACACTAGTGTCGTCACCCAAAGGTGCCCTGCCATTGGTGTGACCTTAGGCGGATCTGAAGCATCCGTATGTGGCTTGCTTTGCTTTGAGGCAGGGTCTACAGCACAAATGCCCACCTCATTCATGTGTGTCTGGCTTCAGTGTGATCTCTGCCCCACCCCCCCAGCCCTGGAAGAGACATATTTAGCTTTCTGTTTGCTGTGCTAAAACACCATGACCCAAAGCAACTTGGGGAAAAAGGGTTTATTCCATTGCACGGGTTATAATCCAACATGCAGGGAAGTCAGAGCAGAAACCTGGGGGGTGGAGCTGAAGGAGAGGCCATGGAGGGTGCTGCTCACTGACTTGCTCTTCCTAACTCTCTTCACCGGCTTTCTTATTCAACCCAGGACCACCTGCCAAGGGTGGCACCCCTTCAGTGGGCAGGGTCCTCCCACATCAATTAGTAATCAAGAAAATGTCCCACAGATTTGCCTACTGGTAATTTGATGGATCTGAGCTATATAGGACCCTTTTTATTCCTCTTTTAAATTAAAAATACCTGACTTTAATTTTTTAAATAATGCATTTATTCTTATTTTGTATGCATTTTTTTGTGTTTTGCCTGCATGTACATCTGTTAAGGGTGTTAGACTCGCTGGAACTGGAGTTACAGATAATTATGAGTGTCATTGTGGGTGCTGGGAACTGGACCCTGGGTCCTCTGGAGGAGTCATTGTGCTCCCAACTGCTGAGCCATCTTCCAGCCCTGATCCTTTTAAAGTCAAGGTCTCACTCAGTCGCCCAAACTGGCCTGAAACACACTCTGTAACCCAGGCAAGCTTTGAATTTGTGATCCTCCTGCCTCAGCCACTCTTTTTTTTTTTTTT
>NC_022018.1:56388101-56414065 GCF_000317375.1 Microtus ochrogaster
GTTTTGGAGCCTGTCCTGGAACTAGCTCTTGTAGACCAGGCTGGACTCGAACTCCCAGAGATCCGCCTGCCTCTGCCTCCCGAGTGCTGGGATTAAAGGCGTGCGCCACCACCGCCCGGCTCTCAGCCACTCTTGTAACTAGGATTAGAGAGCCTTGGGACACAATCTAATGTGGCTAGTTAGTTGGTTCTTTTCAACACTATCTAGGAAGTACTTGAAGTGCAAAAATACACCAGGTGCTCTGGGTGAGTTGACGGCTTGGGCAGTGACTTGCCGAGAGGCCCACAGTCGAGTGGTAAAGTCCATGTGGCTTCAGCATGGCATAGCACGCAGACACTCCTTCCCCAGCACAGGGATCTCCTCGATCGTGGACTAAACATCACTCAGCGGTCCCAGAAGCTAGGCTGAGAGGTGTGGGAATGGAGTCAAGGAGCAGAGGCCGTTTATCTGCGCTCAGATCTCCTTGCTGCTCCTGCTTTTATCTCTGTGTTCTTCCCTGTACCCTCGGGACCTGTGACCCATGTCAGTTCAGTGTAACCAGCTGTTCCCTGGTGATGGACCCCATGAAGAAGCAGAGCTAAGGGGAAGAGTAAGCCACCATCACTGTATCCAGCCTCTGCCATGGCTGAAGCCACCAGCTAGTTTTGGAAAATTATCTCCATTTTTTTTTTATCTTAAGTGAGTTTGAATCTCAGCAATAATTCTTCCTCATCCACACAGTCCCTAAGTACTGGTCATTTTTGTCAGTGGCTGAAACTTGAGTTGACCTAATGGCCCCAGGGCTGAGCAAAAGGTCCTGGGTCCTCCTGGACTACTCTTGAAATCTCCCAAGCACTAGGTGTCCTGAGTTCTCTCCTGGCTCTGAGCCAGTAAGCATTGCTTCCCACTATGATGATCTTGGACTCTAGTTTAAGCCTCTTTCTTCCCATTGGTAAGGGGGCCCTTCCAATAGTCTCTATTTATTTTTGGTTTTTCAAGACAGGATTTTGCTGTAGTTTTGGAGCCTGTAGTGGAACTCTTCGAGCTCACAGAAATCCTCCTGTCTCTGCCGCCTGAGCGCTGGGATTAACGGTGTGCGCCACTACCACCTGGCCCCTTTCAATATTTTCAAGGATGGTTGTGGATCTCTGTACCTGCTGCTCCCGGGGTGGGCAGCCACCAAGCCCTTTAGCCTACGCCTCCATTCCTTTCCTGTAGCGAGGCTCGGAGAGGCGGATGTGCGCCTTCTGTGTGTACCCAGGCCATGTGGGGCTGAGCCCGGAAGAGGCAGCAGAGAAGCATTAGTTCTGGAGAAGCAGTCCCTCGCCCGCCACCACCCCTCCCTGCTGACTGCAAAGGAGTTCAAGTTGCCCAAAGTAGGAAAAAGCCCCTCTCTCACCGGCTGCCCACGCCAACCCCTGCTATGGACTCTGCCCTGTTGGCTGGGGACGCTGCTCTCTCTCCAAGGGAGCTAATGGCCTCTCCTGCCTGGCATAAAGACATTCATTTCCAAGTGTAGGCTCGAGTCGCACAGCTTCACACTCCAGCTTGGGAACAGGGTGATCTTGGAGCTGGGGGGGGGGGGCGCTAGGCTATCAAAGGGTGGGGGAGGTACAGGAGAGCTCAGTGGGAAGTCCCTGCACCTCTAGTCCATAGAACAGCGGTTTCTTGCCATTCGGGCTGGCTCTGGACGTGCCATCTTTGCCTCTCTGAGCCTAGGTTCCTGTTTCTTGATTTTTAAAGACAGTCTTAACATACAGTCCTGGCCTGCCTAGCTTTCTGCAGCAGTTTGCCATTGAATTCCCACCATCCTCCTTTCTCTGCTTCCCAGAATGCTGGGATTCCAGGCCTATGCCACCATGCCTGGCTTGTACCATCACTCTTGTCTTATTGTTTTTCAAGATAGGGTTTCTCTGTAGCTTTGGAGCCTGTCCTAGAACTAGCTCTTTTAGACCAGGCTGGCCCCGAACTCACAAAGATCCGCCTGCCTCTGCCTCCCGAGTGCTGGGATTAAACGCGTGCGCCACCATCGGGCTTTGAACCATCACTCTTAACAAGTGACAGGACAGAGTAGTTAGGTCCTAAGCACTTGCCTGATAGTGTCTGGTATTTCTCTCCCCTACTCCAGCTCTCCTCTGCTGTGGCCCTCACTGCTTTTCGTCACATCCCTCGTGAGCCCTCTGTCTGTCTGTCTTCAGTCACACCTCTGCTCCCTACCCTTATCCTGTGCTTAGCTGACTGTGGGCCTCTACACCCCCCACACCCCCGCAAGCCTCTCAAGAGCTGTCTGCATGCTCTCCACACATACACCTGTTCCTCTTTAATGCTGGCAGGGGCCCAGCTCTTTGCTAAACTGATCTGGCAAATGTCACCTTGTTTTGAAATACCACGGGGACTCCTTGGCCTTATCTGCCTGGTCGACATTGTTGGCAACTTCTGGACATGCTCTTGGCCTGTATGGAGGTCCTGCAGGGGTGCCCTGCAGGCTGTCATGCTGTCCCTGGCGGCTCCCTCTGCTTTTTGTGCCCAGTTCTGTGTTACCGTTTCAGGTCCCTTGTCCGTTTTCTGTGCCGAGTCCCTAGCTATCCTCACACTGGATCTGGCTGGCATTTATTATTTTTAAAACAGGATTAAAAAAAATAAAGCGCAGCTGCCAATACTAAAAAACCAGCTTCCACACGAAACACATGAACGCGCACACATTGTTGCTCTCTGGCAAATCTGGCTTCCCTGCTTGGAGGACATGGCAGCCCTGTGTTCAGGACAAGGGGTGGCTACCCCCAGAAGGGCGCCTGGCAACAATTGCCACCCACCCTGTGCTCTTGCTCTTTGGTATCCATGGAAACTGAGAATGGACGGAGAGGGCTTCACAGTTCAAGAGAAACAGGAGAGTACATTTCCCTGTGAACTAAGAGATGCTGTGTTTAATATGCTCAGCATGTCTGTGTTGAAAGACTAACACATCCTACCTGATTCACTTCTGCTGTTACCTGCTGGGGCCTGGGCCTCATCTCTCCCCAGGTGTTAATTACAAGCATTTATATTGAGTGCCTGCCCCTGCCCCAAGTTCACTCCTGAATTGAAGCTAAGGTGAATCTAGTGGGCATCTTCAGCTGCTTCCGAGAACTATCTTCTAAACACCTTTAACACTTCACTCCTTAAGCAAACATTTACTTTCTATATAGATGTTCTAGACTCTGCAGGAGCAAAGACCAGCCCTCTGAGACCTTGTTCTCATAAAAAGGGATCATCCTGAAGGTACTTAAGACAGGGACCCCACCCTGCAAAGAGCACGTGCCGTGAGCACACTAGGTTGACCTGAGTCCGCTCTTCAGCTCCTCACCTGTTCAGGTTTGAGACAGGAGATGACAGTCCCTCTAGAATGGTAGAAGGCATCAGCGCTAAGTAGGAACCCCTGGGGAATGATGTGCCTCTATGGAAATCCACCCAAACCCATCAAATACAGCAGCAATGATGGCTTGGTGGTTAAGAGCACTTGCTGCTCTTCCAGAGGACTGGGGCTCAATTCCCAGCACTTAGCGTGAACAACCATCTGTAACCCCTGTTCCAGGGGATCCAAAGCTCTCTTTCGAGCTCCACAGGCGCCACACATGATAGTGGAATACATTCATCTATGTAGGTAAAAGACCCATACACATAAATTTTAAAACCATAAATGAGCCAGGCAATGGTGGCACACACCACTCGGGAGGCAGAGACAGGGAGATCTCTGTGAGTTCGAGGTCAGCCTAGTCTACAGAGCTAGTTCCAGGACAGGACAGCTAGGGCTGTTACACAGAGAAACCCTGTCTCAAAAAACCAAACCAAACCAAACCAAACCAAACCAAACCAAACCAAACCAAACCAAACCACAAAAAACAAAAAAATCTAACCAACCAAAAAATCATAAATGGCACAGGGTAGAAGGCTTCCTGGAGGAGTATTGACTGGATTACAAACATAACTCAGTACCAACCAGTCTTAGAGTAATTCAGCCAGCTTTGTTCCTGGTCCAGAGGCTGTACTGGTTACCTTGGTTACATGTCTTAACATTTCTGGGCTGCATCTAGAAAATGAGTAACCAAGGTTGGACGCTACAGCTCAGTTGATAAGAGTCCTCGCCTTGCCTATGATGTACAAAGCCCTGAGTTCGATTCCCAGCATTGTATAAAACCAGGTGTTATCCCAGCACTTAAGTAGAGATGGGGGATTCTGAAGTTCAAGATCTTCCCTGAGCTACATAGTAAATCCAAGGCCAACCTTGGGATACATTAAACTTTGTTTCAAAAACAAAGCAGAACAAAACAAAACAAAACAAAACAAAAAAAAAAAGAGGTAACCAAGAGATCCAGGGTGTAACAGATAAGTCATGATGCATTGAGGAGGCTAAGACAGGAGAACCAACTTAAGTTGAAGCCGGCCAGGAGACAATGAGTTCCAGGCCAGAACCTGTTTCAGAAAACAAACAAGGCTGGGCATGGTGGCCCACACCTTTAATCTCAGTACTCCAGAGGCAGAGGCAGGTGGATCTTTGTGAGTTAGAGACCAGCCTGGTCTACACAGAGAGCTCTAGGACAGCATAGAGCTCTAGGGCTACACAGAAGGACCCTGTCTCAAAAACCAAACAATGAACAACTACATCAAGCTGGAGAGAAGGCTCAGGAGTCATTCGGAGGACTGAGGTCTGGGTCCCAGCACCGAATGGAAGCTAAAAATCTGAACTCCAGTTCCAGAGAATCTGATGACCTCTTCTAGCCTCCAGGGTCAATAGGCATGCAAGATGCATGCATACAAGCAAATGTTCATACATAAAAATAACTTTTTTTTTTTTTTTGGTTTTTTCGAGACAGGGTTTCTCTGTGGCTTTGGAGCCTGTCCTGGAACTAGCTCTGTAGACCAGGCTGGTCTCGAACTCACAGAGATCCGCCTGCCTCTGCCTCCCGAGTGCTGGGATTAAAGGCGTGCGCCACCACCGCCCGGCAAAAATAACTCTTAAAAGGAAAAAAAAGGCTGGGCAGTGGTGGTGCACACCTTTAATCCTAGCACTCAGCAGGCAGAGGCAATGGAATCTGAGTTTGAGACCAGCCTGGTCTACAGTGTGAGTTCTGGGCCACACAGAGAAACCCTGCCTTAAAAAAAATTGTATGCTAGAGATGGCTCGGTGATTAAAGAGCACTGGCCGCTCTTCCAGAGGACCTGGGTTCAATTCCCAGCAACCACGTGGCAATTCATAGCTGTCTGTAGCTCCAGTTCTAGAGGATCTAACACCCTCACACAGACATACCTGCAGGCAAAACACCAATGCATATAAAATAAAGTTAAAAAAAAAAAGAATTGCAGGCACCTGGCAAGGTGGGTGGGACGATCATATGACGGGTAGGTAGCTTCTGGTACATAATGGATTCCTAGCAACATTGTCCAGGGATCCCTGCGGCTTGTCATGGGTCCCGTCTCCAACACTGCCTTTCCCTGGAACCTCCTCGGACACTTCAGACTCCCATCTGGGGCTTGAGCCTGGCACTCTGGCTCCCCTCTCCAGCAGATGACACGCGGGCTCACCTGGTAGTCACTGCGGGCCATGTCCCACAACTGCACACCCACCCCCAGCTACACCCTAGCCTCCAAGGCAGGCCTGACCAGTGGCTTCCTTCCCAGCTGTGGGCACTGGGCCCAGCACATGGGGCCTACACTGCACCTTCTTCCCAGTGACCATGCAGCTTCGACATCCACACGAGGCTCGGCTCCAAAAACCGTCTTAACCCCCACCCTTCTGCTTGAAGTCCTACTGTTTCAGATGCAAAGGGGGAGGCAGACAGCTAGATACAGGTTTATTGTGGCACTGGAACCGGGCCTAGCATGGCCAGCACCAGTGAGTGATGGTGATGGAAGTGAAGTAAGGGGATTGTGAAGGTGAAACAGGATTCAGGGAACCCCAGGATCCGGCCAGGAGTTGGGGCTGGGACAACCACTGCCAGCCCTACCCAGAAATTTTGAGGGTGATCACTCTCGATTTCTCACCCCTCAGGCAGGGTGGGGCGGCAACAGTATGTGGAAGGCACTCAGACGTGGGAGAAGGCATGGCTCTTGCAAAGGGGCTTGTCCTTCTTGGAGTAGAAGGTCTTTCCTTCCAGGTTGATTTGACAGATCTGGGGACAATGAAGGTCCAGTCATACTAGGCAGGTGGGAGTGGGAGAGGCCCTTTCATCCCTCAGGCAGGCAGGAGATGGGTGTGGGGTGGTGCACACGCACGCACGCACGCACACACACACACACGTTGCGGGGGAAGGGTGTGCTTACTGCACAAACAAAGCATGTGTCATGCCAGCTGAAGCCCAGAGCTTCCAGGAAGCGGTCTCCAGCATCAATCTTGAAGTCACAGCCTCGACATTTCGTGCCAAACATCTTCTCATAGTCTGGTAATGGGGTCATGGAAAAGAGGGTCTATAGTCACACAGCCCCCCAACCCAGGCCCTCTTCGACTTCCTAGGCCACCGGATACCTCGCTCGCAGTAGGGCGCCCCTTCCTCCATGTAAAAGGCTCTGTTGCGAATAGGTGTCTTGCAGGCAGCGCAGGTGAAGCAATGCACGTGCCAGGTCATCTTCAGAGCATGCATGATCTCCTGGAAGAGGCCACAGTCGCTGTCAGGTTCAGCCCAGCCCCCAGAACACAGGAAAGCTGGCATGGGCCCTCACACTGCGTGAAATATTACATTTACATATGTACAGCTCCCAGAGCCACTGCCAATTCTCCAAGTCCGCATGTATTAGGTCTCCTCAGACTTGCATGTCTCAAACAGCTCCAGACTTTCCATCCCAAACCTGCTCCTCCCACAGTCAAGCCTTCCATCTGTTCAGGCCAAAATCCACCTCCTCTGTTTCATTTTCTAAGTTGTCTCATGTAACCCTGGCGAGCTTTGAACTCCTGAAGCTCTTCTCCACCTTCTGAGGTGGGTTTTCAAGTGTGCGCCACCACGTCTGACTCGAAATTCCCCTTTTCTCTCGTACCCCACATCAGCGAGTACCGAAGGGTCCACCTTTGAGACACACCCAGCCTGGTGACAATTCAAAGGCCTGCTGGGTACAGAGTTCAAATGGCCTACACAGCTTATGAAGGTCCTGTCTTTAAGAAAAGCCAAGCCCTGCGCAGGACCCAGCAGTCAGGCAGGCCTGTCCTGTTCCCTCCCCTCACTCCCACGCCAAGCACACCATGTTGGGGCTACATCCCAGCTATCCTTCTACCCACAAAGGTCCTCTCCACCTGAAGTCTCCCCGACTCTGACTTTCTGTGTAGAAGTCATTCTCCCCACAGAGCCCACTCTGACACCAGTGACCTCTCCAAGTCACCTCTCCTACACCACACTGGCAGGGCCTCTCCCTCTCCTATCCTGGAACATTTACTTCACTGACACCCTCCCTCTTCCCCCATCCTTCTTAGACGAGGAAGACCCACTCTGCAAATGGATCTATTCCAACAGTGCCTAACCCACTGTGGGTCCTCAGTGAACTTGGCCCTAGAGGATGAGCTCTCCCTAGGGACAGACTGGTCATCCTGGAACTGTTAAGTTCACCTCAGCCAGAGGCTGTGGAGGGGCACTCGGCAAGAGCTTTATCCTCTTGTAAAACATGGCTATCTATCTTGGGGACTAAGTACCTGAACCCAGTCTTGTTGGACTGCTTAGAAAATGACCCCAGGTTTGCAGCCAGGGACCCCAGGTTCTTATAAGCCAGATGGGTCCAAGTGGAGTTTGGGTTACTCGGGGATTACCTGGACTGATTCAAACGGTGGTTCTGACATGTTCAGTGCAAATGACGCGAAACCTTTTGTTTTTCTTGGTGCCTCTCGTGTGCTAGGCTACTCTACCACTGAACTATACTTAGCCCAAATCTGTAAATGATGCTCACGGACTCAGAAATACAAGCGTGGCCATGCCAAACATAATTCTGGGGGACATCTTAGCTCTGAGATGACAGTACATCTGTACTATACAAAATTACACAGCCTAGTCATCTCTGTGTCTGGCACCTTACTGCCCTGGTCTCCCCCAAAGCTTTCTGAAGCTCATCAGACCGCCTTCACTCCCCCTCCACTTATCCTTCCCCCTCTCAAATGACACCTGTGACACAAACTATCCTTCCGCTTGTGGCTTTCTCTGAGGGAATTCCCACGTGTGCTGGCCTTCACAAGTGTTTACTGACCACCTCCCACCATGGGGCACAGTCCTTAAATCCAACAGTTCTGCTATTGACTCAGAGTCCACAGCAAGGGGTGCAGGACAGGACAAAGGACACGAGACAGTGAGGTGACTGTGGAGGGCGGTCTGATGGGAAGAGAAGGTATTGGTGGGGAGAGCAGTGATGGTGCACCCCTTTCAATCCTAGCACTGAGGAGGCAGACACAGGTGGATCTCGGAGTTTGAGGCCAGCCTGGTCTACAGAGTGAGTTCTAGGGCAGCCAGGGCTACACAGAGAAACCCCGTCTCAACAAATAAGTAAATAAACAAATTAACTAATTAATTAATTAAAAGGTATTCCTGGGGTTGGAGAAATGGATGTACTGCCTTAAAGGGGACCCAAGTTTGGTTCCCAGCACCCATTTTAGGCCAGCTGTAACTCCAGGTTCAGGGCATCTGACACGCTCCCCTGGTTTCTAAGGGCACGTGCATTCATTCACGGGTGCACATGCCATTAAAAAGAAAAATAAGAGGAAGATGAAGAGGTTCGTGAGGAAGTGACAGCTAAATCCAGGCTGAGGAAGAAGGTGGTGCTAAGAGGATCTAGGATGCCAAGGTTCTGCGGGAGAGGGACTGGAGCTCTCTGAGAAGATGGAGAGCCTGGAGGGCTGCCGCATGAACGCGAGCAGTAAAGTCCGTGACTGGACAAGAACAGAGCCGTCAGGCTATCCCTAGATCGTGCCAGGTGTCCAGCAGTAGACCCCCTACTCTGACAATGTTGACATCATCTGAGGTTTGTGCTGCTCTCCGACTCCTGCGTGTGGGTGTGGAGTCAGGAGCAGGGAGGATTTAGAGCCCTTACTGGAACACCCGGAAGATGGATGAGGTCACACTTTTATCCCTGGTAGGGTAAGTTCCTTCCTTTCAGGCAACTGATGAAACTCCTTTGCAAGGTATGTGGCCACAAAAAATAAAGGCTGTGTTTCCCAGCCTCCTTTGCAGCTTGGTGTGGTCACTGACTAGGTTCTGATTAACAGGTTGGCAGCAGAAGGGCTAACTGACAGCACCCTTTAAAGATGGGTGCCTTCTCTTCTTCCTTTTCTGATCTGGGGCTAGCTGGAATGTGGACACCTTGGCCAAGGCTCAAGAGGCATCCTGGACTATGAGTCCGTGCTGAGAATGGCTGGATAACAAAATGAAGTATCTTCAATCTACCTACCATTCAGTCCCAGGCCACCTCTGGGTGAAGCTCCTAAGAGTTCTCTATTCCTCACTAATCTGCGTGTCACACTGGGAACTCTTTGGCCACACCCAGCAGCCTTGCCTCTGTATCCAGAGAGGAGGAAACAGAAACAGAGAAGCCCAAACTGGCAGAAAATCTGACACTGGAGTGGCTCTGGGCTCAACATTACACTTTCTGTTTGTTTTCTCAAGACAGGGTTTCCCTGTAGCTTTGGAGCATGTCCTGGAACTATGGAACTAGCTCTTATAGACCAGACTGGCCTCACAGAGATCCGCCTGCCTCTGCCTCCCAAGTGCTGGGATTAAAGATGTGCGCCACCACGCCCAGCTCTCAACTTCATACTCTTACTCCTTTCCAGGTCTCAGTCTCTATAGTGCAGAATAGAAACCCACTCAGGTTGTCACCTGTACCTGTTCTGCTCCCCGCCTTGAGCCCAGGACACCTACAGTCCCCACACTTCCCCAATGAGAGCACCTGGGAGTGGGCTCCCCTTGGGTCACAGGCTAGACCTGCCTGCCAGGTTTACACTCTTGCTACACATATCAATGATGTCTCAAGTCATGTTTTGATGGTAGCCAGGCTTGTGCAGAGAAAACCTGGTTGGATTATGCTCTTGTGTTTAGCCTTTGAGGGACAAACAGGGTTTGCATCAAATGTTTCAAGTACTGGCATGCTATCTTCCAGTCTCAGCGTGGTACATTCGGAGCAGTAGACACTGGGCTGGCTGCTCGTGGCTTTGAACACTCCCTTCACTTCTGCTGGCAGCTGCAACCCAGACTGGAGAGCAAAAGCACAAGTGGCCCTCAGAGTCCTAGGGTCCAGTCTGCGGCTTTGATTAACAATGAATCAACAATACTTGGGAAGCCTGAACTGGACAGATGCAGACACCGACTTTTTGTTTTGTTTCTTTGTTTCGAAGACAAGGTTTCTCTGTGTAACAATCCTGGCTGCCCTGAACTCACTCTATAGACCAGGCTGGCCTCAAAAACAGATCCACCTGTTTCTGCCTCCTGAGTATAGATGCTACTTCTTGTTCTTGTCGTCATTCCTTAAACAATACAGTGTAACAACTTTCTATATTACATTTATGTTTTATCAGGGATTATAAGCAATCTAGAGATGGGCTGAAGTATAGAGGAGGACGTGCATCAGTCACATGCGAGTGATGCTACTTTATGTAGGAGAATTGAGCACCAGTACCTATGGGGTCTGGCCGGGACCAACATCCCTCCCCCCATGGCCAGCTAATGTGACAAGCACACTGGGCTTCCTACTTCCCATGTAGTCAAGGGGGACAGATAGTATTTCTAGCCAATAATGGAAGTAAGTTAGTTTGTATTTTTTGGGTTCAAATGCAAAACCTTACATGCAAGGCGTAGGCTTGATCCTAGCACACCCTACCCACTAGAAGAACGGTATTTGCCTTGTCTCTCCCGCCTGGGCCTCAGAAGTCACCTAACAAGCATTATATAATACCAGGCACCCCTGAGCATCACTCTAGCCCAGGAATTCTTTTGACTGAAATAAATAACCCTATTTCTAGCAGTGCAATGGTCTTTTCTGTTACTGCAGCCAAATGCAGTCCCAGTTGGAGCAGCAGTTGTCTCGACCATTTCCCTTCTTGGGGTAACATCAGCCTGGTGTATTTCAGGGTACTACCCATCCCTCAGTCACCATGGTTCAGATGGAGCTCCAAGCCACCTGTCCATTTTGACAAGATGGAGATTCACCTGACAGCTACAGGGGTAGGCAGACTCCAGTCCCAGGCAATCAAGACTAGGGGAACTTGACGTGACTCAAGCTAAGCCAATGAGCGGCAGCATCAGAACCTCCAGGTACCAGTAGGACTGAGGTGGTGTCTCTACTGCGGAGCTAAACTGGGGAAATGAAACCTTCTCCAGAGAAGAGCATGCCGGGAATGAATCAAGCCAACAAAAGTAAAAACAGGGGGCTGGAGAGATGGCTCAGCGGTTAAGAGCATTGCCTGCTCTTCCAAAGGTCCTGAGTTCAATTCCCAGCAACCACATGGTGGCTGACAACCATCTGTAATGAGGTCTGGTGCCCTCTTCAGGCCTGCACACAGACAGAATATTGTATACATAATAAATAAATAAATATTAAAAAAAATAAATAAAAACAGGCAAACTCGGGAGACCATGGTGTTTGGCATCTTACAGCCCTGGCTGTCCTGGAACTCCCTTTGTAGACAGTCTGGCCTTGAACTCAGAGAGAGCCACTGTCTCTGCCTCCTGAGTGCTGGGATTAAAGGTGTGCGCCACCACCACTTGGCTCTTTTTTTTTTTAAAGACTTATTTATTTAGTATGTATACAGTGTTGTGACTGCACACCAGAAGAAGGAATCAGATCTCATTATAGATGGCTGTGAGCCACCATGGGGTTGCTGGAAATTGATCTCAGGACCTCTGGAAGAGCAGGTAGTGCTTTTAACCTCTGAGCCATCTCTCCAGTTCTCTTCTACTTTTTTTCTTCTACTCTTTCAGGTTGGAGAGGTGGTTCAGTGGTTAAGAGCACTTGTTGCTCTTGTAGAGAACCCTGGTTTGGTTTTCCAGCACTCACATGGTAGGTCACAACCACTTGTAACTCCAATTCCAGGGGACACTGTCTTTCTGCCCGGAGAGCACCAGGCGTGAATGTGATGCACACACATATATACTGGCAAAGCACTCAACGCCCATAAAATAAAAACACCAAAATTTAAAAAAAAAAAGGTTGGTCTTTTAAGACTATCCTAGCTAGTTGAGTGGTGGTGATGCAAACCTTTAATCCTAGCACTCGGGAGGCAAAGGCAAGCAGATCTAGGAGTTTGAGGCCAGTCTGCTCTACTGAGCAAGTTCCAGGACAGCTAGGGCTGTTACAAAGAGAAACCCCATTTCAAACAAACAAAAAATGGATCCAGGCTGGTATAAACTGAAGCCATTACTAGAATGCTTTCTGTTTTCTCCAGGCAGAGTCTCACCATGTAACCCAGACTGGCCTGTTACCCATAATCCTCTTGCCTCTGCTTTCCAATTGCTGGGATTAGAAGCAAATGTCACCATGCCTGATGAGGCTGTTTGTACACAGAATGGAACCAGGGCCTTGGACATGCTATGCGAGTCTCCACCACTGAACTATAGTCTCGGCTGTCAGGTGGTTAGGATCCTGGAGATTCATGCTGAGAGCCCCACACTGAACAACGCTGACAGGCTCAATGTTTACTTTCTTACCTGCCTACCGCCCTCCTACCCACCGCCCTCCTATCCACCGCCCTCCTGCCCACCGCCCTCCTGCCCACCGCCCTCCTGCCCTCCTGCCCACCGCCCTCCTGCCCACCGCCCTAGTCCAGCCCCACTCACTCCAGTGATCTTCTTCTTGCATTTGGCACAGCTAGGTGCGTAGCGCACATCATAGCAGGAGGGGCAGAAGATAGCCCCCTTCTCCTCGAAGAAGCCACCCTCTTCCAGAACCTTTCCACACTGGCTGCACACAAATTCTTCAGGGTGGTATGCGTGGCCCAGCGCTACCAGGTAGCGGCCCCTGCAATGACAGGGCATGAATGAAATGAGGTAGACTCTCCAGGAGGAAGACAGGCCTGGTCTCTCCATACAGAAGAGGAACCAAACGTAAGGGCAACCTCTCTTGACGATGGAAGCTGTTTTGGTGCCCTGGTTTGGGAGGGAGCTTGAGACTACCAAGACACTCCTGGGGGACTACTGTCCACTGCGAAGATGAACCTTCAACAGACCCTGGTGAACACCATCCTGCTTGCCTGTTCCATTTTGCCTGAGCAGGGGCCTGGAGGCCCTAGAGAAATGGAGGGGATATTTTACATATCCTTTGCCTAAGGGCTGATGGGAGACAAGAGCAGCCCACCAGGGCCAACTAGGAAGGTTCTAGAATCTGGCTCTGAAGGACTGTGTGAATGGCTGTGCTCCAGGGAGCAATGCACAGAGGGAGGTACCTGTGGCCTATTGGTTCTGAGAGCAGCAGCTTAGCCCAAGCGTGAGGGGGAAGCGGCAGACAGGGAGGCCTTCTTTATCCAGAGTGTGGCAAAGTGAGAGGCACAGCTTCAGAGTGCCGCTGGCACCTCCCTGCTCTCCCTGCTCCAGACTGGTGTGCGTGTGGTAGGAAGTGTAGGATTAAGAACCTGAGGATTGGGGGCTGCAGGGATGGCTTGGCAGTTAAAAGCACTTGCTGCACTTTTACAGGACCCAGCTTTATGTCCCAGCACCCACATGAAGGCTCACAGCCTTCTATAACTCCATCCAGTTTTCCAGGGAAATTCAACGTCCTTTTCTAAAGGTTTCTGTGGGCACCAGGCATGCAAGTGGTGCACAGATACACACATGGGCTACACACCCATATGAAAAGCAAAATAAATTTAAAAAGATCTGAGGTTCTACGCTAGATCCCACCCTGCTTCAACCAAATTCTTAATTCTCTCAGAGTAGCAGCCGAGGTATGGCAGGTGGATAAAGCGAGCCAGGATCAGGCTGCAGCGCAGGAAAGCCAGGGTTCGGGGGGACCACTCACCGGATGATCTTGTGGCACTGGTGGCAGATGGGAGTCTTGCCATTATTGCTGCCCCCTCCTGCGCCCCCTCCAGCTGCGGCCTGCACTATGGAGGTGCGGTTCTGCAGAGGCGTGGGTGTGGCTGGCTGGCTATGCCGGGTCAACACTGTGCTAGTTTTGTCTGGGGCATAGCGCTCAGCAAATGCAGGGTCCACAGCCCAGGGTGGGCGGCTGGTAGGGCTGGGGGTGGTGGGGCCTGATAGCCAAGGAAAGTAGATCCAGAGGGGTACTCAGGGAGCCCAAAGTGCGGAGGGTAGAGCCCAGGGTCGCCTACAAAAGCCCACCACCCCCATGATCGTGGCGGCTACCCACCCTTCTTCAGACCCAAGCCCACTTTCTTACCAGGCCAGGGTTCCTGGGGTATAGTTGAAGCTGGGGCTGGGGCTGGGGCTTCTGTCCTGGGCACCTGGCTGCAAGATCTGCCATTCAAGGCCCTGCCTGGCTGAGGCTCTCTGGGCATGGTCCCACCCCCTAACTTCAGTTGTGCTGGCCCCATGGGTAAAGCATGAGGGCATGAGAGGTGCTGGAATGGATTCTGGGTCCCTCCAGGGTACAGGTAGGAAGGGGTGCTTCCCCCAGGTAGGTTAGAGTAGATCTGCTGTGTAGAGCGTGGAAGCAGGGCGGGGGCTTCTGCTCCTATGGCAGCCTTTGAGTCTCTCATACAGGAGAACCACGGTAAGGCACCATCATCTTTGTTAGGTACCTCCTCCCACCGAGAAGCAGACCATAGGACCCACGCCAAGTCTAAACCACTTAACATCCCATATGCAAAACATAACCAGACCCAACAAGACAGAAGACAGAGGCAAAGGAAGCAGGGCTGAGAACGTTTATTTTCATGCTCAAGGCAGTGCAGACCTGGCAGACAGTAGTACCACAGGGCCAAGAGGGAAGGCAGTGTCAGACGAAGCCAGGCCCTGTGCCAGGCGGGCTTGCCAGGACCAGGCCAGAAGGAGGTTCAGGTCAGGAACATGAAAGCGGTAGGCAAAGCTTGGGGCACCAATGGGGTGCCCTGGGAGGGAGTAGCAGAGAAAGGACAGCAGAGGGCAGCAGGCTGGCAATGGCCAGGCTACGACTGCACGTTGAGCACGTGGGCAGAGCGCTGGTGGTGCCAGTCCCGGAGGCGCGTATAGCGTGGGCTCTGTAGCTCCAGGACATACTTTTCCCTGAGGGGCAGAGAGAGAGAGAGAGAGAGAGGAGGAGGAGGAGGAGGTAAAAGGAAGGAGAGATGGAAGGGAGGCAGGGAGGATGGAGGGAAGGAAAGGAGGAAGGGAGAGAAGAGAGCCCCGGCAGGAGAGGGCCGGGAGCAGATGCGGGCAAGTGGCTGGAACGGAAGAGTGGGAGGTTAGGGAGAGGGGCTAGTGCCCACGCTTTTACCTTGACTTCTTCATGTATTCCTCATCCGGGTCTTGCACTGAGAGGATAGAGGCAGGCATTGACCAAGAGAAACAACGCTCACCCAGCCTCGAGTCCTGGCAAAGTCAGGCCTAGGCTAAGGCCCAGAGAGTCTGCCCTGACCTGGGCCAGCACTTACTGAACTCTGTGCCCGTGAGGTGGGCAAGGATGCGGAAGGAGCGGGACTGGCCTGTCCCCGGCCGTGGCCGCCAGTCTTCGGTATCCTCCATCAGCCGCTGCTTGCTGGCATCGGGGACCAGCTGTCTGAGCAACTGTCTGTGGGAAGGGTGTGGCTCAGAACCTCTGGTTCTGGGTGAGCACCAGGGGCAGCCCCTCCCAGGATCTGATGTGCATGGGTTACGGTGACAGGTGACAGAGGGGAAGGGTGAGGGGGTGGGGCAAAGGGCCCTGCTGGATAGGTGGGTAGGTAGGGAAAGGAGAGGTAGGAGGAGGGTAGCCAGGGCAGGGAGGGGCTACCACCCAAGGTGCCGAAAGGAAGGAAAAAAGTGAGAGGAAGAGGGGGCTCACTGACTTGTCAGGGGTCTGCACCTGTGAAGGAAATAAGACAGATAGACAAATAAAGGGACAGACACGGGAGAAGAAAGGTGGGGGAGATCAGAGCAGCGGAGAGGGAGGCAAGGTGGCCATGAGTGTCTGAGACTCGGCCAGCCCAATACCACATCCCAACCCCAGACTGCCCAGGAGGGCGGAGCCTGTGCAAGAGCAACAGCCTTAGGTGGGGCTCTATGCCCACAGCCCTACCCAGCCGCCAGGGACTGCTGCCACACGGTTAAGGGGCTTGGGTACAGCACAGACTGAGCAGTAGCGGGCAGCTTGTGTGTGCTTGTGACAGGGCTAGACAGTGTGGACCACAGACAAGAGTGAGTGGGCGAGTGGGCGGGGCTGACATACCCATTCTGCTGCGGGGTGCTGTCAGTAGGTGGGGGTGCCCCAAAGGGCCGGGCCGTCTTGTTGAGGGAGGCGCTTGGTGCAAAAGTATACCTCGGGGGGTCGGCGGGAGGGGTCAGGGCCTGGGCAGAGACAGAGCCGGGCAGGGTGGGTGGGAGTGGGGGCTGAGGTGGGAGCAGAGTCACCACCACCAAGGACAGTGACAGGTCCAGCTCCATTTACACATCTGGCCAGAGGCTAAGGGTGGAGGGGTAACTACGATTTCAAGGAGCCCATTTGGAAGTGATGAACTCAACCCACTCTGTGCCAAGGGAGACCAAGGATGGGCAGGCGCACACAGCACAGGCTCGTGGGAAGAAGCAGGCAGACAGACAGGCAGGCACGTGTGCGCCCAGACCGTGCGGCAGCTCCTAGCTCCACTCTCAGTTCCCACATATTGCCTATACTGGCATCTGCCCTCTGCCCTTAGCCAGGAAGAGGGTACCAAGGCTGGGTCAGGGAGGGCAGGCCAGCCCTTTAGTTCAAGCCCCTCCCTTTCTCAGCCTAGATATTGCCCGCACAACCCACCTTCTGTGGTTTGCTCTGAACAGGCTGGGCTCTGGAGAAGAAGAGAAAGGAATGACGGCAGGTGAGCCAGACCAGAGATGTCCTCACCCCTTCATCCTGGCTCATCCCTCCCCCACTCCTCACCACCCCCGTACCTGCTAAGACCCAGGCTGAGGCGCTCCCCACAGGCACGGATCTTGTTCTGGGCCTCAATGTGTGTGAGGTTCCCTGCGTTCTCACCATCGATGCTCAGCACCCAGTCTCCCACGGCCACGCCAGCCTGTGCAGCTTTACCCCCAGGAGTGAGCTGGGGGGAGGAAAGGTCAGAGGCCCATGGGCACACGCACACCCAAGCTGTACAACTGGCCATTCCATGGCTTGATTGTCTGTTCTCCTCTGTGACCCCCCCTCACAGTCCAGACACAGCTGGCAGACAGCTACCTTCAGGCTAAAGGACACACTTGCAAACTAGGACCACAGCCTTTGAGGTCTCTGTTGGTCTGCTCTGGAGGCTCCTTCCCCAGGGACTGAATGCCTTCATACATGTACTCTTGCTCTCATTACTGCATACTCTTTTCTTTGTTTTGTTTTGTCAGCCACTGCTGGTGACCACCATTCCACCAGGCCTACTACATTCCCTCATTTGCCACCCAAACTAGAAAATTCCCAACTCAAAGCCAAAAGAACCGGAGACGTGATAGTCATCCAGAGGTCTGAAATCAAGGGCCACTCGGCCATCTGGCAAGTAAACTGGCAGGCCGAGTTTACACTTCACAGGTAGTAGGAAAAGTGGGGTGCAGGCTATCAGAGGCCCAGCGGGCTCCTCAGGTGAGCTGATGCAGTGTGTACTGAAGCAGAGGGAAGGCAGAGAGGTTCTGGGGATGCTAAGGACAGTCTCTGACTCAGAGACTGTAGACACTAGGACAGAAGGGGGAGCTGGACTTGACAGCTCTATTCTGTGCCTGAAGGGGAGATGAGCAGAAGAGAGAGAGGGTGAGTCACAGCCCTTTCTTTACCTGCTAACAACCGGTAAGAATAGCAACTCCCAGAACACCTAGGATTGACACCACATCTCCCAGCGTGCTTGCAGAGGAGTCTGGGGACACACCCTGCTCACACTCAGAAAAGACACAGCATCGCCAACACCTGAACTCAAGTCATGCAGCCAGCAAGAGCTGCAGCCAGGGTTTGGATCTCCACCAGAACAGGGCAGCTAGGCTGTGCAGGAGGTCGCAAAAGACTCTGGGGAGCTGGGCAGTGGTGACACACTCCTTTAATCCCAGCACTCAGGAGGCAGAGGCCTGTCTGGTCTACATACTGAATTCCACAACAGCCAAGACTATAAAGAGACCCAGTCTCAAAATAAATAATTTTTTTAAAGAAATTTAAAAAAAAAAAAGACTTTAAGTACCAAGCCTAGCACTGTACACACACAATGCCAACACTCGGGCACACTGAGGACTGGCAGTTCAATTCCAGACCTTGTCTGAAAAGAGACTCCTTCATGCCTTAGCTAATTTGGGGTCTTCATGCCCCTCTCACCTTTATTTCACTCCCATTAGTGCCTTATAATGGGGACAGGGAAGTGACACCCCAAAGGGGAAGTAACTTGCGCATGGTCACGGTGAGTCACCTCACCAATAGATGGAAACCTGGTTTAGCCACTCCTTCCTATACAGGCTGCTTCCTGAGAGGTGCTGGGTGAGACCGAGGTAGGGAGGTCTTCTGAGGAGGAGCAATTGGCCCCTAAAGGAGTGGAGGAGTGAGGGGGCAGGAGGAAGCATTTGAGGGGTCAGACAGCAGGCAGAGTGGGAGAAGGCAGCATGGGGGGGGGCCCTTTGGGAAAGGTGGCTAGTGAGATTAGGAGGGAGAAAGCAGGGGACTGGACAGTGTTACAGATGGGGGTGAGTCAGCCTGGGAGCTCCACTGAGCAGCCCAACCCCCAAATCCCAGACATTACCTCATTTTCCAGGCCTGGGCCCACAGCCAGCCCTAGCCCCTCCTACCTCCCTCTACTCTGGGGTCAGGGGAGGGATAGCGAGCTGGCTGGCCCAATTTAGAAAAGCCCACCCCACCCATCAGGGCCCCATTCCAGGGCAGGGCTCAGCTGGTGGCCCCACCCACACGTTAAGGCTGCTGACAAAGGAGCCCAGGGACCAGAGTGCCCCCAACAGGCAACATCTCAGAGGCCATCATTACCAACGAAGAAACCAAAACCTACACCACACTGGCCAGCACTTTCCCAGAGGGGAGGAAGAAGATATAGGATGTATGTGTGGGGGAAGGGTCCATTGCTCTTAGTCACCCTGCTGGTTAGGGCGGATTCCAAGACAGCCCCAGGGAAGGGTCCTGGGAAGAAGACAGTCTGCCTACCCTGAAGGATCCTGGGGAGAATGCAGTCTGAACGCCTGCCTGCCCTGGCCACCATGTCTGACTCCCACAGAGATGCAGCTTTGACATCCCTCTCAGGCTGAGCAGTGCTGGGAAATTCTCAGGCCCTTCTGGGCTGGGCTTGCCCTGGGTTTCCTGCCAACAGCTGCCTGCCTACTCCATGGCTGGGTGGGCCTTCCTAGGCAGGCGGATATCAGGGCAGGAAGTCCCTGCCCCCTTTTTGACCCTCTAGGTCAGTCAGAGATACCAAGTTGGTGTGCTGCCTCACCCGCTCTGGCACAAAGTTTGCTTTAAGTCCTACTGACACAAATGACTGATGGATGGATCAGGTGAGGGGCCCACCAATGGGACTCAGGGGCCTAGACCTAGGCCAACCCTTTTGGGTTCTGTTAACTAGCCACTGTTGGCCATCCCAGCTGGGGCTGCATTCTTGGGCTTATAAGGCAATCCCCTTGCCACAGGGAGGAGTCAGCTCCAACCCCCCCCCATCAGACAGAGGAATGGGAACAAGAATCCAAGAGGCCAGCCTCACTACACCTTTGCTTAGGGTCAAAGGTCACTATAGCCTGACTAGAACCAACAGACTGAGACTCGGGTCCTCGCTCAGCTTGGGAAGAGATCCTCTTCCTTAAATTTACAGAATGGAAAAGCCGTTTTGTGCCTCAATTCATATCCTTGCTCCGCCAGGGACTTGCTGAGTGAGCTCCTCCGTCCCTCCAAGTTCTGTCCCTTGGCAAAGCAGGATGACCACTGCTATCCTTGGGTAGCAGTGACATTAAAGCTAGGTGCTGCTTGGCGCCTGGCTCCACACGCTGCTCTTCAAGCTAAGACACTTCTTGGAGACATCAGCCAGGATCCCATACTGCAGAATCGGTTTCTCCTTGGCACTCACAGATCGCCAAGGGGGCTTGGTGGGATAGCACCGAGTACCAAGTCAAAGCAGGAAAGCTGGGGGCGGGGGCTCCTCTTCTACTAGCTACCTAGTTGGTACTCCCTGGAATAAGTGTCTATTTGTACTCCTGTCCCGTTGGCCCTAGCATGCTCCTGCCATTACCATCATTTCCTGGAAATGTGAGCACCCAAGAACCCTTGGGGAGTAACGTTCCTCAGTCTAGGCTCACCCGAGAGATGGAGAGGGGCACATTGAAGTCCTTGCCCCCTTGCAGCCGGAAGCCCCAAGGTGCTGGTCCCTCCAGCACTACCTTGAAGGAATCCATGGTGTCTGTTCCTGTGAGGAAAGGGGAGGTCAACACTGCAAACTGGCAGGCAGGTCCAGATCTCATCACTAGCGTTGCCCAGGTACCAGAAAGCACAGGCGGCCACTCAGCACACACAGGCACTGGGAGGCAGGTATCTCGTCGGGTTTGGCGGGGCTCCTGGCAGGCAGACCTCACAGGCAACAGGCAAGTTCTCCACCCTGCCCCCTGCTACCGGGAGGGTGAGGAAAGTCCTCATCAAGCTCGACTTCTTTTCTCCTCCAGGGGTGGGCTGTGGGGCTAATTGGCACTGCTTGGCCCAAGCTAACCTGGAATCTCAGGAGGGCGGCAGGGTGAGTCAGGGGCCAACTCCCCCTCCTTCCCCGGGTCCCAGCAGGCCGCTGGAGCCTGCTCGGACTATATAAGGCTTGTAAGCTGACACTGTAGAGAGCCCGTGGAGGGAGCACTTTAGGGGCTTGGGATGTGAGGGGGAGGGGTGGGAAGGAGACCGCTGGAGTGGGTTCTAGCCATTTTGGGACAGGTCGAGGCTGCAGGCAGCCAGGGCGGGACCCCTGGACACAGCAAGGGGGGAAGAAGAGGGGTGCTGACTCTGTGGAGAGTGACGGGGCCAAGTCCCTAACGCGTGGCCAGGGACGGGATTCTTTCTGGAAGCCAGAGAAAGTAGTGCCACCCACGCACGAAGCTCCCTCCCTTTCCAACGTGACTCTGTTTCCCCTCGTCTCCCGCCCCAGCCCGGCGCTTGGCCGCGTCCCCACCGCACACGGTGGCGCAGGCGCCAATCAGCCCCACTTCGCCGCAGGAAGGCGGGGGCGGAGGCTGTGGCCGAAGCTAACCCAGGGAATCTGGCACAGGCCACGAATGCCCACGCCCTCACCAGCACCTCGGAAGGCCACAGGACCCTACGGGCTGAAGCCCACGAAGTCCCCTCGCGGCCGCCCGTACCTGAGTGCCCAGATGGGCCGCTGCTCCGCAGCCTCCCGGAGCCACGCTAGGATCCGCCGCTGTGCTCTGACCCCGCCTCCGCGGACGCCACGCAATTTGAGCCCGCGGAAGGGGGCGGAGTCCTAGGCCACGCCCTCCCCAGGCCACGCGAGTGGACATCCCGGGGTCGGTGGGAGGGGAGGGCCCGGTGGGAGGGGGGCCCAGAGGGGGACCCACCCCACCCAGTCTATAAGCCCTGAGTCTCCGGGAGAGGCAACGAGAGATTGGGCATTTACCCGGGCACTTACTCTCTCGAGCTCGACCGCCGCCCAGCCTGCGCCCTGCTCCAGGCTTTCACCCAATCCCCTTGCGCCTCCCACTGGCGAAAGAGAAGAAAAAGCAGCCTTTTAAAACACCCAGGTTTTAGTGGTCTCTCTCCTTACTCTCCCTTTGTGGGGGAAAATGGCCTCATAACACCCTTCTGTAGAGGTCAATATGGACGGGACCGTCAGAGATTTCGGACTGCCTAAATTCCAGGGAATGGAGCGAGACAGGATAGTTTCAAGTTAGCTTTCCAGGGGTTAGGGATGTAGCTCAGTAGCAGAGCGCCTGCTTAACTTGTTGGAGGCCCTTGGTTCAATCCCCAAAACCAATCAACCAAAGTGAGGCTCGCAGGACAATCTGGAAGCCAATAAAGAAGTAAGTAAGTAAACAGTAAGAGCCGACAGTCTCTGTTGTTCCAACAACAGCGTTGCAGAGGGCCCCTTGCTCCACTTGGGGCCTGGCAGTGTGAGTCCATCCAGACAGAACCAGTAGTCCACGGTCCTGAGACTTCCACCTAAGCTGCCAGCACCACTATTGGCATGGATTATATCCCCTTTATACCCCCACCGGAGTTCACAGTCCCTCCTATGGGGTTGGGGTGGAAGGGGCTGCCATGGGGTGTTCTCAGAGCCCCTACTTTACTCTTGGCGTTAGCCAAGGCAGAAGGGAAAGCTGAGTTCCGCTGAGTGTTTGACTGAGTGGTGGGGTGCACAACCTCCCTTTGCTCCTCCCAGGACCACCCTTACATCCCCTTTCTCCGTCATGGTCCTGACTACTCAAACTCCCTCCCGGCAGTAGTCACCTTTGAAGAAATCCTCCTCGGTAGGCTACTAATTGTTCTTCCTCTGGTAATCCCTTGTCTCCCAACTCTGCCGCTTTCCCGAGGTCTCCACGGCCTCCATCAAGTCAGCTGCAGCCTTCATGTTTCATCCTTCCCTGCTGAGGAATGCTGGTCAAGGCTAGACTGAGCCACTTCCTTTTACTTTTTCTCTTTCAAGATCCAGTGCCCTCTTCTGACCTCTTCAGTCACCAGGCACACACGTAGCACACACACTTACATGTTGGCAGAACAGCCATACACATAAAATAAAAGTAAAATAAAGTCTGCTGATGTTGACCGGCTGTCCTTGAACGTGCGTGGATTCCAGATCTTCTCACCTCTACCTCCTGAGTGCTGAGATCACACCACCAAGCCCAGAGCTTCCTCATCTAAAATGACCTTTCTCCCTGGCTCTAAGGCTGTCTTCCCCCACTAGCTCCTCATCTGCCTCCTGTCTGCGCCATCTGATCACTATTCTCACATCGTAAGAGCCCATATTGTCCTTTGGTTTTCAGTAACACCGAAAATGACAGACCCATGCTTCTCCCTGAGGAACTACAGGCGTCAATAATTAATACCTTGTCCGGATGTCTGCTAGGCCAGTATCTCAAACTCTGTGTCCCAATCCAAATTCCTCTAACTCCTTCCTGGTCCGAGTCAGTGACATCATTCACCCAATCTGCTCAGTAGAGCCTATGAAGTTACATGTCTTTTCTCATCTCCATCATCCCCCAAATCTGCAAATTCCACCTTTAAGATTCTTCACAGCTCATCATTGCCGCTGTTCCGCTGCCATCCTATGCTTCCACACCTAACAGTCTCAGTCCCTGAGCTGATTGCCCCGCTCTCCCCCTTACCCCTGCAGGCTTCATGAGTCGCCTATGTGGTATTCTTAAAGCAGAGATCACACCTCATCTTTTAGCATCCAGTGGGCTCACAATACTTTTAAAGTAAAACTGAAATCCTCAAGACCTACGCAAAACTAAGAAACTGGGTCAAGTGTTAAACCTGGCGCCACAGGCCTGTGTAGTCCCAGCTGCTGGGGGGAGGGTTGCATGTTCAAGGCCAGCCTGGGCAATGTAGGGAGACCCTGCTTCAAAATAAATAAATAAAATACAAACAGAAGAGGGGAGGAAGTTGCGGGAGACCGGAGGTCTGAATCTCTAACACTGGGGAATAGAGAAGCAGAGAAACTGGGTCAGCCTCCTTCCCAGGCCGGCACATTCCATTTACATCTTCCTGGCCTTCCCTCCACACCTCCAAGCACACTCTAGCCTCAGGGTCCCTTCGCATCTTGCAATTCCTTTTGCTTAAAACACTTTTTTTTTTTTTCCTGGAGATCAAAAAATAGACTTTTGAAAAATCTTCCCGGTTTGAACACTGCTTCCTCCATGGGGGCTTCTCTAACCTTCCTGTCTAAAACCTCAGTCCCAGCCGGAGAAATGGCTCAGTAGTTAACAGCACTGATTGCTCTTCCAAAGGACCCATGTTTGATTCCCAGCACCCACAAGGAGGCTCATGGCATCTTAACTTCATGTGCATCAGGTATGTACACAGTGCACAGATACACATGCAGACAAACACTTATACACATAAAATAATAAAAATATGAATTTAAAAAATTTAGCCAGGTGGTGGTGGTGGCACATGCCTTTAATCCCAGCACTTGGGAGGCAGAAGCAGACAGATATCTGAGTTCCAGGCCTGGTTCAGGCCAGCAAGGACTACACATAGAAACCCTGTGGGGGGGAGGGGGAGATGGGGGGAGAGGGAAAACAGCAGGGGGAGGACACAACACACGGCACCAAAATATTAAAACAGCTCTCCCCTGACACGAGACTTGTATCGCACCTAGTCCCTTAACCTACTTTATTTTCCCACAGCACGTTCCACCCTCTGACACACTGTCTTTATTGTCCCATGAGATCCGGGACGCCTCTCCCCCTCTGCAGTGCCTGCACAGAGTTGAGGTAAGTGAACGGAAGGAAGGAAGGAGGGTTTGCAAGAAAGGAACAAAAGAAGAACTGGCAGTCTGGTGGCTCCTGCTTATACAGCAAACAGGAAAGACCTCCAGACCCCTTTCTTGATCCACACAAAGGCTTGGGACTAGGTGGTCTGTTGGGATCTTCCCGTGAACACACAGCCTCAGGATTGGAACAGGCACTGGACTTAAAAGGATACAGCGCCCCCTGGTGACCTGAATTCCTGCAGCTTCGTGGCCAGTCCCCACCTCTATATATAATTTATAATATATATATTTTTTCCAGACAGGGTTTCTCTGTGTAGTCCCAGATGTCCTGGAACTCACTCTGTAAACCAAGTTCACCACGAACTCAGTGATCCACCTGTCTCTGCCTCCCCAGTGCTGGGATTAAAAGGCACCACCACCCACCAGCCAGCGGACCAGGTCTCTTAGCCTTGAAGGTGTTCAAGGACTATCTTTTCCAATATAGTTGGAACATGATGGAATATCCAAGCTGGCCCAGAACTCTTTAACATGGCTCAGCCTTTAGATGAGAAATTACAGTGGGCCATGACCCCCACTAAGAACTCTTTAACATGGCTCAGCCTTTAGATGAGAAATTACAGTGGGCCATGACCCCCACTAAGGCTTTAGATGAGAAATTACAGTGGGCCATGACCCCACTAAGGCTTAGATTTTTCTCCTCTTGCAGTGTTGGGGACCATTGCAGGACCCTGAACATCCTGGAACATCCCTACCACTGAGCCACATCCCCAGCCCTGAGACTTGGAGTTTCAGTTAAGGAAAAGGTCACCAGACTGAGGATTCAAGAGTTCTGGATTCCAGTTTTGGTCATGACCGTGACTCTTGTGTCTAGTACTTAATGAGCTAGCCAGGGCTAGGACTAGCCACTGTGGGGGAAGATGTCCTGCAGCTAATCTGACAGGAGTTTCCTGGCCTCGTCTGCTCTACAGCATTCTGATCAGTCAGGGATGATGTTCTTGGTCAGTGTTTGGTGAGTGGCGTGCAACCCTGCCTCTCATGGTTCTAACGTCCTTCTAGACTTTTCTCTCTGCTCTGAAACACACATGGAACAGTACTCCACAGAGCCCTGACTTTCTTACTTATCCTCACACATTAAGCTCGGAGACCCTTTTTCTTTTGGCAGTGTTGAGAATCAAGGGCCTCAAAAATATTAGGTAAGTGTTGTACCCTTGAGCTACAGCCCTAAACCTAGAAATGTCTTTTAGATATACAGATGTACAGGGTACTGTTGGATTCTTAAATCTGGAGCATTGTGGAATAGAATATTGAACTATGTAAAAATGTGTTGCACTTGTTTAACTATGTAAAGGTGTGTTACTTTTGTTTAACTATGTAGAGGTGCGTTACTTTTGTTTATGTAAAGATGTGTTGCATTTGTTCAACTATGTAAAGGTGTGTTACTTTTGTTTAACTATGTAGAGGTGTGTTACTTTTTCCTGTCTAAAACCTCAGTCCCAGCCGGAGAAAT
>NC_022018.1:56414714-56415371 GCF_000317375.1 Microtus ochrogaster
GTTGTGGGATATTTGTACAGTGTGTGAAGATGTAAAGGTTTAATAAGGAGCTGAATGACCAATAGCGAGGCAGGAGAGATAGGCGGGACTTGAGGGCAGAGAGAGGAAGTAGACACCATTGAGGTGTGTGTGTTCTGTGTTGTGGTGTGTGTCATATGGGTTGTGGTGTGAGTGTGGGGTGTGTCATGTGGGTGTGGGATGTGTGTATGGGTGTGTCATGTGTGTGCATGATGGTGTGTGGTGTGGCTGTGTGGTGTGTGTAGGGTGTGTGGGTGTGGGTATGTGCTGTGTGTGTAGAGATTTATTAGAGACCAGAAGTTGTATTATTCCTTGGTGTTGCAGGCATTTGTGAGACACCTCACGTGGCTGCTGTCATACATACACTGGTCCTCTGGAAGGGCAGTAAGCACTTTTAGCCATTAAGTGTTAAATTAAAACCATTAAATTAAATTTTAGCCATTTAAGCCCAGAAAGTCTATGTTGAAGGTGAACACGCCTTTGGAAGTTATCAACATTTAGATGGCCTTTAAATTTTAGTGATGTATGGGGCTGGAGTGATGACTCAGCACTTAAGAACACTTTGTGGTCTTACAGAGGACCCAGGTTTGGTTCCTGGCATCCACACAATGACTAACAGAACTGGAGTCTATAACTCTG
>NC_022018.1:56415646-56425180 GCF_000317375.1 Microtus ochrogaster
TGCGCCACCGCCCGGCTTCCTTTGGTTTCTTGAGACAGGGTTTCTCTGTAGCTTTGGACCCTGTCCTGGAACTAGCTCTTGCAGACCAGGCTGGTCTCGAACTCACAGAGATCTGCCTGCCTCTGCCTCCTGAGTGCTAGGATTGAAGATGTGTGCCACCACTGCCCGGCTCACAATAAATATAAATCTTAATAAAATGAACCAGGTGATTAACTAACTCGCTTATGCCAGTGGTTCAGCTCAGGTTGTATGTTAGGATAGTGCCAGAATTTGAAAAATGAAACACTGATGCCAAGGTTCCATGTATTCAACAGATAAAAATCAAGCTGTGTGTGAGCCTAACCACGGGCTTCCTTCAAAGGGCTCCACTTGATCTCACACAAAGCCAGGCTGAACTCACTTTTATCTGAAAGAACTCTGAGAGGATCAGCGACAAGAAGCAAAAGAGGCTGGGGGCCGGTTCCGCAGCTCAGTGGGAGAACACGGCTAACATGGACAAAAGGCATTGGCTTCAATCCTGAGCACTAAGGAAAAGTGACTCGCTGTGAAGGAGGCACTGGAAAAGGGCGGGAAAGCTCCGTGAAGCATTCAGACCATTCAGACAGGGGCGAGGAATGCTGCCAAGAAGCAGAGGGGTTCCAGTGTCCCCATATGCAGCCTGGTCTGGTAGATAGTTGTTGACTTTGAAACGTTATGTAATCGGGCAGTAGATAAAGAGGAAATAAGTCAGGGAGAGAGTGGGGGTGGGAAGCTGGAAATGACAGTAATTCAACTCTTTTGAGGAGTTTCGCTGGGGAGCAGAACAGAGAAATGGGGAGGTGGCTGAAGGAGAGCGTGGGGTGAAAGGAAGGTCTCTTTGCCGATGTAAAATCAGAGAGCATCAATCAGCTCCTGTATGGCTGGACGTGGGAACAGCAAGATGCTGATGCTGGGGACAGACTGAATGAATGAGAAAAGCCCAAAAGAGAAACTCACTGGATGTCTCTGGTGGGAGCTCCTTCTAGAGACTGGAAGATTAGGATGCTGGCTCCTTTGTCAGCGCAGCAGAGGGAGGCGGGAGGGCCACGTCTGCTGACTGCCGATTTCCGACAGTGTCTAGGAGGTGAGTGGGTAGAAACGGAAAGGTTTGAAGATGTCTTAGTTACTGTTTCTTGCTTTAATGAGACACCATGTCCAGGGCAGCTTATAAAAGAAAGCATTTACTTGGGGACTTGCTTATAGTTTCAGAGTTGGTTACTCTATGTCCATCATAATGAGAAGCATAGTAGGGTGGCAGGTAGGCATGGTATTGAAACAGTAGCTGAGAGCTTACATCTGATCCACAAGCAGGAAACAAAGAGAAAGACTCTGCCTGGCATGGACTTTTTTTTTTTTTAAAGATTTATTTATTTATTATGTATACAACATTCCTTCCATGTATGTTTGTATTCCAGAAGAGGGCACCAGATCTCATTATAGATGGCTGTGAGCCACCATGTGGTTGCTGGGAATTGAACTCAGGACCTCTGGAAGAGCAATCAGTGCTCTTAACCTCTGAGCCATCTCTCCAGCCCCCTGGCATGGACTTTTGAAACCTTTAAGCCCACTGCATATACCTCCTCCAACAAGATCATTCCCACACCTACATGGCCACACCCCCCAATCCTTACTAAAGAGTGCCACTAACTGGGGACCAGAATTCAAACATATGCGCCTACAGGGGCCATTCTCATTCACACCAGCACAGAAGGGAGCCTGCCTGTGTGAAAGAACACAGTCAAGCTTTCCTAAGTGGATTTCTCCAGCTGGACAGAAGCCAGAACTGGGAAGCAGGCACAGCGCTGCTTTCTGCACAAGCAGAGAGCCCGGAAGTGAAGGCAAGTGGAAAATGGGCACTGGAGTCTTAAAATTAATTTGCTCATTTTGCTGTGGAATGCTGGCTCCTTGCGAGCACAGCTGAAGCTGTCTTGGACACAGAATGCTCCCTGGTATCTGGGAACAGTGTAGGTACTAGGGTTTGCATGTGTGTGTGTCTGTGTGTGTAGTATGTGTGCATGTGTTGTGGGTTTCACATGCATATATGTTTGTCTGTGTGTGTTGTGTGTGTGTAAGTCAGAAGTTGATGCTGAGTGTCTTTCCCTATTGCCCCCCACTTTGCCTACAGAATCTTACTGAAGCTGGAGCTTGTTGACTCTGGCTAGTCTACCCAGCCCGTTTGCCACTGGAATCTTGTCTCTGCCTCCCTGGAGCTGAGATTACAGATAGCAACACACCTCAGCTTTTTTTTTTTTTTAAAAAAGATTTATTTATTTATTTATTATGTATACAGCATTCTGCCTCCGTGTATGTCCACACGCTGGAAGAGGGCACCAGATCTCATTACAGACGGATGTGAGCCACCATGTGTTTGCTGGGAACCGAACTCAGGACCTCTGGAAGAGCAGCCGGTGCTCTTAACCACTGAGCCACCTCTCCAGCCCACACCTCAGCTTTTACGTGGGTTCTGGAAATCCCAACTCCAGTGGCGAGTTATCTCCCTACCCACAATTTCAATAGAACTCTTTTTAAAAAAAGATTGGTGTGTGTGTGTGTGTGTGTGTGTTGGATGCTTTATGCTTTAAGTACGTGTATGTTTGTGCAGGACATGCATGCATGCATTGCCTGTGGAAGCTGAAGAGGGCATTCGGTTCTCTAGAACCAGAGTTAGAGAGTGGTTATGAGCTCGGATCCTCTGGAAGAGCAAATAGCCGGTGCTCTTAACTGCTGAGCCACCCCTCTAGCGCCCCTGCCCACCCCAAGTAGAAATCTTAAGTATAATATATAATTTAATATATGATTTAATCTTTTGATGTTGTTGCTCTTGGTGGTGGGGTTTTGTGTGTGTGTTCATTTGGTTTGTTTTTGGTATACTCTCGTTTGTAGCTTTGGCTATCTTGGAACTTACTATGGAGATGAGGCTGGCCTCAAGCTCACAGAGATCGTCTCTGCTTCCTGGATAATGTAGTCTTTTTGTTTTACTTGTGTGCGTGCGTGTGTGCACGCATGTGTTGAAGATTGAACCCAGGGTCTACCTCATCCTAGGTATGTCCTGTACCACTGAGCTCTGCCTCTAGTCCTATTTTATTTTTTTAATTTTTATTATTTACAGTTGATGAAGCAAGCCAGAGGTTCTCCAGATGTGTCTGCACACTACTTGAGTTCTTTTTTTTTTTTGGTTTTTCGAGACAGGGTTTCTCTGTGGCTTTGGAGCCTGTCCTGGAACTAGCTCTGTAGACCAGGCTGGTCTCGAACTCACAGAGATCTGCCTGCCTCTGCCTCCCGAGTGCTGGGATTAAAGGCATGCGCCACCATCGCCCGGCCTCTACTTGAGTTCTATTGGGCACGAGCGTCTTAGGTGTGTACAATCTACAGTCCTTCTTCCTGTCCTTCTTCACCACACCACTCCTCCCCGTACCGGCCACCCTCTCCACAGCTCAGCTGCCTTGTGGTCCTCTATCCCCCAGGCCCAGTCTTCTTACTGTTCCTCAACAAGCCTAACTGTTATCTTTTCCAAGGTTGTCATAGTTGACTGCTGACACCCAGTTTACTGAGGACAGCAACCAAGTAGTGACTCTGCTCCATAAATGACCCCCCTGAACCTGGAAACGCCGGCCCCACAGCTTGCCCGGATGGGCCATGCTTACCCTTCTGACTCAGTTTAGGGGCGCTTCTGTTAACAGAGCCCATGTCTCCCTCTGCTTGGCTGTTGTTCCTGCCACACAGAACCACACAGAGCCCAAACCACCTCTTGTCCGTCTGCTCAAGTAGACTTTAGCTCAGCAGTGGCTGAAGTCAGCTCAGGACACTCAGTTTCTGGGCCCAGAATAAGGGCCTGGAGTTTGCTACAATGAACACTAGCATACGGTGTTTCACTGGGGACCCAGGCGAAAGCAAGGTAGCGTGAACTGTGGGCCATAGGCAGAAGGGAGGGAAGTTGGTAGGCAAGCTTTATTATTCATCAATCTGTACACTGTCCACTGGGAGTGGGTGGGGCAGCAAGTGGCTCCTCCCCACTGCCTGGCTTCTCCAAGCAGGTCGGAGCAGACAGAGGCTATGTTTAAAGTTGCTCCCTCGGGCTCCTAGGAGATCACCTCTGTCTTGCGGTCACTGCACAGGCCTTCAGGGCCGGTCACAGGGAGCAAGGCCCTTCTTCCGTTCACGGGTCAGCAGGGTCACCAGCTTGGCCTTGATGCCTGCCTGTGCACCCGAGCGGCTAGCTCCTCCAGCCTCATCTAGCTCCATTTCTAGCAGCCTCCGGTACTGGGCTTCCAAGCTGCCGTCCTGGGTTGAGCCAGGCCAACTCAGGTCCTCACTGTTGTGATAGATGGGGCTGGATAGGGGGCTGTGGCCAGGAGGGCCCTCTTGGGACTTAGGACCCCCATTGGACAGCCCAGGACTGGCCTCCAGCACACACAGGTTCTCATAGAGGTGCTCTCTAGTAGCTGTGGGCTTGCTGGTCTGCTTACACACAGACGCATAGAGACCGGATACTGTTTCTTCTTGTGTAGGACTGAGCAGCAACGGCAGGCTTTGAGGCCCATGATCGGCCACAGGCAGCTTTCTGGGAGTGGCCAGCTCAGACCCTGGGGCCACTTCCCGAAGCTCTCCAGGGGGCTCTAGGGAGGGCAGGGAGAGGGCCCGAGGCAGGGGGCAGGGCGGGGATGTGGCTGCCTCTGGAAGACGTTCCCGCTGGCGGGCAATGGCTGCAGCCACAGCTCCACATATGTCTGGGGCACGTGGACTACTGAAGGCAAAAAGGCCCTCGCCCGAGTCACAGCGTCGACCAGCCTCAAAAGAGAACACGCCCTGCACGCGAGAGACACAGGCAGGGGTCAGTGGCTGAGGAGCCAGGACACTGACCACCTTTCCCTACAGGGACCCGTCAGGTTGGCCAGCACCTCACCTTGTCGGAGCCAAACTTGCGCAGGAAACGGTAGGGCCAGCTGTAGCAGGCTTGGGGGTTAGAAGTCTCCCGAAGCTGAATGTCATCTTGGCCCAGCACCAGGAGGTAGGGGCCTTTCAGCTGGCAGCGGGTGGTGGCTTCTGTCCTCTGTACGACCACTGGAAACTCAGCCACTGTACTCAGGAAGCAAGGACATTTCATCAGTTCTTAGAGACCACTGCTGGGGTGTGTGTAAGGCTGCCCCGGGGTCTTCCCTGAGTCACCTTCTTGCCAGGAGGAGTAGATAGAGTTTTCCTCCATGGGAACAAAGCCTCTTTTTGGAGTCTCAGCCTGTCCTGATCCAGAACATTCTCCGGTGCCCTGAGGAACAGATTTGCGTTGTCAATTAGAGCCCGACCTGTTCCTCCCCGCCACCTCTCCCACGGGGTCGGGGTCATCAGGCAACAGCTCCCATGCACTCTGCCTCACACTCTGTAGGGCTCTGGGCTCTCCTGAGTCATTTCCCATTTGCACCATGGGGCAGCAATTTCCACTGGGCTCCCCTGAGGGTGCTGGTCTTGGAGCACAGCCATCTCTGTAGTGCAAGGGTGTTCCTAGTGCTCTAACGTACCAAGGGGATGTTTCTACAGCCCCTATGTGTGGCCAGGGGCTGGGCTGGCTTCCTTATGGCTTTGACAGCATGCTTCAGTGAAGAGGCGAGGAAGTGGGGGACAGGCAGCCTCAAGTAATAGTCCAGCCTTCGCCAAACATCTCACTATCGCCATCTGCAGGTCACCCCTGACCTTCCCTGACTTCCATTACATGGCCGGACCCACAGTTCTTTCAGGTTCTAATTGTCCACCACCATAGCTATCTTAATCCATGAGCACAGCCAAAGCCAAACCCTACCTCCTTTCATCCTGTGCATTTCTTAATTTAGAAACAATTGGTACAAATCAACATCACCATTTTAAGGAACAATTCAGTGATTTTTAGTATAGTCACAAGGTCGTGTAACCATAGCAGCTCCAAATTCCAGAGCTCATTATCATGGCAAATGACAATCCAGTGCCCATCAGCAGTCACTACCCACTCCCCCGCCCACCTGCACTGTCTGTATGGATTTGGTTGTTCTGGATATATCATATGAATTTTTTAAAGCTCTTACGTGCTACCCTTTGTGTTTAGCTTCTTTCATGTCATATTGTTCCCAGGCTGGTTTTTTTTTTTTTTTTGGTCTTGTTTTTGAGGCAGGGTCTCAAGTAGCCCAGGCTGGCCTGGAACTGGCCACATAGCCAAGGATAACTTTGCATTGCTGAACCTTCTACTTCCACCTTCTAAACGCTGGGGTCACAGGCCTGGACCACCTTGCCTAGCTTACGGTTCTGTTTAAATCTTCATTAGGGGATGGCCCTGTGTGGTCTCATCTCTTGGCAATGGTGACTAGTGTTGCCATGAGCACTGGTGGGCACACTTTGCCTGGACATCTCCTTTCATTCTCTTGGTGATGCATGAATCTGGAACTGCAGCCATATGGTAACTCCATGTTTGGTTTTAAAAAACATTTATTACTTATTGCTAAGTGTATGGATTTTTTGCCTACATATCTGTCTGTTGACTACAAGTGTACAGTAGCCATGGAGGCTAGAAGAGGGGGGTCTGATCCCTTGAGACTTAACAGTTGTGAGCTGCCATGTGGGTGCTAGGAATTGAACCCAGGCCCTCTGCAAGAGGGGCCAGTGCTCTAACCGCTGAGCCAGCTGCTCTAAGATTAGCTTTCTGAGGAACTGCCAGGCTTGTTTGTCTTTCTATCATGAACCTTGAATCTTCAGAACCACTAGCCTCTGGTTTTAATACTCCAAAGCCATTGCTCTGATTCAGTATAAAACCTCCAACCCACACATGGCCCAAGGTGGTTTCAACAGGCGCTCACTGAACTTCCCAAATGTACTGACTCTTGTGTGCCTCAGCTACTGGCTGGCCTACTTTCTGCTCCTCAAACATGCCATGTTTCCTTGCCCCAGGGCTTTTGCCCACGACACCAGCATTACAATATTTGTCATTGTGTCTTAGACACCTTTCTCAAACCTCTGCCTTGGGTGAGTTCTCACCTGTCATGCAGGCTCCGCCCACTGTCTCCTCCTTAGAGAGGTCTCCTGATCTAATGTTTGGTTTTCCTATAGCATACATGTGGATCTGAGATCATTCTGTGGGTTTCTGAACTGTTGCTCAGATTTGCTAGACTTTGGCACTGCTTACCAAGTGGCAGAATCTGGCTAAGCAAGGATATGAGTAGGAGGGGTGAGGTGGTCCCCGCAGGCCAGTTCACTTTACACTCACCGGAAAAGCCAGCTGGCAAATGGGGCCAATCCATGATTGGCGGTGCTGTGCAGCCAGCAGGTGGCTTCGCTCAGTGGTAGTAATCAGAAAGGCACCGGTGTCCCTGGGACAATTCTCACCATCGGCCGGCAGAACAGACACACAGTCAGCCAAACGTATGACCCGACGTTCGCCTCGACGGCCAGGCCCTACAGATCTGTCGCCTGCTGGCCCCAGGCCACCATCACGAACATCCCAGCTTTCCAGCCGAGCTACACCTGATGGGCCTCCTGCATACAGTAGAGCCCACACTTTCCGCCAGTATTTCTGTAAAGAGAGAGACTGTTGGGAAGAAGGCTTCCCTGCCACTTAGTTGTGTACAAGCTGCTGAGCAACTGGTCGCCTTGCTTCTGCCTCCCTAAGACTTTAGGGTACAAAGGAAGGAGGCCTTGCTCCGGCAAAGGTAAGCAGGAAGAAGTCTGTATTTAGGGTTGGTCAAGCTCAAATCCCACCCTCCCTGCCCTTTTCTAAATGACCTTCATAGCTCGCCTATCAAGGTCATGAGAATATAAGCCTGGACTTCTCCTGGACTATCTGTAAAGTATCTAGTGGTCGGGGCGGGTCAGCTGACACCGCTGTTAAGCTATCTATTGCCTGCCCCAACCGAAAAGGGCACTTAGGCCATGGGCTGGGTGTGGTGGGAAGGAGGCCTCAGCTTCGGGCTGCTAAGGAAGGAAACATGCAAATGATACCTAGCAAAGGAAACAGTTTTTCTACCCAGGGAGCAGTTGCAGCTGAACTGTGGGTGTAGAGTCTGATGCTCAAGGAGCACAATGAATCTCCAACCCCTCTCCTCCGCAGTATCTAACCCCGTCTTGGTCTGCAGGGTGCTGCTCCATCCTTGGGAGACTCCTGCCCCTCAGACCTTGACCTTCTCCAGGAGCTCTGGAGCTATCATACACATAGGTTTCGGTTCTTAGGACCATGGTCTTGGCATCTCTGAGGCCATCTTATAAAGGAAGCTCTAGCCCTAATCTCAGGCCAAGAACCTCCACTCCCAAATTCCCAGGTTTCAGCCCGCCCACCCAGATTCCCTTCCCAGTTCTCGCACGTCCACACAGGCTGTCTAGGTAGGCAGAGGTTTCTTCCTCTGCCCACGGCTGTCAGGCAGCCTGGGGCTCCCACCTTGCCAAACTTCATGTGCTGCTGGTAAAGGATGCCATCCTTGACAGGGGTCTCCACAGACTCCATGGCCACGGCTGCTCTGAAGACCCGAGGAGAATGGTGACTGGCTGGACGGGAACCCTCTTACTTCCCCATCTGGCCACTTCCCCCTCCCTCTGTCCAGTGACAGCTGCAGGGACAGGGGGAGGGGAGCCTGGTCTTCACTGAAGGGGTAGCTGTCAGAACCAATCTCTCCCTTGGGGTTCTGGTGTTCTGAGACCACACCTGCCTACGGGAGCATGATGCCGCTGGGGGCCACGGCCTCTTGCGCATGCACCTGCATCAGCTGGCCGTGAGTGTCTGACCACAGGATGGATGCCCTGAGTCACAAGTTCTGAGCCCTCCCCCATCCCCAGGAAGCTGTGCACCCCAAGGATGGGAACTACACAGCCCTGGCCCATCCTTGGACCCTCCTCTCTCCAGACTGCTGAACTCCCGTCTGCCATTTCGAGGTCGACAAGCCTCTCTAGCAGTATTGGCGTGATCCAGGACCTTGGGTACACTAAGGCCATTGCTCTATCACCGAGTGACATTCCCAGCCCAATCATAAACATTTCTGAAATTCAGTTTCTCCTCTTCATCCTCACCCGACCTTGGCCCACCTTGGCTGCGTCCACCAACCCTCCTATTCCCTTTCAGCCTAGTCTGGGCCACTCCATCCCCATTACTTCCTGAGTTGTATTTTTTCACACCAGTCCCTTCTGGGCGCCCCTTACCACTGCTCTTCCTGCCAGAGGTGGCTGCTTCTTCCCAGAGGCCTTCCCTGACCACTTTCTAAGGTTGGAGAGCGAAGTACCCCCACAGCGCACCAGGCAGCAGTCCACAAGGCTCTACATCCAGGGTCACTGCTTGTCACGTTGACTATGGGCAGCAGGCCCCCAGTGTGCTCCCCAGGGAGGTCACATGCTTCTCAAAGCTTTGCTTCCTGCCCAGTCTTTCCCCCACACCGCCCCACTTGCCTTGCTGGAGCCTCTGTTGTGGCTGTGCATGAATATGAATTATGGAAGTGTCTTGTCACTCATGCAATGTCACCTTGGTTTTTTTTTTTTTTTTTTGGTTTTTCGAAACAGGGTTTCTCCATAGTTTTTGGT
>NC_022018.1:56425280-56458360 GCF_000317375.1 Microtus ochrogaster
GTCCTGGAACTAGCTCTTGTAGACCAGGCTGGCCTCGAACTCACAGAGATCCGCCTGCCTCTGCCTCCCGAGTGCTGGGATTAAAGACGTACGCCACCACCGCCCGGCGCAATGTCACCTTGGGAAAGGACGCTGTGACCAGACTGAGAAATGCTCTTTTGGGGTCACACAGCAGACATGGAAATACATTCAAGGAGCCGTGGGCTCCTGGCTCCTTGCCCACAATGATCTGGGTGGCTGAGCTCACATTCTCATCGACATTTCGACAATGAGGAAATTAAGGCTCAGATAGGTTAAGTAACTTGCCAGAGGCCACACACTAAGTGACAAACATGGGTTGAGCAACTGCCATCTTTGCTGAATCGGCATAATGTTCCTGGCGCAGAGGAACTGAGGTACCTGGCTACTGCTGTGCCGTTTCTTTGCTCCCTCTTGCTGCAAGTCTAAAGTCGGGGTTGGTGGGCTAGTCTTGCAACAGGCATGTGCATGTCTGAGGCTTACCGGAGGCTCCCCAGTTATGGCAGCACCTACTTGGTTCATTTCTGTCCTTATAGCCCAGTAAAGAGTGGGGCAGAACAGAGGCAGGGGGTGTCTGTGGCCAGAACGGCAGTCCTGTGGCATCTACCACTTCCTCTGCAGATGGAACAGAGGATTTCTGGCTGGGAGCCTGCACGGCAGGGAGGGGTAGCCAGAGGCTTCAGAGGCTCTGGAGCCATCACCGGAGACACTAGTAGCAGTGTCAGATGGCAGAGAGCCCAAGGACACCACCATTTCCCCATGAGCCCCAGCTGTGGTTCCTCTGAATTTTTGGGCATTCCTGACCAATTATCGTGAGCCCCCAGACGGGGACAGCAGCCAGGCAGTCCTTTCTATAGGAGTCTGGCAACTCTGGAAAATGTTAATGTCTTGTCTCAGGATGGTACTGGAGCAGAGGGTGAGGCTTGTCCAGGAACCGGGGAGCAATGGGTGAGAAAGAGGAAGCACTGGTCTGAGATAGAAGGGATTGTGCTTTAATGGCAGTCGGGAAAGGAGAACAAAAATAGTAATTCTGGGGGCACTGGGGTGGCCCAGGCCAGCTGGGCCAAGGGAGCTGGTGTATGCCTGGCTGGAGTCCTGGGACTGATGCCTCCTGGGGAGAGGAGGGAAGAGACAGCTCAGAAGTCCATAGAACTGTGGGCCAGGTAGTCCTTGCGGCCAATATTGCTGACCTGCTTGGTCTGCATAGCTTCAAGCTTGGGGCAGTCAGTGATCCGATGGCCAAGGCCTCCACAGAAGGCACAGCCCCGTTCTCCTGGGAATGAAGAGAAGGGTTAGCAAGGTCACAGGCTCTTGATCTTGACCCCAGACTGACCCTACCGGCCTGGACTGGTTTCCTGGTTCCCAGCCGCACACTGGAGAGGGGCTCCTCACTTACCTCCAATGTCCAACATGGACTCGTCCCCACAGTGCAGCACTTGTAAGACAGGCGGCACCTTCTGCTTGGCCTCCAGCAGCAAGGCTTTGAGGTCCATGAGCACTGACTCGTCTAAGGAAAAGGGATAACAGGCGCCATCAGGTCCCAAACTGGAACTAGAACCCAGATAGCTACACATGGAGGACCCAAAGTAGAACCACAGTAGCTGTGCAGATAGACTCACCACAGGCCTTGTTGATGAAGGTGGTAGCAATGCCTGTGTTTCCTGAACGGCCGGTGCGGCCAATCCGGTGCACTGCAATGAAAGGAACAGCCTCGAGCCCACTACCTGGACGCCTGGCCCTCATCCTGTTCAGCCCACCAATATCCCGGGCTCCTACCATAGTTCTCGATTTCTTCAGGCATGTCATAATTGATGACGTGCTGGATGGCAGGAAAGTCGAGGCCTTTGGAGGCCACATCTGTGGCCACTAAGACATCCTTCTTGCCTTCCCGGAATGCCTCAATGGCCTTGGTCCGCTCTTCCTGGTCTAGGGTGGGTGAGCTATGTGTCAGAACTATAGTAGCAATGTTGGGAGCAGCAAAGGCTGGCCAGGCAGGGGCAGGAATGGGAAGGCACAGAGCCGTCATGACAGCAGGTCTTTGCCAGTGAAGTAACCATCCTGACCTTTGCCCCCATGAATGGCCACCGCTTCAACCCCCTTGAGCAGGAGGTATTCGTGAATGGCATCCACATCTGCTTTCTTCTCTGCAAAGATGAGCACCTGCCCAAAAAGGCCAGCTCTTGTCAGAGGGTATCACCCCGAGTCCCCCAGCAAAGATCCCTACCATCATCTCTCATCCTGGGAACTCTGGGAACTCGGGACCAGCCTAGTCCAGCTGTACTCACAGGTGGGGGTGTCTTCTGCAAACACTCGAGCAGGTATACCATCTTGGCTTCCTCCTTCACGTATTCCACCTCCTGCCACCATAGGGGCCAGGTCAGGTGATCCCAAGGTTAGGTTCACCAGTCATGGCCCTGACACTGCAGCTGGGTCCCCAGTCTAGGCCAGGTGACCAGAAGCCTCTTGCCACTGAGGGGCTGGGCAGCCTAAGAATGGCCTTGGCTAAAGGTCAGAAGGTGGATTCTTCAGTTAACATCAGGGGAGAGTGGCTAGCTTCAGTCTGTACTGTTAAGACTCTGCTCCTTGGGAGTGCCTGCCTACCTGGATGACATCCAAGCTGGCTGCTCCAGCACGTCCCACATTGATGGTGACAGGCTTTACCAGGGCACTCTTGGCAAAGTTCTGAATCTTCTTTGGCATGGTGGCACTAAAGAGCAGGGTCTGCCGCTGGCCCTGAGGGAGTGTGGGGACAGGGACTAAGGCAGTGGTTCTCAACCAGTGGGACATGACCCTTTTGGGGGTTTGTATCAGACATCCTACATATCAGATATTTACAAGTCATTACAGTAGCAAAATTACAGCTATGAATAACAACAAAAATAATTTTATTGGGGGCTGGGGTTCAATTCCCAACACCCACATGGCAGCTCACAACCATCTGTAACTACAGTTCCAGGGGATCTAACACCCTCACACAGATATGAATGCAGACAAAACACCAATGCACATAAAATAAAATTAAATAAAATCTTTAAAAAAATAATTTAATGGTTGGGCGTCACTGTGACATGAGGAACTGTATTAAGGGGCTGCAGCATTAGGAAGGTTGAGAACCACTAAGCTAAGGGCATGCAGGGGTAGATAGAGGGCACACAGGGATGGGGTCTGAGGATGCTGGACAGCTGAGACATAGACCCTGAAAAGCAGAGACCCTCTGCAGGAGTGCCTGGGTGAGGCAGGGGTCAGGCACCTTGAAGTAGGAGAAGATGGTACGGATGTCACCCTCAAAGCCCATGTCTATCATGCGGTCAGCCTCATCCAGGGCCAGGTAGCGACAGATGTCCAGGCTGACCATTTTCTTCTGGAGCAAATCCATGAGGCGTCCAGGCGTGGCTACCATCATGTGGACACCACTGAAAATGGAGAAACCCTGCAGTTCGGGCTGCCTGACTCTCCGAGACATGACCTGCTAAGAGGCCCACTTTGCCTTATGCTGACGCTGTTTCCTTCCCTGCCTCTCAGCACGTGCTCGTGAACTGATTTGGTAGGGGCTGCACTTTTCTGGCCTGCACCTATCCTGAAACATCTTTCCTAAGAGGGCTGCCCTGAGCCTCCAAGACCCCTGATTCCTGCATCCATTTGTTGGCCTCGCTGGGCTCGCTTTCCTGGTAAGTTGACGCTATCTTTTCTGTGCCTGCATCTTCCCTGAGCCTGTGGATACCTCAGACACAGGGATGGGTTCTGGTATGACTATGATCTCAGGGCCTTGTACAGTACAGAGTGCTGGAGATATCTGATGGAGATTGCACTACCTGAATGGAACAGAAGTGCTGTTGGGGTTTGGTCCCTATCGGTACCTTAGTCTCCTTGGTTAATCATAGTGAATAGCTCCGATTTTTCTGGACGCCCTCTGTTTCAGTATCTGAGCTTCTACATGAACTACCCTCTGAGAAATTCAAATAGCACCTTCCCTGCCAAGTTGTCTTCGGCTTCTTATATCCCAGAGAATGGGACATCCCATCTACCACATTCCCACAATACCCAGCCACATCCTTCCATCCCACCCCAACCCGTTTTCCCTCTAGGGCTGGACTCACAGGACTCTGTGAGGATCATACGGTAGTTAAACTAAAGGGTTCTTTTGCATCTCTGGGCACTTTGGGGATGCCTGTGGGACAGGGTGTCTGTACATACTGTCGGATGGTCTCCATCTGCTCTTTCACTGACATTCCCCCAATGCAGAGAGCACAGCGCAGCAGGGGTGAGCTGTCCTCCTGCAGCAGACGACAATAATACTCCAGGATGCCATGTGTCTGCCGGGCCAGCTCTCGCTAAAGATGCAGGGACAAAGCTGGTACCAGAAGTCAGCCCTAGTCCTTCTCCTGGCCCCCAGGCTAGCCTAGCTTACCGAGGGGCAGATGATGAGTCCGTAAGGCCCTTCACGCTTGGAGAAAGGCAACCGCTTCTCTTGTTCCAGGCAGAACATGATGACGGGCAGTGTGAACACTAGTGTCTTGCCTGACCCCGTGAAGGCAATGCCAATCATGTCCCGGCCGGACAGACTGTTGGGAGAGAACAGCTTCAGGATTGAGCCCAGTGAAGACAATGGACAAACGGCCACTGCTTCTCTGCTGTAGGCCCCAAGGACCACACGCCCACAGCCCATACTCACATGGTAGGGATGCCCTGGATCTGAATCGGTGTTGGGTGGAGGATGCCTTTTTTTTTCAGGCCTCGAAGGATGGCTGTAAAAATAATGCGTGTTTTACTAGAGTCCCGAATCCTGTAAAATTAGCTCTTCCTCTAAGTTGCAAGTCATGGAACAGAGGCTTGAGATCATGAAACAATGGATACAATGCTCACTGGCTTCCCAGAGCCACATCTACCTGAGCCTAACAGCATTCTCACTAGGGCTCTGTCTAAGCAGAAGACAGTGAACACATACAGCCAAGGCCTTTGCACACAAGCCTAAAGAAACCCTTTCTCTAGCCAGGAGCGGAGTCCACACCTGTAACCCTGAAGGCAGGAAGCACAGCAAAGTGGGTCTCTCAAGAGAGCCTGCTTGGACCAAGTTCTGAGACAACTAGGACTTCATGATGACACCTGGCTTCAAACCAATCCACCTCGCCACCTCCACACAGGGTGTGATAGGTCATGCCTACAATGTGAGCACTAGCATTCGGTAGGGATGAAGTAGGAGGACGGCTTTGAATCTGAGGTCAGTCTGGGCTGCAGAGTGAGATTCTGTCACAAAAGCACTTCTCCCCTGAAAATGCACCACTACCACCAACCACCAAGGGAAATTCCCACTGCTGAGCTCAGCTGGGGCTGGTGGGGCTACACAATCTCAGGGGCATTACTGTAAAAGCATGGCAACTCCCTCTCCCCCCGTACCGGCAGGAAACTTCATCTCCTTAAAACTCTTGATGGGTGGTGGGATACCATCTCCCTCTACCAGGATGTGGTACTTCTTCCGAACACGCTCATGCCGCTCTTCCGACATGCTCAGGACGTAACGTGGGGGTGTCCAACTATAGGTAGCCAGCGCACAGGAGAGGTCAGCAAGGGCTGTTAGTAGAGCTGGGCCTCGGGGTATCGCTGCCAGTCTTCAGCCACAAAGACATACCTGGTTTTGATTGGATCATCGTATGTGATGCCTTTGGCCATTTCCTTCACTGACATCAAAGCTGGGGAGATAAACAAAGCTCAATGGGGTGACTGCTTCCCAAAGGCCGGACCCCCTTGAGGTTGGGAGGAGGTGGCTCAGCCTACCTCCTCTTTGCACCAGCTATAATCTTACCTCGGCCTTCAGCCACGCTCTCCAGAATCTTTTCTTCTTCCTTCAGTTGCTTTTCTTTTGCCGACTCCTTGCGCGCTGACAAAAGAAGGCAAAGATGTCAGAGAGTCAGAAGCACTGCGCCTCAGGCTCAGAGTCCCTCTCCTTCCTGCTCAGCCCACCTTCAGCCTTCTCTTTGAGGTGCTGGTGCTGATCCAGGAGGCTGACGTTGGACTGAGGGCCCAACGGGATGTCGTCCTCATCTCCTCGGGGCTCACTGCCACTGTCCTGCTGCTCTTCCTCCGCAGCTCCCTTGCGTCTTCGCTGCAGCAGCTTCTGGAGCTGAGGTCCCACCAGTGTCCCTCAGAGTCAAGCCCCAGACTCGGTAGGTGGGAAACATAGCACAGGGAGGGTGGGCGCCAGGAAGCGCACATCTGTCCGGAACTCAGGTTCCCCAGTCCCTCGTCTGACGCGTCCCAAGGTCTCCCCCTCCCGCTGACAAGCCCCCGTAATGCTGCCCCTCACCAGTAGCTGCCGGCGCTGCCGCAACGGCACGTAGGGTACGTAGTCCTCGTCGTCTTCATCCTCATCCTCGGAGCGGCTCCCTCCCGCGGCCGCGTCGTCCCCGCGAGCCCGCTGCAGAGACCCGAGTCAGCCCGCGGCCCCTCCCCCTGCCCGATCCCCCTCGCGTGGACCCAGCCTCATCCCCACCTTCCGCTCGGGTTCCGACTCCTCCATCGTTAGTCGCACACATGCGCAATGCCAGGGAGGGAAAAACCACGCCTCATGTGAGCTCCAATCAGACGGGGAAAAACTGTAGCTGTCGCCTAGCAACATCATGAGCGACGGATCGCATACAGGGACAAACTTCCTCCTGAGCTTTTGTGGGCGAGCGCAAGAGCCTATTCAATGTGTCTGGCAAAGCTTTGTGGGTAACGGGAGGACTTGAGGCATGCGCAGAAGACTCAAGTTGTGTCGTGAAATAACCCGCTGAACAACAGCGGAGCAAGGCGTTCTTCCCCGCATGCGCCTGGGGAGAATGCTGCTCCCTCCGTTGGCCAGGAGTCCCAGCCCAGCTAGAGGGGTTTCCGGGGCTGCCAAAGTAGATGAGACTCCTCACCCTAGGGGTCAGAAATAAAATAATGGTCACGGTGAGTTTGTTTGTTTTTGAGATAGGGCTTCCACTGTCGTGGAACTCACAGATCCACCTGCCTCTGCCTCCTGAGTGCAGGGGTTAAAGACCTGCCAGTCAGTGTTACCGAAGCCCTATTGTCAATGACATAAATCTCAGAGTGACTGGCTCAGGGCTTTCCCGGAAGTGAAGGAATCACCACCAAGAGATTGTACACATACATAGAGGAAGTACACAAATTCCTCAGGGCACAGAGATCTCCAAGGCTGGAGTGAGGTAGGGGGAAAGGAGACTGGGCTCAGGATGTCATGAGTCCAACTTAACTCTAAGGAGGAAGGATAGTTAGAGCTGGCTGTCCCTTCCTAAGCCTGTATCTGCAATGGGTGCATTGATCACAGTACAGTAGGGCCAGAGAGGGAGCAGAGGGACAGGACCGGTGTGAAGACTATCAGGATTTGTTTTTCTAGTGAAGGCTGCCCTCAAACTTGTGGTCTTCCTGCCTCAACTCAGGAGTGCTGGGTTGTGTGTGCCACAATACCTAGCATGGAATCCCACAAAGGCAATGCAAATCAATCTTCAAGATATTCAAGGCTTCTCTTGTAGGAGATAAAGGATGAGCAGTGATTAAGAGAAAAAAGCCAGATGTGGTGGCACACGCCTTTAATTCCAACACTCTCGGCAAGCCAAATTTCTAAATATGAGGCCAGCTGGGACAACACAGTGAATCCCCCCCCCCCCTTTTCTTTTTCAAGACAGGGTTTCTCTGTGTAAACAATCCTGACTGTCCTGGAACTTGCTTTGTAGACCAGGCTGGCCTTGAACTTTCTGAGCTCCACCTGCCTCTGGGACTAAAGGTGTGTGGCCATTGGAAGTGTGAGAAACACAGCTAACAAATATAGAGAAAGGCTTCACCTGGTTTCCCTTCCTTGTACTGGCCAAGAGGCAGGATTTGTGAGCCTGTGGTCTGTGTCCTGTTCTCTTTCTTTAGAAGGAAACTGACACTCAGTCCCATGAAGGGGCCTGGAGGACGAGGAAGGGCCCATCTATGAAGGGCTCTTTGCCTGCAGAGTACACCTCAAGCTATCCACAGAAGCTCAGTTAAGAATGGCATTTAGGGAGGGGTGGCTCAGGGGTTAAGAGCATTTGTTCTTGCAGAGAGCTCAGCTTTGATTTTCAGCACCCACATAGCATCTCACACATTTACACCTCCAGTCCCATGGAATAAAAATGTCCTCTACTGACCTTGGACACTAGGCTCCTGGTGTAAGAAAAACACTCAAGATTACACATAAATCTTAAAGGAGAAAAAAAAAAGACATTTAGGCCTGGTGTGGTGGAACACACCTTAATTACAGCTCTCCAGAGGCAGAGCCAGGAGGATCTCTCCGAGTTTGAAGCCAGCTGCCTACATAGCAAGTTCCAGGACAGCTGGGGCTACAAAACCAAAAAAGAATTGCATTTAATAGAAAATAACTACTCTAGAGCAGTTTGGACATAGCCTATGTGAGGTATTTTTTTAAAATATTTATTTATTTATTTTGTATACAATATTCTGTCTGTATGTTTGCACGCCAGAAGCGGGCACCAGACCTCATTACAGATGGTTTGTGAGCCACCATGTGGTTGCCAGGAATTGAACTCAGGACCTTTGGAAGAGCAGGCAATGCTCTTAACCACTGAGCCATCTCTCCAGCCCGTGAGGTATTTTTTTTAATCAAACCTATTATGTTTAAATATAAATTGGGAAGATAGAAGTGGATTCCTTGACTTTATAGATGTTCATTATCTGTTAAAGTAGGAAGACCATATCCAACCTGTATCCACATGACCATCTTGAAAGGGGAAAACTAAGTGTAAGGCTTAATATTGGAATCAACTAACAGATATACCTCTGGGTGGGTCTGTAAGGGCATTTCCAGGAAGGATTTACTGAGGGGTGAAGACCCTCCTCCATTTCCTAGGTGAGAGTCCTGGACATAAGGAGATCCAAGGGAAAAGCTTTCTGCCTGTTGGTTTTCACCTCACAGGCTAGTCAAAGCCTAGCTTCTGCCTTCCAACGTGGACTAAAGATCAGGTCTCTCCTGGGGGCTGCAGAGATGACTCAGCAGTTAAAAGCACTGTCTACTCTTCAGAGGACCCAGGTTCAATTCCCAGTGTCCACATGGCAGCTCACAACCAACTGTGACTTTAGTCCCAGGGGATTCAGTACCTTCCTCTGACCTCCACAGGCACTGTATGCACGTGGCACACAAACATACATGTGGACAAAACACTCCTACACATAAATAAAAATTAGTAAAAAGAAATAAAGATCAGTGGCTCTCCAGGATTCCTCCAGGCCTTCAGCACTAGACTGGAATTGCTTCATGGACTGAACAGGTACTGGGTCCTCAGCCTCTCCAATGTCTAGAGAGGCAGCCATTGTTGAACTATTCAGCCCATACAGTGTTCCAGGCTCACGTACCTGGAAGGGCCGGGACATGGGAGTCACAGCCTTGTACTTAGCACACTTGACTGGACTGTTCAGTAATGAGTTTCCTCCTCTTTAAATGGGACTATCAGTCCCACTGAGGGTGTTAAGTGAAAACACGACTGTTTCCACAGAGGACTGTTCCATAATGGTGGCCACGACAGACCCTCTGTGTCTGAGTGCACACATCCCACCACTCCCCATTCAGACCAGCAAATCACCATCACACTAAATTCTGTGTCCAAATGTTGCTTTATCTTTCCGCATGGAAGATATTCACAGTATCAAAAGTAAAGAATTAAAAAACAAAACAAACAAAACAAAACAACAAAATCAAACACAAAGAGAGCAGTGTTGGGCCAGCAGTCCCATCAGCCCTTGGCTCACAGGCCAGCCCATCCCTGGGCTCTGAGTGTCAAGGCTGCTTAGCACCAGGAAGCGGCTCTGCTGAGGTCCTGAAAGGCCCCGCACAGCATGGCATCCGTTCCGCTTTTGGTTGGTCAGGGTGGTGGGAGCAGGGAGGGTCAACTCAGGTGGAAGGAGGAGAAGCTACATCTGCAGCTTGAGTTGGGGCCTTGAGATGACCTGAAGTCGACCTGGCAGGGCTGAGGGGGAAAAAATGGCAGAATCACAGTGAGAACCAGCTCCAGCCCCACCTCTCCCCATCCTGGCCCCAGCCTGCCCTGCTGGCTCTGGGTTGAGAGTGGATCACAGCACCAGCCTAGGGCCAGACCCCTGCTGGCTCTGGGCTCCTGTGGAGGTGGTAGTAAGTTTTACTTTTGTTTCTTGGACTGAAAACAAACAATAGACTTCCCGAATGGAGATCTGAAAATTTCCAGTGGAAAATGAAATTTAAAACTGTCCAGAGGTTCTGTCAACATATGGGACAATCTTTGAGAAACCAAACCTACAGCACATCTGTCCAAGTCAGGGCTGTCTGAGAGCTTGGTTGCTGGTTTTCTCACTGACAGATACTGGTGGAGGCAGTTCAGACTCCTGAGGTTCCAAGGAGACAGCCTGGGCTGGGCCCTGAGCCTGCCAGCCCTGCAGGCTCCTATACTGCCTGAAGATGATGGGGAGACTCAAGGAAGTGCACTCATGAGGGTGGGGAGGAGGGCGATGGCCTTCCTATCTTGGAAGAGATCAGCCAAGGCAGAAGATGGCTGGATTAGGTTTCCTAGAAAACCAGTGAAATGTGGGTTTAGTGAGGAGGTGTGACCTTTTCCTTTCCATAGGGGCAACAGATAAATGCCTGGGGTCTTTGCTATTCCTTGTTCTTGTGGTGGTGGGGAAGAAAGGTAAGAGGGTGCTTTAGCCTTACAAGATGCCCTTGGGGTGTGGTAATCCTGGTGTGGCCCAGGGAGCCTGAGGTGACTCTGAAGAGAACAGTGTAACTTGGAGGCAGCCTGTGCATGACACAGGGGCCTCAACTCTGTAGACTTCAGGCCCCTGTACTGCCCCGGGGAGCTGTTCAGGGTCCAGGAAGCTCACCACTTCACCCCTGAGAAGAAGTTTTTAAAGCACAAAAGAGCATAGAGACAGATGGGGACCTCAAGAGTCCCCATATAGGAATAAGGCCACCTGTCCAAGCCTCCCACTGTAGTCAGGGTAGTTATGTAGTTTTCAGACAAAAAGACATGATACAAGTACACAGCACAAGATTAATACATGGAACTGTGGGGCTCAGACATAAAGAGCAGGCTGCTCTCCCAAAGGAACCGTGTTCAATTCCTAACACCCACATGGCAGCTTGTAACTATCTGTAACTGGGATTTGACACCTTCTCATAGACATACATAAAGGCAAAACACCAACGCACATAAAAATAAATTATTAAAAAAAAAGGCAGGCTAGAGAGATGGCTTAGAGATTAAGAGCACTAGCTGCTTTTCTAGAGGTCCTGAATTTGATTCCCAGCAACCACATGGTAGATTACAACCATCTGTAATAAGATCTGGTGCCCTCTTCTGTCATGCAGTCATACACGCAGCAGAACACTACACATAATAAATAAATAAACAAATCTTTAAGAAAAAAAAAAGACATGGACACGAATAGCCTTGGGCCTCAATACAGTGTACAAACTGCCTAGATCTTCTGCAGTAAAGTTCCAGTTTTGGGCACATAGCCTGAAAACATTATCCAATATATCAACAGTTCAGATAAATGGATTTGTGCAGGTATCTGGAGGGAAGGCCAGTTTCTTCCCAAAAGCAGCTTAGCTACTAGTTCCTCAGGGAACATGTCCTGCTGGGGAAGAACCCTCCCTAACACCTCCATGATCAGCAGTGACCTAGAAGGTCTTGCTCTAGCTCACCTGCCCTCACTGTTCCCTTGGGGATGGTCTCTTCTACTGCTTACTGCACTGAGGAAGCAAATGGGACTGAAGCCCAGTGCCCAAGCACAGTGCAACTCTGTTAAATCTACTGGGAGGGAGGCTGAGCCCCAGTGATGCCATCCTAAGAAGCAGACCTTCAGGAGAAGCAGCAGCAAGATTCAGGGAGGGCCTGACCAGGGAGGTGTGATGGAGAACAGAGGCCTTGGGTGTGTAGACACACAGAAAAAGACAGGGTGCAGATCATCAGTCACTGAGCTTGAATATATGGTTGCTACAGGGGTGAAGAAAGCGGGACAGCAAGCCTCAAGTCTTCCTCCCCAGACACAGAAATCAGAATGACTTAGAGGGGCACAGAAAGTGGTGGGTCATGGGAAAAACAGGGTGCAAGTACCAGCTGAGGTCTCTGCCTCACTGAGCTGTGCTAGGAGTGGTTTTCTTGAGGCTGAAGTTGGTCCAGTTCACAGCAACTTTCTGACGAGTTTGCTTTGCAGAATCCAAACAGAACCTATTGGGTTTAGGAAATATGGATAAAACATAGTAAGAAGTTCTCTCCTGTTCTCACTGGATCCTGCCACTACACAAAATATGTCCCATTCACTAAGAAACAAGCTGCAAGTCCAGAATGCTAATGTATACTATAATCCCAGCACTCGGGACTGCCATAAATTTGAGGCCTAGCTCTAAATAGGCACAGCTGTTTCCAGGTGTTTGGGCTTGACAGGCACGAGAACCTCATTGGCTTGAGAACTGCGCACAAGGCCAGGGGACAATGCATGACAACTGCTGTGAGACACAACTTGTCCATCATCTCTACCTTACCCTCGCTGGACTGAGCTGCTGTGAGACACAAACTGTCCATCATCTCTACCTTACCCTTGCTGGACTGAGACTTACCCTCAGACTTTTGTACACACTGCCCTGTGGCTGTCATTTTACTTGGTGAGCTCAGCTCAGTCTTATTCACCTTTCCCAGAAAGGCCTCCTCAATTTCCAGGTTGGTGTGACGGTACCGCACCCCCCTCCCCCAACAGTATTCCCGTCATGCCTTTATGCCTCCACCAGTACCAATCAGTGAGCTTTGTATTTCTGAATCTCTCCTTGTCTAGACTGTTACTAGATTCTGACCCACTAGAAGAGAAGTACAAATAAAAAACCCCAGCACTTGGGAATCAGAGAATGGAATCTCTGGGAGTTTGAAGCCTGCCTAGTTTACATAATGAGTTCTAGGGCAGCTAGGGCTACACTAAAACCCTGTCTGATATGAGCAAGAAATAAAAATATATAATGCTGGAAAAAGTCCCAACATGGCTCCTTCTCCTTATGCCTTGCACCTTCTCAGATGCTAGATCTTGCCAAGTGGCTACCTGGGTTCAGACTACATGGAAGGCCTGGAAGGGTAGTAAGGATCCCCATGAACTTTCTCAGGCCTGAGACACAACATGGGGCTCGGGAATGGACATGGGGAGAAGCAGGCAGCATATACCTACCTCTTGAAGTACTCCACCTCGCGATCTGTCTCATCCATCTCCACCCCATCCATGTCCTTGGGCAGGAACACATCGTCTAGGAAGACACAGCCAGGAGGGCTCAGTGCCCATGGCCAGGCCTCTGGGGTCATGCTGGGGGCAGTGCTGCCCATACACGGGGACTGCCCTCCACCCCGTGGCTTGGTTGGGGTGGGGGTTCAGCCACTTGGTTCCTGGTGCACTCACCCAAGGAGGAGGCTGACTTCTCCTGTTTGCGGCTCCGGCGGCTGCGACCTTTGCCCTGGGACAAGCTCTGTGGCCTTGCTGGGCCTGGGGTCTGCACAGATTCCTGCTCCAGAGTCCGTGCCTTGGCCTCACCTGGCCAGTTCTGCCAGGAACTACCCTTCTTCTCAATTTTGGGGTTGTCAGCCCAACTTGGTCCTGGCCGGCTCCCCCGGCTGCCCTCTCCAGGTTCTGCGCAATTACCCACTTTGGCAGGCTCTGGGCCCTTGCCTGGCTGCTTGGTGTTAGATGTCTGGCTCTTGGCACTGGGTGCCTCTAGGTTTCCTGGGGTCGGACCAGCCTCACTCTTCTTTGCTTGATTTCCCTGCCTCTTGCTCTTCCTTTGCTTCCCACCTGTGGTCACCGGCTCAGCTGGCTCCTGCTTGCAACTGGGAACTTCCTTCGAACTTTCCTCAGAGCTTAGGTTGCCTGGCTTGGGTGTCTTGACCCAGATCACCCGGGACAAGTTGGGCACAGTGTTGAGTCGTCTCACGAGCCCATTCTCAGGGGTACCAGGAGGGGGACCCCGTACTTCTGTCCATGCTGGGTGAGGGGCTCTTCTTTCTGCCCATGGTATGACTGGCTCACTTGGAGCTTGTAATGTGTGGCTCTGAAGGGAGCCTAAAGTCAAAGGGGACAGGTCAAGGTTGATATCAGGCTGTTGCTCAGAGGAGCCATTGAGGTCTGAAGGGGGCAGAGTCTGGGACTGAGGTTCTACAGTCCCTTCCTTAAAGCCACCGCTATCCAGGTTGAGCTCACACATGCTGAAACTGGCACAGAGGGAGTCTTTGACGGTGCTCTTGATCTCCTGTAAGCGGCTACTCAAGAAGTTATTGACCCGGTCCAATTCCTGGTCAGGCCACTCTAGGAGCCTCTCCCTGGCAGGTCTTAGCTCCTGGCTTCCAGAAACACGATTCACCTGCTTCAGAGCTTCTGTTGCCAACCGGGCCTTCTCTTTTTCCTGCCAATAGAAGAGGCAGTTTCAACAGAGGTCTGCTAGTGATCAGGTACAATGTGACATCTGACACATCAGCCTGGAACCTAGCTTTGCCAATCACTTGCTGAAGGCAGAGACTTGAGATCTCCACATGGTCTCCAACCCTGCAGGAATGAGGGGCAATGAAACCAGACAATATCAAGTTTGGGGGTGAAGTACAAATAAGCTCCCGAGGATAGGGTTTTGACAGTTTATTCATCATGAGCCTGTGTCAGTTCTGGGCCTGAAAAGGATAGGATCTGCTACCTAGGCAAGAGTGAGCATGAGATGGAGTAATTCACTCATTCCCCAGTTAGGCCCAGTGGACTCATCTGCAAAGTTGAGACTGGTGCGGGAGAATTATTTGTAACCTGTCAATCATGTTTTAAATAAACGCTGATTGGCCAGGCAGGGAGTATAGGCGGAAAAACCAGACAGGAAGTAGAAATGATACGAGAACAGGAGAATTCTAGAAAGGAGGAAGTTGATTCCTACCAATCCTGCATAGACCACCAAAGAAGCAGCATGTGACCTGCCAGCTGAAAAAGGTACCGAGCCATATGGCAAAACTAGATCAGAATAATCGGTTAATATAAGCTACAAGAGCTAATAAGTAGCCTGAGCTAATAGCCCAATCAGCTTTATAACTTATAGAGATCTCTGTGTGATTTTCTTTGGGGCTTGCCGGCTGTGGGGTACTGGGAGGGTCAGAAACCCCAACAAGCAGGCCCCGTTCGTGTTACATGAGACAATAATTCTGGAATAAAGAACAAAGTGGGGATACATGACTATGGACAGGCAGTCTCTTCAATTCTGTAAGTAGCAGGGAAAATATTATTATGCAGTCTTAAAGGAAATAAGATGTAGGAACTGAGAGGCTCTGAGTGGCTGACTAGTGCTGTATTAATGAAGAGGGACATCTCTTAAAAAGGTCTCTCACTGGGCTTGAGAGATGGCTCAGTGGATAAGAACACTGGCTATTCTTCCAGAGGTCCTAAGTTCAATTCCCAACAACCACATGGTGGCTCACAACCATCTGTAGTAGAGTCTGATGTCCTCTTCTGTCATAAAGGTGTACATGCAGATAGAGCACTCATATACATAAAATAAATAAGTCTTAAAAAAAGTCTCTCTCTGCTCAGTCAGTTCCATATGTCCAAGTCCACATCTAAAGTGTCCTATAGCATACCATGATCAGTGACAGGGCCCTCACAAGATTAAAGAGCTTGGGTGAAGACTGGGAGGCCTCAGTCCCAAGAAGTTGGGTCCTGTAAATCATCTTTGGCAGACTTGAATCACAACGGAAATCAGTCTGTGGGCTTAGTTATCCAAATTTGTCTGCCTAAACCCAAGAAACCAGAGGCTAAGAAGGCCTCTACAGGGAGCTAGGAGTCGGATGGGAGGGCTGTGGCAGGGCACCACCTCACGTATTTCCAACTGCCTTGCAAACTGAGGGGAAGGCAGAGGGAAATGAACTGGAGAGAAAACTTCCCATCATCTCAGAATCAAGGTAAACATTGTGATCCTCGGCCCAGCAGGCAAGCGTGTATTCTTAACTCTTCTGAACTCTGACTAAATACCTAAAATCAGCTTTCCTTAGTGTTCCTTGGACTAATCACTTCCTCTCTTTGAACCCTACCTTCCAAGTTTGTAATTTAGGAGAAAAAGTTGCTCTGAGGATGGCTATAAGGGTTGGCGCCAAGTCTCCTTCCCATGTGCCAGAACTCTGCCTATTCAGGTGAGCAGACATGGCCTGGAGTAGTGTACTGGAGACTGTAGGGATGGGTTCTCCCTGTCTTCTGAGTCAGCACAGCCTGGCTTCTGGTTGTTTATTTTTATTTTATTTTTTTTTGGTTTTTCGAGACAGGGTTTCTCTGTGGCTTTGGAGCTTGTCCTGGAACTAGCTCTGTAGACCAGGTTGGTCTCGAACTCACAGAGATCCGCCTGCCTCTGTCTCCCGAGTGCAGGGATTAAAGCCACCGCCCGGCTATGGCTTCTGGTTGTTATGGATAAGGAAGATTTTACTCACTATGTTTGTTTGCTATTATGTCCAGAAAGTCTGAAAAGTACTGGTGTGAGCAGCGCCTCCTCATTACAAACACTGGCATCGAAAGGAGAAAGCACGGAAATGCACAGACCTGGCTCTGGGTAGCAAGTCGTTTTTAACCCCCACCATTGCCCTTGTTGCATCATATTGCCAAATTTACAGATGTGAACCTAACCTTGGGCAAAAATACAAAATTAGTTAAAGGTTAGGTGGCTAGTAAGAGGCAAAATCAGGACAGGGCAACAGGGATGACTGAAAAGTTCCAGACTTTTTAGTTTCATTTGTTCATTGACTGTACAAGACACATACATGGTCTCTGCTTCCCAGCTTCAGTCAGCCAAGGAAAAGAAACATAAATGGACTGCTTAATTCAGAGTACAGTGTTAGATGCTACAGGGCAGAGAGTACAAGGTGCTGTTAACTCAGCCCGGGTCATCCGAGAGTTCCTGGATCGCTACTGAAGGGTGTGTGCAATTATTCTGGAAAAAAATGAGATAAATGCATTCTAGGTGGAAGGAACTAGTAAAATCAGGGAAAATGGAAAAGCACATCAACAGGAAGCAAAAACTATGCAGAGGTACAATTTTTTTTTTTTTTTTTGTTTTTTCGAGGCAGGGTTTCTCCGTAGCTTTTTTTGGTTCCTGTCCTGGAACTAGCTCTTGTAGACCAGCCTGGCCTTGAACTCAGAGATCCACCTGCCTCTGCCTCCCAAGTGCTGGGATTAAAGGCGTGCGCCACCACCACCCGGCACAGAGGTACAATTTTGTTTTTACCAGAGGAAGTGTGGTGCCTAGAGACCTTAGAAGAAAGGAAGGTAGGTTAGAAAGTAAGGCTGGAAGATGAAGCTGGTACGCTAAGCAGCGGCTGGATCCTAAGGAGCTCTGCAGGTTGTACAGAAGTCTGAGTCTGAGGCAGTCGGTGCTTACCAACCAAAGGCTCTAAAAGCAGACGCTGTGGGTGGAGAAAAGTGGACTGGTTTGAGCTGGGGGTGAGCGATTATCGTGGAGAAGGATTTTTGGGGTAGGCAGGAGGGTAAAATGACACATGTCCAGAAAACATTACCCACTGCTACAGTTGCTACAGAGCCCCCCATAAACCAAGCACCCACGTGCCAGGCTTCTGCCCAACTTTCCGTGCATCATTTCATTCCATTCTCACAGCCATCTATGACCTAGGTTCCTGTCATTCTCACTTTATAGATGGAAAAACTGAGGCTTAGAGATTAAGTGATTTGCCCAAGGTCATACAGCAAGTGCGATCAAGCTGAGCTTCAAACTGAAGTTCAATTCCAAGGCTCACTGCTTTCAGTCACAATGCACTTTCCCATGACAGTGGCCAGTGTTCAAGGTCAGGCTACAGGGTGAAGTGGCCCCCTTTACTGAACAGATAATGGAGAAGAAAAGGCAGGCCTCTTTTGTGACATACTGAGTTTGAGGTACCTGCAGGATGTCCCCAAAGAGGACCACTAGTTAGCAGAGTACAGGGTAATAATACTAATTAGATGGCTTCTCTTTCCCAGAGAAATGTGCTCTGCAAAGTCTAGGCGAGGGACAAGAACTCACAAATGAGAAAGAGGTCGGAGAGGTAGGTGAGAAATATGGAGAAGATGGTGACCCCACTGCTCCTTTCTAGGCCCTGCTTGCCTGAAAGCCAAGGAGTCAAAGACAAGGTTTAAAGGGGCGCACGGACAAAAGGGCAAAGGTCACTTAGTGAACAACTATGACAGGCACATAACCAAGACATAACTTGGACTTGGCAATAAAGTGGTGACTGAGGGTGTGGACAACAGTCTTTGGTTAGGTGACAAGCGGGGATTGAGAACAATGAACATGGATGTATGGCTTTCAAAAATTACCACTATGATGAAGGAAGCAAACAGGGAGAGTGCAGGAAAGGCTCCAAATTTCAGGAACTGTCTGCCTTTGAAAGGCAACAGTGGGCACAAAGACATGAGATGGGAGCCAGACCAGAGGAGAGACTACAGATCTCTTTGGTAGAGTCTGGGTTGGATGGAGCCGGAGACATTTACCAATCAAAAGCTTTGAAAATAGAGCAGGCAGCCTAAGGTGGGCAAAAAACAAAAACAAAAAACCAAAAAAACCTATATGGGCATGGGGTGGGAGAAGGACAACACTTCCTTTTGATGAGGAGGTGTGTCCAATGGTCTTTTCCTTGATGAAAACAGATGTGAATGTACTTGCTAAAAAAAAAAAACAAAAACAAGGGAAGGCAGTTGAGAGCCTAGAGCTGGAGAAACAGTCTGACAAAGGGCCATGTGAATGAATGTGCATGACAAGGAACAGGACTGGGGACTACAGGTCAGCCAGGGAACAAGTGGGAGAGACCCAGCTGAGTGTCACATAACACTGTCACATGCTACCTCTGGGTGTAGAAGGGGAGAGAGGGTAGATAGGATGGGATGCAGTTTTTCTGAGCAGATGTGACAGATGGGCAACAGGCAAGGAAGTGACGAGAACTGGTAAGAAAGAGAGTGACTGAGTAATGGGTCAGATCACTTTCTCTTTACCAATACTCAGCTCAGGCGAGAGAGTGCTAGATTGGCCTCGGAAGAAACGAAAGGGTCAGATGACAACATTAAGTGGATAAAGAAGAATGGCTGTGAGGTTGCAGATGGCACAGAAAAGAGTGCAGCTTCAAAAGATCAGGGACTAGTCCCTAAAGGCAAGAAAAAGAAAGTAATGTCTGAAAGTGAACAGATGCTTTGACCCATCTCCCGAAGTGGTAGGGCAAGCAGTCATCACTAAGTACCTATGGGGAAGTTGGATTTTTTTGATGGCAGCCAAACTAGTTAAAACCAGCAGGGGAGGCTGATCTGGCACTGAGACCACCTATGTATGTTTGTCCTTACCTACAGGCTAGGTCTAGTAGACAGTGACTGTGCAAGGAGCTTAAGATCAGAAGGGTGTGATGAACGGCAGCCTAGAGAGATATATAAGTTGCAGGGGAAGTAGAGCAGCAGACTCCCCCAGGGTGTTTGCAAAGTGGGGAACATCTGAACTGAGCCCTGGAGAGACATCATTCAGGAAAGGTGTATAGGTTTATAAAAGGCACCAGACCTGGGAACTACTGAGCATGCCCTCTGGGGACATGCTTAATGAGGCCAAAGACCACTGTAACCTACTGAACACCTCTGCAGAGCAAGTGGGTGGGAGCAATGGAAGGTTGAACATTCTATGACAGTAACAACAGGTTCACTACTTCAGTCTGCAGAAGGATCTTGGTTGTCCTTGGGCTGGATAGACGGAGAATCACTTCTGCCTTTCAGAGCTCTAGGGTTGTTTGACCACCCAAGAAATAAAACTAGCTGGCTGTCAAACCAAATCTCTTCAGATGGTGGCTCCTGCATGAGGCACTGTGCAGACGCAGCTGGGAATAGACAGGCGAAGAAGTAATGAAGCTGCAGGTGACAAGCCATCAACCCCAGGGCTCATCTAGCAGCAGGGCTGTCCAGGAATAGCTCCCTGGGTTTAATCCTCCACTGGGGACTGCTTCATTCCCATGGCTTCAATTACACCCCTGTGCTCGCAACGCCTAGTGTTATGGCCCCACTTGCACTTGAATGGCTCACAGGAACCTCTGAGTCAAAGTGCCCCTACTGCATCCAGTCTTCCGCAACTGCCATGTTGGCTCCATCACAGGTACCATCAGCATCATACTGGCTGAGACACCCAACTGTGCCATCGTGCTGTCATTAGAATACCCAAGCCTGCAGCTCCTGCAGTCCTCTCGGTCATGTCCCCCTTGGTCTTGTGTTTCCTCACCTGGGGTATCAAGCCTAGTTTTCTTGCCCTCATCTTCCCACATGCCTTCTGTACTACCACACTGAAACCAAAATACAGACCTGACAAGTGCTCTATTTGATGTCAACCGTCAGGCGACAGCCGCTCATCTGGAGGCTAAAGTCAAAGCTGCTCTTCGATAGGGCCACTGAGGCTATCTTCTACTTCCACTACCTGCCCCACTTCTCTGCTATTTCAGCTTTGGCTTTGCCACCCTGCCTGTGAGATGTGCTGTGCCTGCTGCCAGGAGAAAGGCCCTCCTGATATATCTGTCCTTACTTCCTGGGACTCAGAGGGTCAGTCAACCTCTTGTACAACCACTTATGGGCAAGAGAGGGTATGTCCCTCACTCTTGATACTTGTCACACTCTATTGTGCTTGTCCCGTTTTGTCTCCTCACTGGACTAAGCTCTCAGGTAAGCACTTAAGTGTTACATTTTGTCTCCCAGTATTTGTGGACGTACTTGATGAATGAATAAATGACCAACTGTAGCAAGTCCTCAGCTTGGAGGAATCGAGCAAGCAGCTTGTATATGAGACATTTCCTTCTCCAATTACTTGCCCCAAGTTTTGACCCTGATGCCTCCCGGATTCATCCAGACCTTCCCATAGCAATTGAATCATACCAACTTTTTTTTTTTTTTGGCAGCCAGCACCAATCATGCCCTAGAGGTCTTAGGGCTTGGGGTGAAAGATTCCTTGGGGAGGAGAAGCAGTAGAGTTGAGCTCCCCCCCACACCCACCTTCTTTTTCAGCTTGTGCCGGGCCCGCTTGGCAGCCCTGGCGCTGTTGGGGACTTTGGGCTCCGTGCTGTTGATGAATTCCAGCAGCTCATCCACATCTCGGTGGTCCACCGCAGGCTCCCCAGGGATCCCGCCCAGGGCGCCCCCCTTCATGGGCAGCTCCTCTTTCCGCCTGGTCAGCCTCGAGCGGAGTTTCTCCCGGATCTCAGTATAATTCCGACTCGTCGGGGCAGCGGGTGGCTGGGGGAGGGGAGTTGCTGACATTACACCCTAGGCCTGGGAGGCCCATAGCACTCCCACCCGCTGGCACCAAGTATGTGGTGAGAAGCCAAACCGTTATTCTCTCTAGCATCAGCCACCAAATGACTTCATCCTCAATAGGCTCTGAGCTGAAGCAGTGGTAGGTAGGAAGACGAGGGCAGAGCTCGGTGACCAAGGACTGGGGAGCCAGGGAAGCAGGTTTGAGCCCAGGCTTTATCACTAGGAAGCTGTATGACCTTGGGTAAGTCACTGAGTTTTTGTGAACCTCAATTTTGTCACCTCTAAAATGAAGATAACAATGCCTAGCTCAAAGGTGACTAGTAATTTTGAATTATTTCCACCTCTCTTATCCTCGACTCTCTTCCCTAGCCAGCAGCCTTTTCATCTTCTGAGACTTCTGAACCGCTCCCCTGTCTAGAGACAGCATGTACCCTGATCTGAGCCTCTTTCTTGGCGCCATCTATGCTCATGGCCTGTACCTCGACTGGCTGTCACATTTGGGGAACTTTTTGCTTCCACTCTGCCTTCATCATGTACAAGCGTTCACTTCTCTGGGATTATACACGTATACATACTCATCAGAATCATAGCTTTCTCTCTGCCACTTCCTTTCCTTTTGCCTAAAGAAAAAAAGTCAATCTTAAGAGAAACCACGAGAAGAACACAGCCAACAAAATGTTAAGCAAACCCGACCTCACAAGTGTGCCTCGAGGCGGAAGCAAGCAGCTGTAGGTGCAAGGACTCTCAGTCCCAGTGCAGTGGTCACTACCATGAGCAAGGGGTCTCTCCGCTGCCCCTGGCTGCCCAGCCCTCTCTGCCCAGGCAGGCTCACTCACCGCATTGTGGCCGAAGAACTCACAGTAGCAGCAGTCACAGAACTTCCCATCGCGTGGGTGGGTGGAGGACGAGGTGCAAGAGCTGCGCTCAGAGCTGCTATCCTCTTCCTCGCCCAGACCCTCATCTGCCTCACAGGCCAGGCCACTGTGTGCAAATTTGTGCCCCTTGCACCCAGGGTCCCTGCTGCAATGGAGAAGGGCCCAGAGGTGAGAGTAAGTGGTGCAGGCACAGAATACAGCAGGAGCCTAGAAAAGTGTCCCAATCCCCAGCCACCATTCCACTGCCCTTCACTGGCCATATCAGGGCCTCTTGCAAAGAACAGAGCCTGAGAAGAGTCTCTACTGCCTCTTAGGCCGTCACAGTACAAAGACTGATTCTGTGTAAGCTTCCTGCACACACCTCTTTGAGGGCACTGTGTGGATACCTCTCTAGCTTGCTGTTTTATCAAGCCTTGTGATAGTAGGCTATTCATCATTTCTTTCAAATAGGTAGATAGACAGTACGCTACTTAAAATTCTGAAGGAGTTCATCACACAGCGGGGCAATCTACATCCCAAGGGCTTAGGGAACAGGAATCTGAACAGACTCATGGGCTGATGGCTCTGGTACAGCCCCAAATGATCAATGAAAACAGTTTTACTCCTACTTTCCCAGGGTCCTCACAACACATTTGCATCTGGCATCTGCGTCAGCAGGTAGAGAGCCTCCTGAACCAAGAGCTCTGCGATGAGAAAGAGCAGATGTGCCTCCTGGGGACTACAGACTACAAGAACCACTGTCTGGACCCAGAAACGTACTCAGCACGTCATCTAGCCATCCTTGAAGATCTGCAAAAATCAGTGCCACTCCCCATTTAACAGCTGTGGAGACTGAGGCTCAGAGCACAGCCCAACAGGTAGTAAAACACAAACCTATGTTTCCCTGTGTACAGAGTCCATGCTTTCTCCACTTACATTCTGTCTCTGGACTCTGGCAATAAGTTGGGGCAACTTACAAACAACATTTTCCTAGGGTAAAGATGACACAGGCTGAGAGGTCCCAGAATCAGAGCTGGGAAGAACCAGAGCCCTATGATGGGTCAGCAGCAGCTGGAGCACTGTAGAAGCTGGTCCCATGTTTCAGAGGAAATAAGAATTAGGTGACAGTCTAGGACAGGCCAGTGTAGCCCAAGTCTGCTGTCAGAAAGGTCAGCAAACACACGGTAGAGGTTAGAAAAAGGCAGCAGAAGTTGCTGCCAATGGTGCCTATAGTTTATTCCAAGTTCACAATTCTATTACAGTAAGCAAAATGCTGTTTAGGAAAATTAAAATATCCAGTGTTTCTGAAGATACAGACAGACCACTACTCTTTATTGGTGGTTACATGGATTCAGAGAATCCTATAAAAAGCAGTTCCCCCACCTATTCTCTTTTCTGCTAGGGATTAAACTCAGGGCCTACTGCACCTACCCTCAGCACTCACAGCCTCCTGTGTGCTCTCTCCTCCCTCCCACTTCACTCTAGGTCTCTCTATACAATTGAGGCTGGCCTCAAACTCTAGATCCTCCTGCCTCTGCTTTCCAGTTGCTAGGCTTATAGGTGTGCATGGCAGAAAGCAGTTTGCCAATGTGTGTTAAGAACCCTCCCAAGAAACAGCGATGAAAAAGTTTAAAAGAGGAAAAAGCTTTAGGCCAGGATATCTTTAGATGTTGGTTATGTTAAAATGATTGAATTACCTAAATGTTCTGCAACTGGAGACCAGCAAAATTAACTACAGTTAATATTCTCCAGCCCCAAATACTGAGCATTAAGAACAAAACACAGGAACCCAGAAGTACTAAGTGAAAACTACAAGATCCAAGTCAATACTGACATCATCAACAGCATGACATGTGAGATGACAAAGCCAAGAGTGGTGGCAGTGGGGCAGCGAAACCCCAGACTGGGAATACAGATATATAATAGACAGTGTCAACCTAAAAATCATCTGCCTTCAGTACATTCACATCTAGACACAGACAACAAAATCACAGAGCTCCTAGGGCTCTACAGGGCCCAAATCTATTCAAACACAGGCTTAGGACGCTTATCACAACAGTATTTTTCTTGGTTAAAAATTTGGAAATGAAAGCCAGGTGGTGGCGGCACACACCTTTAATCCCAGCACTCAGGAGGCAGAGGCAGGTAGATCTGAGTTTGAGGCCAGCCTGTCTACAAAGTGAGTTGCAGCACAGTCAGGACTGCACAGAGAAACTCTGTCTCAGAGGGGGAAAAAAGTCTGGATGAGTCAGGCATGGTGATGCACGCCTTTAATCTCAGACTCAGGAGGCAGAGACAGGTGGAGCTCTGAGTTCGAGGCCAGTCTGATCTATGGAGTAATTCCTGGATAGCCAGGTTTATAGAGAAACCCTGTCTTAAAACACTAAAAAAACATAACAAGAAAACCCCCAAAACCAAAACAAAACACCCCCCAAAACAACAAAGAAATAAACAAAAAACCCACAAACAAACAAAACCCCAAAACCATAGATACTTAAGTCTTAGAGAAATAACCATGATATTTAAGAAGTGTTGCTATACAGGCCAGCGGTGATAAGATACACCTGTAATCCCAGCAGCAGAAGGCTAGGGCAGGAGAATCACAAGTTAGAGGCTATCTTGGGCTGCACAACAAGTAACTGTCTCACGGCCAGGTGGTGGTGGCACACACCTTTAATCCCAACACTCTGGAGGCAGAGGCAGGCAGATCTCTAGTTTGAGGCCAGCCTGGTCTACAAATCAAGTTCCAGGACAACTAGGACAGAGAAACCTGTCGGGTGGGGGGGGGGGAGGAGAAAGAACCTGTCTCAAAATGAAGAAAATAAAAAATTGCTAAAGTATTTATCAAATATAGAACTAATTATGTCATTTATATACCGAAGTATTTTCAAGAAAACAGGCCAGTTATAGAACTTTCTCTTTAGGTTGTAAAGACCCTTTTCTTTTTTACACCTGAATTGTTCAAAACTTAAATTATAATGAAAAAACCCTTAATTTAGAATTTATGGAATTTGGCGTCAAGGTTGAGCACAGGACATCATGCACACTAAGAGTGTGCTCTAGCGCTGAGCTACTTCTTCCAGCCCAATCCGTACTCGGATTTCCATCCTAACAGTGTTCTTGGCAAGTTTCCACAGCTCCTGGCTCCAGTGAGTACAGAGTGGTGCCTTTCACGACACTCACTTACCTGTGAGTGCTAGGGAGTGGCTGCGAGCTCGGTGGTGGGAGGAGAGGCCCACCGCAGTGCCCACCGCAGTGCCCGCTGCAGGGGTGGTTGCACCCAGAGAATGGTGGAGGCATCTTCAGGAGTGGCATGCTGGTGGAGGGCAGATGGGGGCTCTGACAAGGCCCTGGGGGGTGGGTGGCAGTGGCAGTAGCCACAGGGCACTCTGAAGTCTGGGCAGGGAAAGGTGCTTCCGGGGTGGAGGGCAACACATGTGGGTGGGACGGTGAGCTGAAGGAGCCGGGGTGAGAAGGAATCAGAGATGCTGGATGTGGGGGATGGCCGGTAGGGCTGTTAGGGGGAGCAGTGAGGTCTGAGTGCTGGTGGTGCTCCGAGACAGGGAAAGCCTCACCTGTAGGTGGAGGGGAGAAAAAGGGGTCAGACCTGGGAAGGAAAGCCCACAGGCTCACTGCCACATCATCCTGCTTACTATGACCAGAGGGCATAGTCTCTCAGCATAAGGCCCCTGAAGAGGACATGGATAGCAGGTCTGTTGGACAAGTTTGGGAATCCCAAGCCAAGGAGGCTGTGGCTCAGCTGTGGAGTGAACAGAGGATATCTCTGCTGTTTCTCTGGGTTCCTCTAGGAGCTACCTCCTCTTAGGCATTCCTTAGGCCTGAGAAAGAAAGCTACAGTAACCTTGGGATCTGCCTCTGGGCCACATGGACCAGAGCAGACAAGGTATGTACACCTGACTCCTGGGAGGCTACAGATCTCTGACTGAAGTAGGAAAAAGCTCTGGTGACTCCATCATGGACCAAGATAACTGGAGTTATGCATTCAAGTTACATAACTTTAGAACAGCACCATTTTGAGGAACTCCATCCTTCATTAAGAATTATGACAGTAACAATCCAAATTTTCCCTCTGGGTCTCTGAGCATTAGTATTGTGTTTATAAGACTCCTGTAGCCTGCATGCCACCTGTCAGTCTCCTGTGGTTAAATACAGTGCTCTACAGCTATTCCTAAGGTAGACAAGGTGTGGAAAGCCAAGGAAGCAGGGGTGGCTCAGCTTGTCAATGGTACAGAGGGCAGGTGTAGACGATTTAATTCTTACTTCCTAGGGCTTTCCTAGACCACTTGCTCCTCAGACAGTGTGAGGACTTCTCCTGGACCCAATGTTAAGCCAATGACAGCAATGAGGGCATTTTTTCCCCCTGTGTGCAGCATTTTATAACTCCACAGTCTTGCAGATCTTCCAGATAGTCAAGGTCTAGGTTGTCCCTGCTGCCATCAGAACAGGTCCATGTTTACTTACTGACTGGGTCAAAGTAGAGAGGCAAATGGCTATTTACAGAGGGGGCCCAGTACTTTCCAAAGCTTAAAGACTCACCAGGGATGGCAGGAGGGCTACCAAGTGAGCCACCTGGCACAGCCCCGCTGGAGTGTGGGGAATTCCAGAGGCCTGAGAGCTTATGTGCTGACAGGAACGAGCTGGGATCCCAGTCCCCTGAGTTGCCATGGCAGGAAGAGGAGGAAGATGAGGATGATGAAGAAGAGGACGAGGATGAATGAGAGTCACCCCCACAAGACTGTGATTTGCAGGGTGTATGTGACAAGGAAATCTGGAAAGGAGAAAGAAAAAGGCTCATGGTCAAACCGTGGAACTGACCTGCTCCTTAAGGCCCTCAGGTTATGACTGAACCAATAAGCACAAGTCACACTGGGTTATAATCAAGGGCCAAGCAAGTACGTGGAAGGGACTACCGTGTTCTCAGTTCCATGGCTGTGTGGATAGCGGGTAAAGAGCTTCTCGTGGGGCAAAGCCTGTCTATGAACATGGGCCGTTTGTGAGTATGAGGGCTGCCAACAAGACGAAAGGTCATGAATCACAAGTGTGGTTTAGCACTCATGCTCCTCCATCCCCCTTCTCCTTCCTTCCATTTATTTTTAAAATTTTTGAGACTTTATTTTTATTTTATGTGTTTGCCTGAATGTTATGTCTGTGCACCATATGCAGACAGAGGCCAGAAGGCATCTGATCCCCTAGGACTGAAATTATAGCAGTTTATGAGCCACCATCTGGGTGCTGAGAATCAAAACCCCAGAGCTCTTAACAATCTTTAGCCTGAGTCTTTCATTTATTTTTTATTTCTATTTCTAGTCTCTAGGTAGCCCTGGTTGTCCTGGAACCCACTATGTAGGGATCTGCCTGCCCCTGCCTTCCAAGCACAAGAACTAAAGGTAAGTGCCACCACACCCAGCCCTTTCTTCTGTTTATGATGAATACCTGTGTATGTGTATGATGTGTGTTCATACAGGTGTAAGTGCACGTGCACATGCGTCACAGTGAACAAGTGGAGGTTAGAGGGCAACTCTGGATGCAGGTCCTCACCTTCCACCTTGTTTCAAACAGGGTCTCCTTGTTGGTTTGTCATTGTATAAGCAAGAAGCTGGCCAACCAACTTCCAAAGAGTATTCTGTCTCCACTTCCGACTTTACTGCAGGAGCATGGGGATTAAAGACATGCACTACCACATGTGACCTTCTCTGGGTTCTGAGGACTCACACTCAGGTCCTCAAGCTTGTGTGGCAGGGGTTGATGCATTAGCACTGACATCTCCCTGGCCCTGTTCCATCAACATCCTCCTGACCCTCCTTTCTTTTTTATTCCCAGCACTAAGGAGTGAGTCCAAAGCTTTGCACACACAAGACAAACATTCTACCACTGACTACATTTCCAGCCACAAGCAAGGAGCCTTGAAAATAAATTGATTCATAGTAAATGAAAGTCTACAGGGAAGAAAAGCAAGAAGTCTGGCTGACATGGCTCACAAATGCCAGTCTTCCACCGCTCCTAGCTATTACTGATGGCTTCGGACTGAGGCACATCTCAGACCCTCTGACTCATCTTTGTCGTAGTGGTGGCCTTCCAAACAGCCTCAGGGCTGACGGTATCAGCATCAGGTGACAGCATAGGATCAAGATCTACCTACATCACTAACAGGCCCAAGTCTTCTTCCCTCAGGTCTAAACCAACTTGCAAATGCTAAGTGCAGCTGGATGGTTTCTCACAGCAGCTTGGACAGAGCTTCCTGAGGTCAGGGGAAACAGCCTGACTTCCTGAAAGGAAGCAGCCCTGCATTCAGGGGTCACCTGTCAGCTGTTACCTACCGCCACTGCATGTTCTCGACCTGTCTGCCTTTCATCTTCCTCCATGCTTTTTCGGCAACTTTGGCAGACCCATAGAGGCATCTCGCCTAGGAGGTTCTTCACGAGCTTTGGCATGAAGTCAGGGGGCAGCTTCTCACCCTGCAACACCAGTCCATTTTGTGAAGGGCCTTCTTCCCAGCCTTTGCGCTCGCGGTGACACAGCAGGCAACAAGTCTGCACAGACTGACTGGAGGTGGGGGGAACCTGTCCAACACACAGACACAGGGGTTCCCAGGACGGGGAAAGGCTGTCCTTAGAAATGATGCTAACAGTATTCATAACACCATTTATTACATGCCAGGCACTGGGATAGGCACTTTATAAACATAATTTAGCTTTAGTCCATGTAACAGCTCTGCAAACAAGGTGTTCTTATTCCCATTTTTTTAAGATGAAGAAAGAGATTTCGAGAAGTTAAATGAGTTGCCCAAGGTTACAGAGCTAGTGCATGGTTGAATCCCAGTAAATCTGACTCCAAAACTCATGCTCAGATGTCCTCAATATCAAAGAATAAAGAGAAGTGGCTTCTCCTTCTCTGAATTACCTAGGAAGGGCCACAGGTTTATGCAGGCTATAGACTAATCCTCACCGGGAAGGACAACAGACATGTGGTTTCTGGACTGCAGTGGGATTTTAGAGATGGGCTTGTAGACATAGTAAACAAGCAGGAAGACAGACCCTGGTGCTCTTCTCTTCTTAGAGTGCTGAAAAGAACCGAGACTCCAGGCCAGACAGCCTTACAATATCATCTCAGCCTCACCCTGGATCAGCCGATGACCTTGAGCAAGTTATTTAACTTCTCTGAGCTCTGCTTCCTACCCGCCTTGCAGAGCTATGTAGAATGCTACAGGCCATAGCTCAGATCTTTACTTGGTCTATTTCTTCCCCTACACAAATGTGATTCAGTCATCTAAGTTTGAAAGTTTCTTTTCATATTGGGGTCCTAACTGGGAACCTAACTATATTTATAGCCCAATTAATGGTTTTCCTCTATTTTCCAACTCTAGTCTCCTTTCACTGATACTGCACATGGCCCCGTCACTTCCTGCAGCTATGCTGACAGCACCAATCTGAATAGTCTATGTACTTCTTGTATCTTTGCATGGAAGGCCTGCCATGATCTTGTTTGTGCCTCTGCCATACCATGAGGGAATGGCCAGACTCCTGTCCCATAGGAAGGACTTGAAAAAGTCAGCTGATGAGATATGTGAGTGAGCCCAGCTGCAAACAGGTCTGCTAAGAGCAGCAGCAATACCCACCAAGCAGTAGACTCAGGATAGTAAATGGTACTGTTTTAAGCCACTAGGTTTCATGGTGGTTTGCTCCACAACTCTGCATAACTTTCAGATTTACCCTCCACTAGGTAATGCATTTGTAAGGGGTGCCACTGCTGTTTCATGTGACATCACCTTCTCACAAGGAGTTGGCATCAGAAGATCCTTAAGTCTGCCATGCTGCCATCACACTAACCTGAGTCCCTGGTTTCTCAAAAAAGAAAGGAACCAGAAGTTACACCAGAAGCATAATGAAACACTAGGGAAGTGCAAGGGATATGGAAAAGAGTGCCAAAGAAGACATTTTACAGAAGAATCTATAAAAGACAAAGCCGAAACACTTTGCCAAGAGGCTGTCTTGGTGTACAAGGCAGCTGCTTAATGTTAACTCATCTGCCATCCCACAAGCATGGAAGGATGATGGAGGAAAATGATTTGAGAAATTAAGGCAAAGGAGGACCTTTTTAATGCAAATATTTATATGTTGTGTGTATGTGTGTGCACATTTGGGCACCTGTGTAGAGTTCAGAGAACAAGTTGCTGAAGTTGCTCTCCTTCCACCATGTGAATCCTGGGGGTTGAACTCAGGCTGGAAAGCTTGGCAGTAGGCTCCTGTAGTTGTTAAGCCATCTCACAGGCCCCAAAGGGGCACTCTCTGAGAACAGTACCTAGGGCATTTCTCAAAGCTGTCAGGTGAGTTGTAGTCAGTGCAGGTAGAAGCAGGACTTTGTTCCCAGTGAACAGCAAGAGTGTCACAAGCAGCAGCAGGATGGGGGAGCTTCACAACAGCTCTTGTCTCACCTGGGCATGAACATCCTAAAATCATTACATGGGTTGTTGTTGCTGGGTTTTCTTCTTTGTTTTAGTTTTAGAGACAGGGTCTCATGAAGCTCAGGCTGGCTTTGAACTCATCATGTATCAAAGGGTGATTTTGAAGTCTTCATCTTCCTGCATCTATTCCTAAGTGCTGGGATTATGGGCATGAGCCAGCATGTCTGGCCATGAAAAATACTTTGAAAAGAATGAAAATCTTCTTTAAATAAATCTTTCCTCTCTCAGTGCTAGAGATCAAAACCAGGTCCTATGTATTTAAATCTTTTTACAGTCTATAAAGTAGAACAAACAGGGTTTTTAAAAATGTTGGGTTTTTGTGAGGCTTTCTTTTCTTTTTTGGAGATAGGGTCTATGTAGCCCAAGCGTGGTCTGGAAGTCACTATGTAGGTCAGACTGGTCTTGAACTCAGAGATCCACATGCCTCTTCTTTCCAAATGCTGAGACTGAACGCATGTGTTATCATGCTGGCTAATTAATGGTTTTAAACAATAATTGAATTGCATAATGAATACCCCACAGTACAAAGACTGCCTTCTCAGAGATCTCTCAGGGCTGGACAGATGGCAACGGCTAAGAGCACTGGCTGCTCTTCCGGAGCACTTGGGATTGATTCCCAGCACCAACATGGACGCTCACAATCATCTCTTAATTCCATTTCCAGGGTGCCCAATGTCCTCTTCTGGCCCCTGCTTTCACCAGGCATGCACATGGTGCACAGTCATACATGCAGGTAAAACATTCATACACATACATTTTTAAAAAATGTTTTCTATATTCTTTCAAAACCAAACATGGAATTCTTTAATCTGAGCATGTGACAAATGTGACTATTGCCAGAGTAACTGTGGGTGTGCTGTGGTGCAGGGGACACTGGCTTTGCTAGTTATCCTGAGCTACCATCACTCCATCACTGGATACTGGCCGGTCCTACCTACTCCTCTGCTCATCTAATTTGGGATTAAGTCCTAACTTACAGGGTCAGCTTTGAGAACGGAATGTGATAAAGAGCCACCACCAGTGTTAAACAGGTAGCACGTGCTCCATGACTGGGACTAAGGAAACAGTATGTAGTCACTGAATTTTACACGAATAAGAACTTGTCATATACAATGAATGCAAGATGACTTGTTTGGTATTGCTTTTGTGTGTGGGAGGAAGGTTGGGGACCGACAGATATGACTCTGTAGTCAAGGCTGCCCTTGTAACAATCCTCCTGCTTCAGCTGTCTAAGTGCTAGGATTAGTCATAAACTTCTATGCTTGGTTTCTGTTAAACATCTTAACTTCTGTTTTTAACTCCACAATATCAAATGCTTAAGTCCCCGAAATACTCTGCACTTACCTACCTCTCCCTTTGCTAAAGAGTTTTCTACTTAAGAGCCTTTTATACCCATTTTCCTTAAAGGCCCCACACAAATCCACACGCTCTAGACAATCTAAGAGAGTTCTCTTATAACCACCTCTCTGCCCTATGTCCATCCAGGACACTGTGCTATTTTATTTATTTTTCTCTATGGCCTACGCCCATCCAGGGCACTGTGCTATTTATTTCATTTATTTTCCTGTCTTTTTTTTTTTTTCCATTTGGAGACAGGGTCTCTCTATGTAGCTCACTATGCAGACCAGGCTGCCCTCAAACTCACAGATCCTCCTGCCTTCCCAAGTGCTGGGACTAAAAGCTTGTGCCACCATGCCCAGCTTCATTTTGGGTGCAGACAGCGCAGCAGAGTGCGGCAGATCTGTGAAGTATCCTCATGGCATCATAGCTTGCCTTGATGAGACTATCCCTGAGAGCAGGTAGGTCCTCACCTCTCTATCCCACCCCTTCTACCTGTGTGGTTCCAATTTCAAACAGGGAAAAAAATGGGAGCCTGCAGTCTTCGATGATTACAGTGTACTCCCAGCAAAGGAAACAATATGACTCCTTGTAGTGCTAAATTAAGCCACAAAATAAATGAACTAGCCATTAATGAAAGTCACTCTATAGGGCAGGCTGTCTTTCCTAGTAAAGGAAGAAGCGGACATGGAAAGCTAATTAAGCTTTAACTGAAGCAGGGACACCATCTGCATTGCCCAGAGTTGCCCAGAGGGCTAAGTGACAATAGAAAAAAACATTCAGCTAAAGGGATCAAGACAGTAAGTACTTAATTTATAAACTAGGTTCTTTGGATGTTTTGTTCCTAACGAGTCTACACTAGGGACTGGCTATCCACGGTGCTCTCTTAAGTTTAGTATACTTTTCAGGACCATGCAATTTGGAGTGGCTGCCCCCAAAGCCACAATGTGCTATGGGGTGAGGAGATTTTATGTTTCTTTTCTTGTTTTAAGAAAAGATCTCAGCCGGGTGTGGTGGCACACACCTTTAATCCCAGCACTTGGGAGGCCAAGGTAGCTAGATCTCTGAATTTGAGGCCTGGATGGTCTACAAAGCAA
>NC_022018.1:56459080-56460450 GCF_000317375.1 Microtus ochrogaster
AAAAAAAAAAAAAAAAAAAAAAAGAATCCCAAGACCTAGAAATGCTACAGGTCCTTCTAATCAATGCTATGGCTGAGAAGAGCTTTTGGTTGGGGGTTCTTCTGACTGCAATCTCCTGTTATTTTTTTAAATTTTGGCAAACATGGCCCCTTATGCCTTGAACCTAGGCTTTCAACTTGTTGTTCTTAAAGCTTCTATTGGTATCCCTGAACAAAACATGGTCATCAAGTGGACGAAAACACTCAGCATTTTTTTCTTCACAAAGGCTCATGGAACTAAGTCTTAGACCCAGAATCCCTGAGCAGAAACTAATTGTTCCCACTCACCTTAGATTAAATTTCAGAGTCTCTGGGGTATAGGTTTGTTTAGTCTTAAGCAAAACATGAAGAAGGAAAAATTCTAGTGGTTCTGTTGGTTTTATGTCTTGTCAAAAGACTTCAGGGTAATGGTCTCACTCTTCAAGTGAAGCCAGAGTCTCCGTAGAGTGGGGCTGCTCACAGGGAATCCTGCTATAGTGCGCACATCCCCAGAGCAGAGCAGAGGGAGCTGGGATGTGGAACCACTGGAACCAGTGTCTCTGCTCCCTTACCAGCTTCGTTCAAGAAGCAGCAAGCTAAGGCAACCAGCATTTCCTGGATAAGCAGATCAAAGGGAAAGTTGTTTTTCTTCATGTAATACCAGTTTTAACTTGAAAGAATGTCCTTGTTATTCAGACATGAGTATTAGCAAATATTGTTCTCAAAAAATAAATACATAAACAAGTCTATTACTTCAAGAAATACAGTCAAGTATTTGTGGCCAAAAATAAAAATTCAAGCTTTCAAGCAAAAATTCAAGTTTGAAAGTTAGGCATGGTGGCTCATACATTTAGTTCCAGCACTTCAGAAAGGTGAGGCAGGAGGATCACCATGAATTTGTGGCCAGCCTGGGCTACAGAGTGAGAATCTATCTCAAGAACAAGACACAAAACAAAACAACTTGGAATTCTGGAAAACTTGTATCACTTACCATGAGTTTTAGAGTGTTTCATTACTTGTCTGAGGAAATCAGTGTGTCATTAATAAATGTTACTTTTTTGGCATGATAAATGAAATTCACTTTCCAAATGACTAAGGCATGATTTCACTGAATTATTACTAGAAAGGATCTATCTGAAATGTAGATGCATAACAGATATTATTTTATTCTTTTTTTTTTTTTTATGAGACAAGGTAAGGTTTCTCTGTGTAACAACCCTGGCTGTCCTGGAACTCACTCTGTAGACCAGGCTGACCTAGAACTCACAGAGATCCATCTGCCTCTGCTTCCTGAGTGCTGGAACTAAAGGTATACACCATCATCACCCAGCTCATATTATTTTTTTACTTTTG
>NC_022018.1:56461043-56468091 GCF_000317375.1 Microtus ochrogaster
CATTTTTGGCTAAACTGGCTGGTGGGCCAGGAAGCTTCGGCATCCTCTTGTCTTCACATAGTGCCACCTCCAGCTCTGGTTACAAGTACATATGACTATAGTAGCTTTTCATTCAAGTGCTGAGGATTCAAATTCTGATTCTCACACTTACACAGCAAGCCTCCTTCCCCAAGTTTACTTTATTAAAACAAAGTTTGCAAAAATTAGAACAGGAACATTTTCTATTCAATGTATAAAAATAAATATATAACGGGCGGCGGTGGCTCACGCCTTTAATCCCAGCACTCAGGAAGCAAAGGCAGGCAGATCTCTGTGAGTTCTAGGCCAGCCTGGTCTACAAGAGCTAGTTCCAGGACAGGCTCCAAAGCTACAGAGAAACCCTGTCTCGAAAAACTAAATAAATATATATATATATATTTTTTTTTTAATAGCACACTTATTATTGTATATATGAGTATACATGCACAGGGGCACATATACTGTACCATGTCTGTGGATATCAGAGGATAACTTCCACGTCTCCTCCTCTCCTTCTACCATGTAGGTCCCAGGGATTGAGCTCAGGTCCTCAGGCTTAGCAGTAAATGCCTTTACTTGCTGGGCCATCTCACTGTGCCCCAAATAATTATTTCTAATAAAAACTGCAATTCATGTTAATGTGGTAACTTAAATTATTATTATTTTTTCCAGTACTGGAGATCAAACCCAGGACCTACTATGTACTAGGCAATAATCCTTGTCAACAATTATATGGCTTGTGGTGTATCTAGACAGCTTTTGGGGCATGACTCAGTTTTTCACGTTGGCCTTTCTGTCCACAGTTTGGCAAGTGTCAGAAAATAACCCTGATCAACAGACCAGCGGGTGCCATAATCTGTTATGAAGCTAGACTGATTTTCAACATTAGCCTAGTCTCACTCTCCTAAGAGTTCCTCCCAGTCCCAAGAGTTCATATATGTTTGCACCAGATTTCCCAAGATACAGCTGTATCTATCCAGCTGCCCTGCAACAGCTTCCAAATTCTATTCTGAAATAGCCCATGAGAGTACTCTCCTCTCAAGATACCAAACTCTAAGAGCTTCCCTGACACCAAGGCAAAGTAGATGACAATAGCAGCTGAAATTTCTATGTCAACCACTGTGCTACACACTGGAAAAGCCCCTGGTAAATTCCTAGCATCCTGTAAGACCCAAGTCAAAGGTCAAGGGAACTGTGTTCTAAGCTAAGTTAAGGGAATTCTAGGATGGTACCTGTCACAATGTGCCATATTCCTGCGGTACGGACTGCTATTGACCATTTACATATGTTCAGAAACCACATATGACTTGCTGCCTGTTACATAGCAGGTATTAAATAAATGGAATTTTAATGCCCTTTCAGCTCAATGTCTCAATTACTTAAGATCAAGAATGGAATTAAACGGCAACCCTAGTTCCTTTGCTGAAATGTTATACTGAAGGCATGGCTCTGATAAGATGGCAGCCAGAGCTAAGACTCAGAATTCTAGAAATCAGAGCTGAAGTTCATGCTCTGGAGGCTGAGCAACCCCCACCTCAGTGGTCTGAAACTTTTACTGCAATTCTTACTCAGGTGTGGCTCTTCCAGGAGACAGAAAACAGCTTCATGCTGTGCGGTCAACTGGTAGAAAACCTTCCTTGGTTGTACAAGCTGAGTAAGGACAGAAGTGGGCCTGAGTCTGCAACCCTAGTGACCCTAGAAGCCTATCCAATCCACTCGAGCTGCTTCAAAACAAGTAGCCAAGAGAAGGCCCAACTGAATTCTTGGGTCAACGCTGCTTTACTACCCTTAACTCCAGGACAGGTCTCTCACAGGGAAGAGCATGAACTTTGGAGACATGGTTCTAAGTTCAAATCGCTGTTTTGCCATTTTCAGTATTTCGGAGCACAATTCAAATTCTCTGAGTCTCAGGTTTCTCGATTTATGAAATGGGAATAACACCACACTTCACAGAGTTGTGAGGACAGAAGGAAATAAATTATGTAAAGTACCTGGCCTGGGTCTGGCACACAGTAGGTGCTCAATACCCGTTAGTTTCTTTCCTCTTCTGCCCTGGAAGAAATGACAGGGAAACTTACTAAGTGAGACTTGCCCAAACCAAATGGATTACTTGAAGCACAGGACAGAGGACTAAACAGTTACCTTCAAGGCATTTTGAACCCCCATGTTATACAACATGGCCCTCATTTCTTAATAAAGACCTTTAGTGTTTGCAGTTCCTCTGGCCCTTTTTCCTGCCTTAGTTTCCCCACACCCCTTTTCAGAATAGAAATACCTACTTTCATTCTAAGGAGGGTGATCAAAAAGGGAGCCAAGAGCTTTGGCTGGAGGAAAGGGAGATAGACGGCTTATGAAACTGCAGCATGTCCCTCTTGCTACTCAGCTAACAGCCACCTACTGTAAACGATAAGAATGATAAAGAAGTGACAACTTCAACCCTTCCTAGTACACAAGCTTGCCTTTCCTTAGTTCTTACCTGCCTGTGAAGGACCATTAAATACTCCCCTCCCCAGTTACACAATGCACCGCCTCTTTTTCCCTCAAATCCTCCAAGTACATGGTCAGAATGAACGGGGCTCTGTTCTGGACTGCCCTATGCTCTTTCGTATTTCTTTAAAACAGAGGTGATCTCTTATCTTAAACAAACAAACAAAACAAAAAAACGGGGTCTTATTATGTAGCCCTGGCTGGCCTCAAACTCACAGAAATCCATCTGCCTCTGCCTCAAGTGCTGGGATTACAGGCAAGAACCACCATGCATGGCTGTAGCTCACAATACCTGTCATCTCTACAACACCACGGGATTTCCAAGGACAGACAAAGTGTTTCAAGAATCATTGTATTCCAATTATTCAGCAGAGGCACACAGTAGGCTAATATACAATAGGAAACTAGCAGTGGAATATTATTAATAAGTCAACAACTGAAGAATTGGAGGAAGGCAGTTTCTTTCTGTGTGTATATGAGCATATGAATGTTGCAGGAAACATTATAGCTTGTATTAGCCCGCCTACTGGGGCATGACCTCTCTTACTATTCACAGGGAAGCCGAGCACGTGAACCACTTCTCACACCCCTTCTCGCTCATTCCCCTTGCTCTGTGCTGTGCCGGTCGGATGCTCCTTTGGGTCGCTTGATTCAACCGGTCAAGCGGAGAATTCTGATTTGTGAGTTTACCCCTTAATAAATGCCTATTTCTTATTTCTGAGCTAGTGTGGGATTTCTTTTAAGCGTCTGACTGCCATAACTCCCAGCACACCTGGTGCCCAACGTGGGGCTCGAACCCACGACCCTGAGATTAAGAGTCTTATGCTCTACCGACAGAGCTAGACGGGCAGCCGGGACAAAGAAAGGGACCCCCACTCTCCTTGCAACATATGTTTTGCCTAGATGTGTGTCCGGTGCCCACGGAAGCCAAAAAGAAAGTGCTGGATCCCTGGAACTGGTGTTACAGATGGTTGTGAGCCACCATGTGAAAGCTGAGAATTGAATCCAGGTTCTCAGGAAGAGCAGTGTTTGTTTTTAACCCCCAAGCCAAGTCTCCAGTCCCTGTTTTAGTTTTTTTAAGTGATGTTAAGGACCAAACCCAAGGCCTTAAACTTAGGCAAGTTTTCTACTATTGAACTATATCCTCAAGCCTCCAGCCCTTTAAAAAATAAAACAAAAAAACCCACAATGCTAGGCTTCCTCAAGTTAGCAGTTCCCAGATCCAGCCATACTCAGCATTTCCTAGAACAATCCAAAAATGGATCCTGGGTGGGCTCCAGCCCTAGCTGGGGAGGTCTGGGATGGGGATGAACAAAGAACACAGGATCTGGACATTAGTTAGGGCTAGCCTGAGGGAGACATGGACTAGAGAGAGAATCACTTTGTCACGCAGTATCACAGAGGGTTTACCACATCAAGTCTGCCCTCCTGCTTAACACACTTCATTGATTCCTCAATGCCCAAACCACTTGAGTGGAGCATCAGCCTGACTCTTCCTGCTCTCCAAATGTGATTCTCAACCCATGGATTGTGACTCCTTTGGGGAGAACCCCTTTCATAGGGTGTGAATATCAGATATCCTGCATAGCAGATATTTACATTATGATTCGTAACTAGCAAAGTTAGTTATAAAATAGCAACAAAAATATTTTTATGGTTGGGAGTCACTTCAACATGAGGACCTGTATTAAAGGACTGCAGTATTAGGAAAGTTGAGAACCACTGTTGTAGACGCAACCTCATTTCCCCACCTTACTTTCTGGAAATATTCGACCATGAAGACAGGCTCTGAAGAGCTTCTCTGCTTCAGCTTTCCCTGGGTTACCATGTTTTGGGATCCCAGATAACAAGCATCTACAATTATAGCTACAATTGTGCTAAGTGCTTGACAGATAGGAATTGTTGGTTCCTAACATTAACCCAGTAAACCTGGATTTACTGTCTGTTTGTTTGTTTATTTACTTATTTATTTATTTTTGGTTTTTCGAGACAGGGTTTCTCTGTGGTTTTGGAGCCTGTCCTGGAACTAGCTCTTGTAGACCAGGCTGGTCTCGAACTCACAGAGATCCGCCTGCCTCTGCCTCCCGAGGGCTGGGATTAAAGGCGTGCGCCACCATCACCCGGCTACTGTCATTTTTATGAAGGGATAAACAAACCACGAGGGCTGAAATGCTCCCAAAGGCCACTTAAGGGGATGTAGGACTTGAGCGTTTATTCAAAGGCAGCTGACACGGCGCCTTCTCTGGTACCACAGCAGTTACAATACAATATAAGCTCCTTGAAGACAGGAACCAGGTTTCACTCACTTCTGATTTTGCAATTAGTCCAGAGTCTGGCATTGTGGGGTCACTCAGTGTTGGCAGACTAAATGGCATGGTAAAGTTGTAACAATCACATTTTGAGCAATAAAGATCACACTGATATAACACATACCCTAACATGATTTAATTAAAATGGTCCCTGCTCTAAAGAACTTTAGAAACAAGAAGTGAAGGTGTTATGACCTTAATCATCCATCTATTAGCAGACACTAAACTAATGACTCTGAGACAGTTTAAGGAAATTGCCTTTTTAAAAAACTGAATGGGCAAGCCTTTATCTTCAAAGGTCATTGACATTTTTGCACTGAGAGTCTTTTCTGGCTTACAAAGACCTAGATAGCAGGGTTAGCCCTCATATCACTTCCTCCCACTGGCCATGGACGTGGTATAGGCCTGAGCCACCAGGGGAAGGTTCTGAGGATAAGAACTACCTTGGCCTTCTGTGAGCCTCAAACAAAGGCCCTGGTTACAGAGATCATTTCGAAGCTTGCTGAGTGAATTAAACACAAAAAAATGGTTTCAATAAAGATACTGACTGATCACCTGGCCAGTTTCTCAAGGGAACAGATTTACTCTGAGCACTGGAAGAACCAGGTCTCTGGAGGCCCTCTCCACTAAACTGACTGTCCCAGGGTGCTGCAGAGAGCCAAGGGGGAGAGGGTAGATAGAATGAGCTCACTACCGCCCACCCAATCTCCTGAGCAAGCCTCCTGGGTGCTAACACACAAACAGGCTACCAGATGGATGGCGTGAGACTACAGTCAGCAGGTAGAAGGAATGCTAAAGCTGTCTTTGGCTACTCGGTACAGCTCCTGTCACCCAGAAGAGACTGCATAAGAGGCTGCTTCATATTCTGTTGTTGATGAGGCTCAAACAGGGAAGAAACCAGCTCTAAGACATGAAGCAGGGACAAAAGCGGGGTTGAACTCAAGTCAGTAAACTAGCTCTCACTGCCACCTTGGACTGCTTCTAGGTTTTCAGAGGTGACCTGCCTCTACCTTGCTACCATGCTTTGCTGGTAAGGCAGCAACTGTTTAAGCTTTTTTTTTCCCCGTTTAAGCTTTATATCTTGAAGTAAAAGGGTCAGGGAATTTGGGTGAACAGGCCAGATTTAGTGAGCTAGAACAACTGAAAGGACTTTTGGGATCCCAAATAACTTAAGGGCTTGTATCTAAAAGTGTACAGGTTATGAAAATGAATAAAGAGGCATGGGAAGAGCCTAGAGGCTGAAGCACAGGCTACCTGAGGGAAGCATGCATCACTTAGACACTACAGATGACTGCTTAGAGAGACGTGGGTTCAGCTCACCAAGACTCTAGGGTTTTAAGAGGAACAAGTGCAAGTATGAAAAATCTTTTCCTTATTGCTACTGACACAGGAGATGTAGCCTAGGCTGGCCTGCAACTTCCTGCGTAGCTCAGGCTAGCTTTGAGTCAAAGCTATCCTCCTATCTCGGCCTCCCAAGTGCTAGAATTCCAGGTACAAATCACCACACCTTGCCACACATTTGCTTTAGAATATCAGCTCACATTAAGATTACAAACAAAAATAAAACAGTGTATGAGTTTGGGACTTCGAATAAGTCTATGGACTGGAAGTGGTCTCATTTGTCACCCATGGATTTGGTTCAGCAGGTAATATTAACACTGAATTTCACTCCTTATCCACTGCATCCAGACAGAGCTGAGTGGGGTCAGGAGCCAAGATCCTTAAGAAAGTCATGTCAGTGAACAAAGAAGCAATGACCAACCCCCTACCCTGACACCAGATACTTGTGAACAGGGCACAAAAGACTGTTTCTTGAATCTCATCTCTACTCCAGGAAAAAGTGGGGCAAAATCAAAGCAATCTGCTGATGTTCCAGTTCCCTTGAGACTGTAAGATTGAATTTTTTGTTGGATTTTTGCCTTCTATCTCTAAGTGGGAATCATTTATGTAAATATTTAATTGCTGTGGGTTTCTGTTTCTCCGTCTGAAAAACACAGTAACTGTAGTCATACCTCTAGTTTGTTTACTAATGTTTGTTAATCACTAGGAACAGGGATCTGATAGTGATTGCATTCTACAAGTTACATAGGGAAGCAGACAAAGAACTGTATCAGAGGTTATCACATCGTATTAGTGCTAGATGCTGAGGAGAAACAGGAGAGCTGGGAAGGTTAGAAGGAAGGAAGGCGGTCAACAGCCTGGATGCTGAGGAGAAACAGGAGAGCTGGGAAGGT
>NC_022018.1:56468411-56470307 GCF_000317375.1 Microtus ochrogaster
GAAGAATTAGTAAAGGCTGTAATTTTAGGGAAAGCTGTATTTCAATAAAACTGAATGTTAAGACACTATCCCAACTTTCTGGTCTCTCTATGGGGCAGTAGCCTGAAGTAGTCTCTATCTGTTGGGAACGAAAGAGGACAACAGACAGCTTCACAGCCCTCTCTTCTAGCTAATAGCACTTTTGGTAGGGGTGGTCACAATAGGTTAGAAGGGGAAGTGACCTTTGGCTGAAAGCTAGACCCAGCAGAGGCAGAGTCTACCTTCTTAGTCTTATTTGACTAGGCTACAAGGCAGGATGATGGGAAGGCTCTGACATTCAAGAAGCTGTGGCATTTTCATTAATTAAAAATCTTCTCACCGTGATACTAGACACAAAGGAGGCCAGCATCAAAACTGGGTTGCACTAAACACAGACTCTGGGCTGTTCTCCTTCTAGTCATCTACTGAGTGCTACTGTGTAAAGGCAAAGCCTGGGATAGGGACCGAGAATCACAAGCATGGCATCCTCGAGACCCTTGTGTTTACATTTCAGTGCGTGGGACAGACACACCAACAAGTTTCATCCCAGAAGGAGTGGTGCCACCAGAGGGGAGCAAAGAGGGCTGTGGACACAGAGGGCACTTGGTATAACTGGGGAGGTCAGGGAAAGCTTTCCAGGAATGGTACCCCAAATGGCATCCCCACTCACATGCACAATTCCAGAGATTCTACTAGAAGGCTGTCAAGAGCCATGCCTTCTGGCTGCACCAGCCTCCCAGAGTCCCCTGCTGCCCGATGCAGTGTCTGCAGAGCCAAACGCATCTTCCGCCACGCCTCATCCTCATCCGGGCGCTGCATCCGACCCTCCAAGACTCCTGCAGGGGCCTGCCTTCCTCGGCAGGCTCAGCCAAAAAACCAACTCAAAACTCTTTTGTCAGAGCAAGCTTGGGGCAAGCCACCCAGCCCCGGGTGCCACAACCCTCCCTGAGCAACTGTGGCCCACGCAACCCCCGCCTCTCCTGTTCTCTCTTTCGCTCAGACGAAAGTGACCTTCCAGGTGGCAAGCTGGAAGCTTGAGAATCCTCCGGTGTACTCTTAACTCTCACAGGATTCACCAAACTAGGGGCCTGGCGAGGGGCGGGGGCGGACAGTGGGGGGACACCCTACGGGACAGGAGGTAGGGAGGAGAACAAGGGTTTCCTCCTTGGCGGAGTTGTTGTAACAGTCTTTGGGGCAGCCTGCCTGTCTGCTCCAACTGTTCTGCTGGGTGGGGAAAGGGGGGAGGTCCCAGAAGGCAGATGCAGAGGTACAGCTGTTGAGGGTAGTGGCTGCAGACAGTGCTGGGAGAGGAACGAAGCTGCTGGGGGCGGGGGCGGGAGTGGGGGCGCACCCAGGCTGCAGCCCTGAGGTTCCAGCGCCCTGAGATGATCTCTTAGGGGCCGGGGGAATCGCATGGGTCCGAAGGAAAGTGGGGGGCAGACAATCGGGCTGCGGTCTCAGGACCTACGCCAGTCCCAGCGGCCCGGATGGCCAGAACGTTTAGCTCCGGAGTAGGGGCTGAACACGGGTCACAAAAGGGTTGGCTGAGCTTTGATTCTGGAGAGGGGTCCAGCCTCCATTCCCGGCAAGGGGACTGAAAGAGTCTGCTCCGGACTTGGGATCTGGCCCCAGCCCGATAGTGTGTCCATGCCCAATCCCGCCCCACTCCCCGCTCCCGCTCCGGGGAGGTGAAAGCAGCCGAGCAGTCGGAGTCCTCTTGCTCGTTCCTACCTGAGGGCCTGGAGCCAGCTTGGGCTCGTCCTCCTCCCTGGGGCAGTCGCGATCCCGCTCGGCAGGAGCCTCCGGGGGCCCTGCACCCGCTCCCGCTTCCAGGCTCGGCGGCGGCTGCGGCTCGGGCGCCTGGGGCTTCTGCAGCCC
>NC_022018.1:56470472-56471226 GCF_000317375.1 Microtus ochrogaster
GCCGCCGCCGCCGCCGCCGCCTTCGCCGCCGCCGCTCCCCTCACAGGACAACAGCCAATATGGCGGCACCCGGCACCCCTCCCCGCCCGCTGCCAGCAGGTCAGAGGGCACGCCGAGTCCGCGCCGCCGCACTCGCCACTGAAGCCTCCTGCGCCATTTTTAATAAGGCCACTACCTGGCGTTCCGTCGGAGACCAGCCCAGGGGCGAGATCCTGCCCGGGGCACACGTCCTAGGCTACGACCTGCGGGAGAAACACTTGTGGCACTGTGGTAGCCGGCCCAGTAGCTTAATGGACCGTTACATGTTGAGTGGACTAACTAATGTCTGCTGCGATACTTTCCCACTCAACGTCTGGCTCCTCCCTGCAGCCCTTGGAGGCAGGTACGAATTATTCTCATTTTGCAAGGGAGCAACGTGGAGGCTGCAAAATGACGACCCAAGGTTGCTAGATATCATCCAGCCACCGCCGAGGGGGCTCTTGGTCAGTTTGAGGTGAAGGACACCAAGGGAAACGTGCGTCTTGTAATGAGTCATTCACTGGAAGTCCCCGCGTTCTTGCTCGGGAGTACCCAGACCCAGCACCTTCTTGAGTGTGGTGGGAAAAGTTGTCACTTAAATATATAATCACTACCAGTGTGACAAGAAATGGAACGATTAGGGCACGTACTAAGGCAATATTTTTTTTGTTTGTTTTTTTTTCGAGACAGGGTTTCTCTGTGGTTTTGGAGCCTGTCCTGGAACTAGCTCTTGTAG
>NC_022018.1:56471404-56476544 GCF_000317375.1 Microtus ochrogaster
TTTTTTTTAATAGTGGTATTGCGGCAGGGGACTTTAAGGACAATTAGAGAATTAGAAATATTTAACAGTTAAGCGTTTAATTGTTAAAATGTCATCTCCACCCATTTTTGTGGGGGAGAAACATACAGGCACATGGAACAAACTTTTTTTTTTTTTAAGTTTCAAGTGAAGTCTGTTTTATGCTTTGACCAGTGGAACTTTGAAACTTCCTGGTAGTTAGATATGGAATTTATATTGATAGCATCAGCCAGGAGTGAATCTGGAACTTTAACTATGAAGAAGTAAATCAAAATTTAAAAGTGATCATATTTTATTCATCTCATTTTATTGTTTCAAGTGTGTGTGTGTGTTTGTGTGTGTGTGTGTATGTGTGTGAACACCACTTGGATGTATGTGGAGGTCAGAGGACATGAGTTCTTTCCCTCCACGCTGTGCCTCTTAGGACCATCAGGATTGATGGCAAGTGCTTTTATCCAGCAGCTATCTCTCCTGACCTATTTCTGGCTCTTTGAAACACTGCCTCATTAAGTAGTTGCCTTGACCTGAAATTCATTTTGTACACCAGACTGTCCTCCAACTTACATTGATGGTCTCCGACTTCTGCTTCCAAGTGTGTTCCTTACCCTTGGGTGCTATCGGACAGACGTCAGTGTCGCTATCAGATAATTAGGAGACTCAGGTTGATTACCGTCGTAACCGTCACGTCTTTAGTGTGACCAAGATAAGGTGGCCTTTAAAAAATGATAGAGCCACCAGGAGTAGGAACCAAGGGAGAGGTTGGTGAGTTCAGAGTCAGAATTCGGTTTCTAGTTCCAGGCTAGCGGGAGCCCTGTCTCAGACAACCAAAGGAAGGGGACATAGTTCAAGGGCAGAGTACTTCCTTGTCACACAGGAAGCCCTGAGGTAGTTCAGTGCTTCAGAGCTCAGAATTGACAGAACATTCTGACAAATTTCTTCTGATAGACTCCAGTTTCATGTGCTGCTGTTGAAGTGGACTGGCAGGTTCTGCTGTCTAGAACAGTGCAGTCTCTGGAGCTATGCTTTGCCATTCCCAGACCTGAGTGGATGCCTGAAATCTGTAGCGTAGTAACCCCTCCACCTGTATAAAATGTTGTTTTGTGGGATAAATGCTATGGTAACGTATATGTTTCTTTTTAACTAAGTAAGCAAGGGACTGGAGAGATGGCTCAGTAGTTATGATTGTACACTGCTTTTGAACGACCTGCGTTCAAGTCCCATCATGCACACTGGATGTGTGACAACCTCGTGGCCCCAGAAGGAGGGCACCCACACTCATTTGTCCATACACACACACAGATACACACGTGTAATTTAGGGGGGAAAAAAAAACCAAAAACAAAAAAACAAAACAGCAATAACAGGAGAGTAAGACCAAATACAATTAACTATACTATAATTAACTATACTATAATTAATTATACTATGCATTGTAGTAAAGTTACAAGCATCACTGCTCCTGTGTTTGGAGCCCTTGAGTGTAGTCAGACTTGTCTTTGGAGCGACAACTCACAAATAACAACACAGAGTCTTGATATTAACTATGAAAGCTTTGCCTTTAGCTTAGGCTTTTATCTTAATTACAACTTAATTAACCAGCATTTATTTATTTATTTATTATATATAACGTGTTCTGCTTGCGTGTATACTTGCAGGCCAGAAGAAGGCACCAGATCTCATTACAGATGGTTGTGAGCCACCATGTGGTTGCTGGGAATTGAACTCAGGACCTTTGGAAGAGCAGGCAATGCTCTTAACCACTGAGCCATCTCTCTCTCTCTCTCTCTCTCTCTCTCTCTCTCTCTCTCTCTCTCTTAAGTCCCTCTCTCTCTCTTAAGTCCCACTTAACCTCTCCTGCCTAGCTATTGGCCATTCAGCTTTTTAGTAAACCAATCAGAGGGAAGCTTGGCTAAGGCACATCTTCAGCTCAGCATACAAAGAGATTATTTCACAACAATTAAGACCAAGATTACTTGAGCACAAGTACTGTAATACCATGACAGTCAGTCTGATAACTGAGATGACAATTTAGTGACTGACAGGCCGGTGCTGGAGTTGGAAGTCATGATGTGTGTATGTGCTTGAGGATGAACAATAAGTCCTAAAATTAGCCAGGCATGGTAGCGCACACCTTTGAGCCCAGCATCCAGGACAAAGGCAGGCAGATCTCTGTGAGTTCAAGGACAGCCAGGGCTACATAGACAGGCCCTATCTAAATTAATTAGTTAACTGAGTGGTTAAATAGGTTAATAAATAGATACGGGTCTATGGTTTGCAGTGGTGTACTGGTCCTGTTAAATACCTAAGGCTAAATAGCTTATATTAAAAAAAAAGAAAAGAAGAAGAAGAAAAGAAGAAAAGAAGAAGAAGAAGAAGAAGAAGAAGAAGAAGAAGAAGAAGAAGAAGAAGAAGAAGAAGAAGAAGAAGAAGTCGTCTGACCTGGCATAGCAGGGTGTGCTTTTAATCCCAGAACTTAGAAAGCTGAGGCAGAAGAATGTCTGAGATGGAGGCCAGCCTGGTCTACAGAGCAAGTTCAGGACAGCCAGGTATGGTGAGAGTTCCTGTAGTGATACTTTGTGTTCTGACAAACAAAGCTTGCCTGAAGATCATCGGGTGCAGCTAGCCACTAGCTTTTACCCCACTATCTGACTCCAGGTTTTTATTATTAAGACTAATTAGAATCAGTCTTCATCTGGCACCCAACGTGGGGCACAAACTCACGAAAAAGCCACTTCCCTGTGACTTTGCAGCTGCTGACAAAGGCCAGAGCTGCACAAGGCCTGAGTCAACACCCTGTTGGCTGGGTTCTCCGCCCCCCCCCCCCCAAGCCCTCTGAGCTGGTCTGGGTTTTTCTGTTGTAGCCTCTCTACAGAAAAACTCCACAGGTACTTGGGCTCCAAACACTGCTGGAGTTAGATCCTCACTATCAGTTGTGTCTGGATTTAAGCAGCTCCCGCTGCGCGTTTCTTCCCCACAATCCCTTGTGTGCATTTTTCAGACAGTGGGCTCCTTCTCTTGGTGGGTTGTGGGCTTTTCCTGGACTCCCTCCATGGGCTTCTGCCAAACTAAGTCACTGTCTTGACTATCGGCTCTGGCTTCTACAGTTCTATGAAGCAGCGGTCAGGCTCATACTTCATCATCTTCATCTCCATTGTCAATAGATTAGGTCAGACAATTGGGAATTCTTAAAGGGGGGAATTTAAAAAAAGTTAAAAAGAGAGAACATTTTTCCCCACGTTGAAAAAATTGGAAACAATATTACAATGAAGGGAGTTAGGTCTCTGTGTGATTACACAATGAATGGTTTAAATGGAACAATTATATGAGAAGATAATTAACTTAGAAGGGATTTACATAATGTGAATTATAAACATTATCAGTTTGACTGTTCTTGTTTTAGCCCTAAGAAAGTTGCTAATATGAGTGCCAAGATACAAGTCTTAGGAAAGCTTATTAAAACAGATCATAGAAATATGCAGATTTAGACAGGAGTTTAAAAAGAACCAATCTCAACATTGCATTATAAGGTTAAAGAGGAACAGTCCAAGGACTTCAAACATCAGCCCTAATTTATCCAATCACCTTACAGGAACTGACAGACGACGGGTATCCACAAAGCTATGCAAGATTCCTATGGAAGTGTTAGATTTGAGGAGTTTTAAGGAAGTGATAGTCTCATATGGTATGCATTCACCTTTTGGGAAGCAGATGTTCAATTCAAGGTCAACTTGTAAGAATTTTCAATCAAGACTAGAGAGGCTTGGTTACAGCAGTATTGGAACCTGGTACTCAGTTACAGTGGAGGACCTGGTGTAAAGATGAGGTTAGGACCATTGAAGAATGAAGTAGGGTTAGAGGTATTGAAATCTCCCAAGACCAACTTCTTGGGGAGGGCATTTAAAGATGACTAGTAAGCTGAGCAGTGATGGCTCATGCCTTTAATCTCAACAGTTGGGAGGCAGAGGTAGGCAGATCTCTGAGTTCAAGGCAGCCTGGCCTACAGAGCAAATTTCAGGGCAACCAAACTGTTACACAGAAACCCTGTCTTAAAACAAACAAACAAACAAATAAATACAACTAGTAAAATAGGCACAGCATTCGGTATATTAACCTTATAGTATATATTTCAGTAGTATTAAATACATTCATGTTTGTGCAAGGCATTTCCAGAACTCTTGCCATCTCACACTTAAACCCTAGGAGCATCTTCCCTGCTTCCCTGAGCCATGACAGTCAGTATACCATTTTCTGTTGCTATGAACTTGATTGCTCCATATATTTTACATATATATGTATATATACATATATGAATATGCAAATAGTATATGGATATACAAAACATGTGTATATGCATATAGTATATGTATTTTTGTGAATAATTTTTTTGATGTTTCAAGACAGGATTTTGTAGACAGTTCTGTCCAAACCTCCTGCTTCCAAATAACTGATACAGAGGCTTAATATTACTTATAAAAGCTTGGCCAATAGTTCAGGCTTGTTACTAGTTAACTCTTACATTTAAATTAACCCATATTTCTTATTTATGCTTTGCCACATGGCTCGTGGCTTGTTACCTTATTTTCTACACATCCTGCTTCCTTGGTGGCCGGCTGGCATCTTCCCTCATTCTGCCCTTCTTCATCCCAGTACCCTCAGTTTGATTGTCCCACCTAACTTTATCCTGCCTTGCTATAAATCAATCAGGTTCCTTATTCACCAATGAGAGTCATGCATATTCACAGTATGCAGAAGGATTATTTTACAGCAGGGTTTCTCTGTATGCATTTCTAACTCTCCTGGAACCTGCTCTGTAGCCCAGGCTGACCTCAAACTCACAGGGATCCACCTGCCTCTGCCTCCTGCATGCTGGGGTTGAAGTCATGTGCCACCATAGCTCATCATGATTTCTCTCTTTTACTCAGCATTGTTTTCTCAAGGCTCACTCACATTGCAGCATGTGCCAAAAAACTTCCTTTAATGTTCTTTTAATATTAATTACATCATGCATAGAATTCATCTTATGTTTAGATGCTTATTTTCTTTAAAACTGTGCTTCACAGGGGCTGGAGAGATGGCTCAGAGGTTAAGAGCACTGGCTGCTCTTCCAGAGGTCCTGAGTTCA
>NC_022018.1:56477034-56479149 GCF_000317375.1 Microtus ochrogaster
TTACAGATGGTTGTGAGCCACCATATGGTTGCTGGGAATTGAACTCAGGACCTTTGGAAGAGCAGGCAATGCTCTTAACCACTGAGCCATCTCTCCAGCCCCCAAACTAGGCCCTTTGAATGTGGGTGACAGTTGTGTGTCTTGATCTGTTGTGGAGTGCTAGCAGTGGCATGAGGACCTATCCCAGGTGCACGAACTGGCTTTTTGGAGCCTAATCCCTTTGGTGAGATACCTTGCTCAGCCTTGATGGGGTAGGGGCTTCGTCTTTCCAAACATTCTTGACTTGCTAAGGAAGATCTTACCCATTCTGAGGAGTGAATGGGGAGTGGGAAGGGGGGAGGTGGGGGTAGAAAAAGGGAAGGGAGGGGAACTGGAGTTGGTATGTAAGATGAAAAGTAAATTTTTTAAATAAAAAATATGAAAAAAATTGTGCTTTGGTTGGATGCTGGAGGCATCTTCCAGCACTTGGGAGGCAGAGATCTACCAGATCTCTGTGAGTTCAAGACCGGCCTGGTCTACAGAGTGAGTTCTAGGACAGCCAGGCCTATACAAAGAAACTGTCTCAAAAAATACTTGTTTCGGGCTGGAGAGATGGCTCAGTGGTTAAAAGCATTGCCTGCTCTTCCAAAGGTCCTGAGTTCAATTCCCAGCAACCACATGGTGTCTCACAACCATCTGTAAAGAGGTCTGGTGCCCTCTTCTGGCCTGCAGGCATACAGACAGAATATTGCATACATAATAAATAAATAAATATTAAAAAAAATACTTGTTTCACTTTTCATATTTTAGAGTTTTTTCCAATCATCTTCACTTACTGCCCATTTTTTTTATTTTCTGGTTTCATGAAGTCAATTGTTTAAAGCTCTGTTTCAGCTGTGCTGCACACAGAAACCTGTGAACACATCCCCCAACATTAAGATTAAAAGAACTTGAGCGAGCCTGAGCTTGAGTCCTGGGACTCAGTTGTTTTCTTCAATCATTTAACCTAAGCCACGAAACTTGTAGGTCCTTGCTGTGTGACACGTCCTTGTTCCTGTTTTCTCCCCTATGCAGCTCCTGCTTTATCAGGGAAGGGGCAACACTATAGACTTAGTTTTTTTAAAGATTTATTTATTATGTATACAACATTCTGCCTCCATGTATGCCTGCATACCAGAAGAGGGCGACAGATCTCATTACAGATGGCTGTGAGCCACCATGTGGTTGCTGGGAATTGAACTCAGGACCTCTGGAAGAGCAGTCAGTGCTCTTAACCTCTGAGCCATCTCTCCAGCCCCCTAGACTTATTTTTAATATATGTATATTATGTATACCTTTACCTATATTAATCTCCCCACTAAACTAACCTCTATCATAATCCCTGACTGCATTTGTCAAAAATCCTTAATCATCAAAATTCTGTCATTGTATAAAATCATTACTTCAGCTAAACAGTATTGCATAAGAGGAAATCGTCTTCATAATAATCTACAGGTATAAACCCCTAGTTGATGGGGAAGCTTTGTTAACCAGTTTTCTTTAAGTGGCTTTCTGGGAACCAGGAGAAAAACAGGTGAGAGGCCCAGGTGCGCTCTCTCTCTAGTTCCCTCTCAGCACAGCTGAACTTGGACTTCTCGTTCCTGTTTTGTGAGTTTTCCCCTTATATTAATATATAATTGCTTTATATCTTTTAGCTAGCCTGGTTACTTCCTGAATCAAGCTAACTTCTACACCCAGTAGAATGGGATATTTCCATGAAATAATCACACTACATTAAAGGCAGTGGGGATCCTCCGCCCCCATCCACACCATGCCAGGTACCAGAGAAAAATGGCAGCAGCAGCCAACATGTAAAGGCACAGCAGTAGCAAAATACATTCTGGGGACAAAGCCCTCCTGGCCTTGTCTATCAGAGATTTACCCATCAGTGCCTTGCATTCTGTTGGGCCTGTCTCCTGAAGCTCAGTTGCTACCTGCTGCTCCTCTGACTTGGCCACTGGCATTTATTGAGTGTTGCACAAAGTTGTTTTCTGAGTAAACAAGTTCCTCGTATGGGGCTGAAGAGATGGCTCAGAGGTTAAGAGCATTGCCTGCTCTTCCAAAGGTCCTGAGTTCAATTCCCAGCAACCACATGGT
>NC_022018.1:56479318-56480381 GCF_000317375.1 Microtus ochrogaster
CCCTCTTCTGGCCTGCAGGCATACACACAGACAGAATATTGTATACATAATAAATAAATAAATATTATTAAAAAAAAAACAAGTTCCTCGTATGTCCCTGATCTGGAGGAAAGCAGCACACCCCGCCACTTTAGTCTTTATCGTGTACTTTTTGTAACCCAAAAGCTTCAGCTGTGCCAGAAGTCATGCAAAGACCGTGAAGCTCCCTAGAAAACAACTCTATAAATCACAGAAAACAATCACGGATTTCCACTAATACTTCTTCAAGTTTAAAGTCTAGCAAAGACGATTCTGTTCTAATATTTATCTTTGATACAGTGACGCTGCTGGATTCCTACAACACTTACTTCTAATTTTACATCTCTGTGAGCAAATACCTAGCAAAGCAACTTAATGGAAGACAAGTTTATTTTGGGTCTCAGTTCTATAGAATATGGTTCATCGGGACAAGGAAGGAGTGGCAGCTGGAGCATCTCCAATCGAAGCTGTTGTGTGAGCAGATCAAGAAGTAAAACACTTGGACTGTGACCAAGAGCAAAGACACCTCCCGCCCCAGCATTGCTTTCAAGGCCTCCTGTTGGAATCCACTTCCACTTGGCCATCATCCCCAAAGTGCCACAACTTTCAGATTGTGCCACCAGGTGGAAGCCAAGTGTTCAATCAAAAGCTTGTGAGCAACATTTCAGATGCGAACTGAAGCAAGCATGCAGATTGGTTCACTTTGGGGCTGTTGTAAAGCCGCTACGATGATGGGCACATTTACATTCCAAAGCCTATTTCCAATTCTTTTATCTATTTATTTTTGAGACAAGGCCTCAAAAGTATAGCCTTAGATGGCCTGGAACTTAACTACACAGACTGGGCTGGCCTCAGATTCACAGAGATGCACCTGTCTCTGCCTCCCTAGTGATAGGCTTAAAGGTAGCTCCAGTCTTTTTTTTTACTTCTTCTCTTTTTTTTATTTTTATTTTTTTGGTTTTTCGAGACAGGGTTTCTCTATGGTTTTGGAGCCTGTCCTGGAACTAGCTCTTGTAGACCAGGCTGGTCTTGAACTCACAGAGAT
>NC_022018.1:56481579-56484381 GCF_000317375.1 Microtus ochrogaster
CTTGCTCCCATCCCTGCAATTTTAGCTCCTGTCTGGGACCGTCGCCAAACAATCTGTATAGGACAGCCCCTTCCCTGCCGAATTTCTTACTACATTAGCACAAAGAAGCCTAAACAACTTTTGCCTCACTAGATTTTTTGGTTATCTAAGGTGGGGCTGAGAAAACAACCCTGAAGGACAATCAGCAGCAGTACTCACACACTGTCCCTAGAGAGGCAGCTGCTACTGATGGGGCCAAAGGACAGGAAGCCTGGGGGATGTGTTTGACAGATTGGGTGATGATGGAACTGAGCTTCTATGCAGCCTGGCCCTGTTGCAGCTGCTGGTTCTCACGGATTATAGTGGAAATTGTTTGAGGCTCACAGTTTGTCCAAGTACTTCATCTGGAAGATCTCCAGTGGCACAGTGGACCTACGTCTCTTGCCGTCCTGTATCTCAAAGGCTTGAAGGGGGATTAGATCTAGCTTTTCTGCTGCTTTTCCCCATCAGCCGTACTATAGTACCCTCTGGATCTCCTGCTTCATGGAATCTCTGCATTATCAGGCTGTTCAGGAAATTTTCCATTCACTCTTGTCCGAGTTACAATGTGGGGCCCCTCTTTTTGCCGTGTGGACTTCCCTGCTTTCCTTATCTCTATCAACAGGCCTAGAGAGGGATGGGTATCCTTCAGGAACCCTACAGGCATGAAGGGGTCAACTCAATATCAGCACTAGGGAGGCAGAGGCAGAAGTATTTCTATGAGTCAGCTTGGTCTACACATCAAGTTCCAGGCCAGCCAGGGTTACATAGGGAGACTTGGATGAGAAAGAAAAAAACAAGCTACAGTGCAACAAAGTATAAAAGTATTGGTGAGCAATAAACACAAGACAGAAACAAATAACAAATGCTAGCTATAAATCTAATCAATGATTAAATTATATGTGAATGGTATAAACTCTACAATTAAAAGGTAGAGATTGGCAGAGTGACTTTTTAGAGGCATGACTTAATTATGTTGCCCATAAGAGGTTCATTTTTTTTTTTATACAAGGACATAAATATATTAAAAAGATACTAATGGAAAAGTATAGACCATGCACATTGTAATCAAAAGGAAGCAGGATGGCTGAACACAGCGCTGCATGCTTAAATCCCAGCACTTGTTTTTTTGTTTGTTTGTTTGTTTTTCATATTTATTTATTTGTTATGTATACAATATTCTGTCTGTGTGTATGCCTGCAGGCCAGAAGAGGGCACCAGTCCCCATTACAGATGGTTGTGAGCCACCATGTGGTTTCTGGGAATTGAACTCAGGACCTTTGAAAGAGCAGGGAGTGCTCTTAACCTCTGAGCCATTTCTCCAGCCCCATATCCCAGCACTTGGGAGGCAGAGACATGCAGAACACTACAAATTTGAGGCCGGAGGGGTTTGCATTGTAAGTTCTAGGTTAGGGAGACATACACAGCAAGACCCTGTCTCAAAACAAAGAAAAGAGAGATGGGGAGAAGGAGAGAGGATCAGGAAGACGGAAAGTTGTAATACTACTGAACGAAACAAGTACGAATCTTGCCTCTACTTATATTCGTTCTGCGACCTCAAAAACCTTCCTCGGTTTCACAATATATCAAAAGTCTGACAACCATTGTCAATCAACGCGCTATTTAGCGGAATCAAAGGAAAGCCTATCTTTATGGAGATCTCATTGGCGACCTGTAGAAATCGGCCCCAATCAGGTACTGCCGCGCGGAGGCGTGGGGTATTTAGGGACTTGTAGTCCAGGCGGCGGAACTCGCAGTCCCGGCAGGCACCGCGGCTGCCTCCGCTGGGCTACGTGGCTCGGCCGTCTGCGCCTGCGCAGGCAGGTGGGGCAAGATGGCTACCGAGCTAGGCATGCGGGTTGTCGGAACCCCACCCGGACTCTCGCTGGGAAGAGGGCTGCGGGCCTTCCTGCTGCTGTTGTGGTTTGCAGCCCGTGGAGACGCGCTCTATTTCCATATTGGGGAGACAGAGAAGAAGTGCTTTATTGAGGAAATTCCGGACGAGACCATGGTCATCGGTGCGGGGGCGAAGGGGAACGTTTGGGAAAAGTCAGTGGTCTTGGGGCTGGGGGATGCGAACTGTCTGAGGTAGCTGGTCTGGCTCTGCCCTGTCGGGAGCCAACCCCGCGCCTCATCGAGCTCCTCTCATCTTCCCTTTTCCTCCTGTCTGCAGGAAATTATCGGACGCAGCTGTATGACAAACAGCGGGAGGAGTACCAGCCTGCCACCCCTGGGCTTGGCATGTTCGTGGAGGTAAAAGACCCGGAGGACAAGGTGAGCTGGCCCTTACCCGCGTCGAGCAAGCTTCGACACTTCTTTTTGTTAGTTTCCATATCTGGTCGAGTGAGGTAGACAGTTGGTGATGTGGAAAGATGCCGAATTTTCACCACAAGCTTGGACCGCGCGCGGTTGCTGCACAGGTACCTGTTTTCAACTTCTCAGTGACTGCTGCCGGATTCCTCCAAGTCTTTTACAGGCCTCGAACCACTAACCTACCTCGTGAAATGGAAGTTCACTTCTCTTATACTAGTGACAAGTGGATTAATTGTAGTGATGGGTATCAAAAAGTTGCTAATGCTAAAACTGTTGTTAAGACCAGAACTCCGTAAAACAGAGCACTTTCCAAAAAAGGAGTACCTTTTAATTTTGACAAATAATTTTTTTAAAAACGAAAAACAAAGTAGTTTTGTTGTCCGTAAAACAGAGCACTTTCCAAAAAAGGAGTACCTTTTAATTTTGACAAATAATTTTTTTAAAAACGAAAAACAAAGTAGTTTTGTTGTC
>NC_022018.1:56484781-56485380 GCF_000317375.1 Microtus ochrogaster
GTTTAATCCCAGCCCCCAGGAGACAAAGGCAGGCAGACCAGCTATTTCTGCGCCAGCAAAGGATACATAATGAGATTCTGTCTGCACAACAGCAACAGGAACAGTGAAGTGACACGGAAAGAGCTAAAAAGGAGTAGAGTCAAGTCCTTCCTGGCAGCAGTCGCTGGCTAGCCTGATGATGTCAGACCCTTCAACCCTGCTGGCAACTGCTGTTGAGAACTTTGGCTCTTTTGGTGTTGTGACATCATTTGTGGTACTTAGAAGAGCCTTTATCCTGTTTTTTTCCCAGCCTCCCTACAGCATCACTAACTGAAACTCCTCCCCTGTCTCCAGGTCATCCTGGCCCGGCAGTATGGCTCTGAGGGCAGGTTCACCTTCACCTCCCATACCCCGGGTGAGCACCAGATCTGTCTTCATTCAAATTCTACCAAGTTCTCTCTCTTTGCTGGAGGCATGCTGGTAAGTACATCTGTGTGGGACTAAAGGCCAGCATAGGTTGGTCAAGGGACCAAGACAGGAACTTTTGGTACTGTAAGTGGTGGAGTGGGTATTGGGTTTGTCTTTTATTTTTAATTAATTAATTAATTTATTTATTTATT
>NC_022018.1:56487982-56500531 GCF_000317375.1 Microtus ochrogaster
TGCGCCACCATCGCCCGGCTAATTTTCCTGATTTTTAAATGTTGACAAAATGCTGTGTGGTGACAGGCATGGTGGCGTACACCTTTAATCTCAGCGTTCTAGAGGCAGAAGTTGAATCAATTGCAGTTTGAGGCCAGCCTGGTCTGTATAATAAGTTCCAGGCCAGTCAGGGATACACAGTAAGACCACATCTTGAAAGAAAACAATACAAGCAAAAACAACAACAAAAGTATTGTGTAAACCAAACAGTCTGAATATATGACGTATATGATCTTGAAGGAGCAGATTGAGAGACCTGGACAGAAGTCCACACTAAGCACTCCAGGACACCTCTGTCCCTTGGGGTTGTCACCACCACCTTACTTCTTCTCTAGGTGTCAGGAAGGGTCAAGTGAGGACTGTAGCTGACAGATGAACAGACAGACTTAGGAGAAATGCATTAGCCTGCTGGCAGTTACCTGCCTGTTGATGCTGAAGGTAGTCCATGCAGAGTGGGTGGTCCTGGGACATCCTTGCAAGCTGGGAACCCAGTGGCTCTAGCAGTCCTGAACCTAAAACTTGCTATCATTCCCCGACAGTGGCGGGAGGAGCGCTTCCGACAAACCAGTGAGAGCACCAACCAGCGAGTGCTGTGGTGGTCCATCCTGCAAACGCTCATCCTTGTGGCCATTGGCGTCTGGCAGATGCGGCACCTCAAGAGTTTTTTTGAAGCCAAGAAGTTGGTGTAGCTGTCCCAAGCCTCGCAGGCAATCTTTCTTCCAGGCTCTTGGGAAGGACCTCCTGGAACTGGCTCCTCTGTGGGAGGAGGACTGGTTTTCAGCCGTAGATGTTCTGGAGGGAGAGGGACTGCAAGCATGCCCTCGCTGCTCAGGCTCCAGCCGAGGACAGTACTTGGCTGGCTAATGCTGAGTGGGGGTGGAGGGTGGGACAAGCCCTCCCCACCTCCACCTCTGGACCTTTCGCAGTAATCACTCAGGAGCTGGTGATGCCCTTGGTGTCTTAGATTCTCAGTGTTACTGATCAGGGATGTGGGGCTGCTTTCTGGGGTAGGATTGGGAGGGAAGTGGGTGGGTCAGCCAGCAGTTTTCCTTCTGTCTTCCTTTGGTACATGGGATTTTGAGCAGGTCATGGTGTATCAGTGCTTGTTATTCCAGGAACTTCGCTTTCCTTGCCTTTGACGTAGACCAGCCTGCTGATCTAGGGTGTATGTGTGTTGGTTTAAGGGTGGGGTAGAGGGATTGCAATGCAGGAAAGGGGCCCAGAGGTTGACTTGGGTGTCTTATAATTGTCCTTTCTGGGGTTTGAGCAGCTGGCAGCACGCCAAGCAGAGACTTTGGTGCTGGTTGGAGACGGAGCCTGCACTAAGTTACTGAGTTTATTTTCAATGAGTTCGGGTTTGTTACATTTGTTTTCCCAATTAAAAAAAAAAAAGAGAAAAAATTGTCCTGTGTACAGTTAACTCTCAGCGGGTATGACAATACATGGACTTGCTGGGTGGTGGCAGCGCACACCTTTTGAATTCAAGGCAACTTCATCTACAGAGTGAGTTCCAGAACAGCCAGGGATACACAGAGAAACCCTGTCTTGAAAATGAAAAAAATTAAAAATAAATAAAAATGAGAGAGAGGGGGGAACCTCTTGCAGTGGACACAGGACTTCACATTCCAGGGTCACTCTCCACCTGTGAATATCACGCTCTCTATCCCTTGCATGTTTGCTTGTAGCAGATGTATGGTAATGAGTTTGTCAAAACCATTAACAAATTGTGAGGTTGCTGGTATTTTACTCCTAGTTTTTGAAAGGAAGACCTAGAGTGCATTCTTACCATAATCATATCAAGGATGTTCACTATCAACATGACATATAACTGAATGCTGTGATATAAAATGGGTTCATTTGGGTTTTATGTAAAATTTAATCTCTTGAGATACTGAAATCACATGGCCTTGTATCACTGCTCCTCCTCGGCCTTACCTATCTGGTCTCCACAGGAAGTCAGCCCTGCCTTCAAGGTCGACCACATCAAGAGCGGAATGCTGAGTTTGTGGTGTAGAATGCAGAGTCACAGGGTGGGCAAGGGTTGTGTTGCTTGTGTCAGGGCCTAAGAGGGGAAGGAGTTGAAGACAGCTGACTTCTCACCAATAGTGGAGATATCCTGAAGCAATGTGCTTGAGATTATAGATGGTGGGTGGAAAAGATGCAGACAAGCCACCTGATTAGCCTGCGTTTTCACAGTGGAAACAGTGCCTGCTCGTAAGGACTGAATAAAAGGGTGCAGTAGTAAAGAATTAAGGATAATGACTGCCAACTGGGCAGTGGTGGCACACGTCTTTAATCCCAGCAGAGAGGCAGAGATAGGCAGATCTCTGAGTTCGAGGCCAGCATGGTCTACAAGAGCTAGTTCCAGGACAACAGGCTTAATAGATATTAAGTATTTATTAGGATATTAAATTTTGCTTGAAGAGCAGAGGTCAAGTCCAGTAACTGTCTCTCTTTTCCCAGGTGAAGGCTGGCAATGGGTAAGGGTGATGGAGTGGATATAGTCCCACAAAGATGGGGCAGATAGGGAGCTCGGTCTCCTGCTCATTGTTTCAGCTCTCGTTAAATACTGAACAAAGAAAGCATTTATATAGTGGTGACTGTGCCAGGCACTGCACCAAATCTGTTTACATTTTCTACAATGACCATACAGAATGAGAACAATTTGGGCTGGAGAGAGATGGCTCAGCGGTTAAGAGCACCAAGTGCTCTTCAGTCGTCCTGAGTGCAACTGCCAGCATCCACAGGGCAACTCACAACCATCTCGTAATAAGATCTTGTGCCCTCTTGGCCTGCAGGGACACATGCAGGTAGAACACTGTATACATATACATAAATCTTTTTTTAAAATGAGCAATTTATATCCCTAAGTGGTGAAACAGTTCCAGAAAAGTTGACTTGCCTCAGAACATAGTTGAATTGTCAGAGAGGGCTTGAATTGCAATGAGGCAGTCTTCAGAGCTCAGCTCCTATTTGGTGAGTCTACCGAACCCAGCTCTGAATCTTGAACTGGATCTCCCCGTGCTCCAAGTTTATGTGCTTATTCTTCTGGGCTGACAGGAATGCTGCGATGCTGCCAGCTTTCCCTGGGGAAGAGGAGGAAGCTGCTCCTTATCCCAGAAGTGCTGATCTGGAGTGCACATCTAGTCCCAGCTGTGCTCAGCTCGTTTGGGGACCCTTGGCCTGGATGAGGGGAGGAAGCTGCCTTTTTTGTGACATCTAGTTGGTCCCTGAGACCCGCCGGCGTGTTTCTCCTGGCAGCAGAACCTTCCAGGCGGCGGCGCTGGGGTGCAGCCGGCCCGGCCGGAGGAACGGACCTGACGGACCGCGGGGCGGAGCGGGGCGGAGGCGGAGACGCCGCGTAGGCCGGGCAGGCCGGGCGGCTGGGCTGGGAGCTAGAGCTCCATGTCCAGCCGTGTCTCCCCACGATGTTGCCCTCCCGGAGGAAAGCGGCGCAGCTGCCCTGGGAGGACGGCAGGTGAGCGGCGGCGACCAGTTGGAGCCGCGTCTTCTTGGGTGCCATTCTTTTCCTGAACGCCGATAGAATCCAGGAGCCTGACGCGGCCGCGTCTGCGGTTCTGGGGGTCACCCTGAGGGTCTCCGGTTCTTGGGGAAGGCGTCTTTGGCATTTTCGCATTGACTGCATGGCTCTCTTTCTCTGCCAGCTTCCATTCCGCACGTGTGACCCTCGGTTCCTGTGTCTCGGTTACTCTCTCTGTGTCTTCCTCTCTGCCCTGATCTCTCTTTGTGTTTGTTCCTCTATTTAGTCTCTTTCTCCCATGTGGTGTGGTGTGGTGTGGTGTGGTGTGGTGTGGTGTGGTGTGGGTGTGTTTCTCTCATTGCTTCGTCTGTTTTCCTGTGGCACGCTGGTTCCGTTCACGTCTTACAGAGGATCTCTCTATGTTGTTGCACTGAGTGTCTTTATTTCTTTTCTGCCTGCCCCATCACATCCTTGTGACTTCAGATCCTACCTTCCTTCATGCTTCTTCATATTTTGCGGTTAGCCCGGAAGATCACACCAGACAGAAGCTTCCTATGTTCTCTGCGTGGTTGGTTGGCCATTGCCTGGCTTTTCCTAGACACACCCATTAGTTCATTTCCTGTGCTGTGGTACTTGCCTGGGTCCAGCCTCGAGTGTTAGGTGGTGAGTCTGGCCCGACCTGATGAGTTTAAGATATTTCTCCCAGAAGCAGAATAGGGGAGGTGATTTATAGATTAGATTTATAGGGACAATATACTTCAGGCTTGAAATATGCTCCCCTCGGGGCTGGAGAGATGGCTCAGTGGTTAAGAGCATTGCCTGCTCTTCCAGAGGTCCTGAGTTCAATTCCCGGCAACCACATGGTGGCTCACAACCATCTGTAGAGAGGTCTGGTGCCCTCTTCCGGCCTGCGGGCATACACACAGACAGAATATTGTATACATAATAAATAAATTAAATAAACATTAAAAAAAGAAAGAAATATGCTCCCCTTCCCCATCCTTCTTCACCAAAACACACCTTAGTAGATATTCATTTAGTGAGTGACACTTTTAGTAGGTATTATAAGATTCGAGTTTAGTGGACACAATTTTTTTTTTTTTTGGTTTTTCGCACAATTTTTTTTTCCAGATTTGGTGTTAAAATGTGACAATAATATGTTGTCCAGAAACATACCACTTAGTTTTTCTGACCTCAGTTTTCCATCTCTGAAGTGAGGAATCATATTATCTACTTGGAAGGGCTCTTTGAAGTTTAATGAAGATCATATATGGAGGAAATAGAGGAGAATTCCCATCTTACGATCCGTTTCTGGAGACTGCCACCAGGTGGCACCAACAATATCTTCTCAATGTTCACTATCATCAGCTTTATTGATAGACTTGGGACCCTTAGTGGATTAGGCCTTTAGAGCACAGAGAGTGCCCTTGGGCACTGTGATCCTCGTAGAAAGGGCAAGTTGGATTGAAGAAACATCCCGAGCAAGTGCATGAAGTGTCCAGTCCATGCCATACTTCTGGATAATGGCCATTGCTTATTCCCCTGAAGGAGGTCTGGTACCCATTGTCCCTCGTCCAAGTCTCAACCCCGCTCCCAGAAAGAGCTCAGAGTGCAAGAAAGACTCTGTAAAGATTCCAGGCTTGTCAGACCTTTTGCAGGTCTGAGCTCTACTGCTCCACAGTGGAAACCATCACCACAAGATGATGGGGGGTAAGTCAGAAAGCCCGTGAGGGATGTCCTACTGGGCAACCTCGTAGCTGCATGTAGGAGCTGGGCCTGGCTTCAGGGCTGCTGGCTTCCAGATTTGCACTTGTGTCTTTAGAGAGAAGGTAGGCGTGGTCGTGGCTCCAGTGTGTGACTTAAAGCATGCTTGAAGTGCTTCAACCCTTCCTTAACTCCTCACTCCCTGACTGGGCCTGAGCTATAGAGAAGAATAGGACACGTGCTGAAAGTAGGCTCATGCAGCTCACCACACATCAGCGATGTAAAGAAGGAAGTGCCAGGTACCCTAGCAGCACAAAGCAGGGAACTTGGTGCAGGCAGTGATGACCGTGACATGGATCTTTGGCCTTGAAAGATTGCAAGGGAACCGATACACGATTAAAATAAGGGGATGTCAAGTAGGAGAAGCAGGTGGGGTGAGAAAGGACTGGAGCAGGAAGGGATGCGGCAAGTGGAAAGGGCCCTTGTCGCTCAGGGTGAGCGGGAATGCTTGTGGAAAATGGAGAGGTGACAAAAGTCACAGGCACTTTGTCAGAGGAGTCTGACTGCCAGACAAGGATCTTGACCTTGTAAACGGAGGCTGGACAGATTGAAAGTGAAGAACAGGGCAATGACCAGGAGTCAGGATGATTGCAGGAGAATTTGGGAGGTAAAGTCCAAGATCTGATACCCAGCCAGGTGGTGGTGGCACACACCTTTAATCCAAGCACTTGGGAAATAGAGACAGACAGATCTCTGTGATTCTGAGTCTAGCCTGGGCTACAGAGTGAGTTCTAGGACAGCCAGGGCTACACAGAAAACCTTGTCTCAAAAAAACCAACCCTGCCCTCCTCAAAAGACTTGATGACTAATTCCTGACTCTTAGCCTCTGAACCATCTCTCCAGCAAAGATTTGTTTATTATGTTCCAATTCCTGACTCTTAGAGTTTATAAAGTAGATTTCTTTACTGGTCACTTGGGCAGTAAGGCAGGAGCAACTGTAGAGGGAACTTTCTTATTAGATTTCCCAGAGCCATTCCTGGTATCCTCAGGAACTTCCAGAAAAGGCAGAGGTGAATTCCACCATTTCTTTTTTTGCTTATTTGTTTTGTCTGCTTTTGAGACAGTGTCACTATGTTACCCAGTTTGACCTTGAACTGGAAATGCAGGCAAGGCTTTCTACCTGTTCTGTTGTAATTGTTACACTGAAGGGCAGTTTCCCAGCATCCCCCAGTGTCTGAGATATTCAGCTGTTTGTCCATTTCTGACACAGCCCTGTCCTCTATCTTTAGCTCCCGTCCTATGGGCTGCCTAGTGGCCTGCCACTGTCCACTATCCCTTTGTCCCTTGTGTTGGGCACTTTTGAGCTTCTTTAGACTAAACGCCAGCCATTTTGCCTGGGGCTTATGTCAGCACACACGCCTTTTGGGGGGCTTTCTGAGTACCTTAGCAGTACGTTTGGAAATCAGTGGATTGAATTTTTCTAAACTGGAACCCCTGCCATTGGCTAAGGACCTCAAAACACTGCCCTAGTGAGAACACATACGGCACGGTGAGTGTGTCCTTTCTCCTGAGTACTCTGACTGGAGTCCTCAGAGTGTGAGAAGTCATGGGAGAACTAGGGTAGCTGTAAGTGGTCTGAGAGTGTCCCGGGGTGGGGAGTGGGGGAGTCGAAGCCTGCTCCCACAAAGTCAGCTAGGTTGAGGGGACGTTAAGAGGAAATGTTAGATGAAAGAAACTGAGACAGAAAACACAGCATAGAATCAGGAGGTCTGTTTGGTCATGTCAAAACAGCCCAGACTTTATTTCAGAACTTGCTTGTATGCAAAAGCAGAAGAAAGCATGGCACAGTCAGTCCATCAGTCAGTATCCAACCACGATTCCTGGCCTTGAGTGAGCGGCCTCCTAACTAACACGTGCTTGCTGCTCGGAAGCAGCCTCGCTTTCTATCTTGATGTTCCTGAGGTTTGGCGGCAGCAGTAGCCTTTCTGCTAGATAGAGTGTTCTTTTTCACGGGCAGAATGCTCTTTCCCATGGGCTAACTCAGAAGTTTCTCACAGTCCTCAAGGTTACTGGAAAAAGCAGGGCAGGCAAGCTTGACCTCAAGTGACTTAAAAGTCAAAACTGACTCCAGATGGAAACTGAGTTGCACGTGGGTTACCCCAGGACAGTAGCATAGGCTAGACCTACAGAGGTAAATGGTCTGAAAGTGTCCCAGGGATAGCACAGGCTGGGCTTACAGAGGTGAATGTGCTGATCATAATTGGTAGTAGCATGAGCAAAAACATTAAACATTGCTTCTGCACTAATTGCCAGGTATTTAGGGAAGGCTAGTCATTTGGCCTTAGAGAAGGAGGCCAGAGAAAGGGCCTTGGAAGGATCTTAGCTGGCCTGTCCTCCTGACCTCCTTCCTGCTCTTATCCTAGGGCCCGGCTGCTTCCTGGAAGCCTCCGGCGGAAGTGCTCCATCTTCCACCTCTTCATTGCCTTTCTTCTGTTGGTCTTCTTCTCCCTGCTCTGGCTGCAGCTCAGCTGCTCTGGAGACATGGCCCAGGTGACCAGGGGACAAGGGCAGGAGACCTCGGGCCCACCTCGGGCTTGCCCTCCAGAGCCGCCCCCTGAGCACTGGGAAGAGGATGCGTCTTGGGGACCGCATCGCTTGGCAGTGCTGGTACCCTTCCGGGAACGCTTTGAGGAGCTCCTGGTCTTTGTGCCCCACATGCACCGCTTTCTAAGTAAGAAAAAGATCCAGCACCACATCTATGTGCTCAACCAGGTGGATCATTTCAGGTGAGGACCTGTCCCTGAGCCAGCTCTGCTGGTCCCAGTGCCTCTCCTTGCCCATGGTTTATTCCTGTTGCTCAGTGGGTTCAGGCCTGTGAGGGGCTACTGGGAGGAAGGGCCCAATAGTGGGAGGAGATCAGCCCCTTTCCCTGGGTATAGTGGGAGCCTTTGGGGTGGGCCCCGATCTGATGTCTTCTCCAGGAAGATCACTGTGGAATAAGTTGTATAAGACCACAGGAAGGAGCGATGGCATAGAGTCCCTGGAGGAGCACTTTCCTCTGCCCCTTCCATCCCCACTCACCTCCCAGCAAGCCCTGTCCCAGTCCTCTCTGCTCCTCCAGGTCAGTGCTCTAGCCACAGGGCGTCTTCTACAGAGTCTGCTCTGCTCTTTTGGTGATTCATGTCATCATGTGAGCACATAAATAATGCGCCCAAGACGATTGAGTGGAGAGTCGAGGAGCTTGCCACCAAACTTGATGAATCCACACGGTGGTAGGAGAGATCTGACTCTCACAAGCTGTCCTTTGACCTTCACCACTCTGGGACTTGCATATATACTCAATTAGTGTTTTAAAAGGAAGAATCCAGGAATGGCGATATACTCCTTTAATCCTGGCACTGGAGAGTCGGAGGAATGGTGGGTCTCTGGGAGTTTAAAGCTAGGTACATATCCAGTTCCAGGACAGCCAGGGCTGCACAGTGAGACCCTGTCTTTAAGGAGAGAGAGAGAGAGAGAGAGAGAGAGAGAGAGAGAGAGAGAGAGAGAGAGAGAAAGAGGAAAAAGAAGGGAAAAAGGCTTCTCTGTCTGACACCCCCCATTGCTATCACCCCACCTTTTTATTCATGACAGGGTTTCTCAGCCGGCAGTGGTTGTGTGCATCTTTAATCCCAGCACTCAGGAGGCAGAGGCAGGTGGATCACTATGAGTTCGAGGCCAGCCTGGTCTACAGAGTAAGTTCCAGGACTGGCTCCAAAACTACAGAGAAACCCTGTCTCAAAAAAACAAACAAAACAAAAAAACAAACCCAAAAAAACCTGAAAACAAACAAAACAAAACAAACAAAAAAACAAGACATGGGGGCTGGAGAGATGGCTCAGAGGGTAAGAGCACTGGCTGCTCTTCTAGAGGTCCCGAGTTCAATTCCCAGCAACCACATGGTGGCTCACAACCATCTGTAATGAGACCTGGTTCCTTCCTTGCCTGCAGTACATTATATGCTTAGTAAATAAATTTTTTAAAAAAAGCAACAAAAACAACAAAAACAAGACAGGGTTTCTCTGTAGCCCTAGATGTCCTGGAAAACTCAATCTTGTAGACCAGGTGGCCTAGAACTCAGATCCACCTGCCTCTGCATCCTGAGTGCTGAGATTATTTTCAATACTGTTTTTTTTTTTTAAAAAAAAATTTTTCGAGACAGGGTTTCTCCGTAGCTTTTGGTTCCTGTCCTGGAACTAGCTCTTGTAGATCAGGCTGGCCTCGAACTCACAGAGATCCGCCTGCCTCTGCCTCCCGAGTGATGGGATTAAAGACGTGTGCCACCACCGCCCAGCTTCAATACTGTTTTATCAGACTTCTCGGAAGACTGCAACAGCCTTCATGAGGTCACGGTGACTCCCATAATCCCAGGCCCTCATTCTCTCCCATCACTGGCTCCTATTAAGTACACTTTTCCCTTCTAACGAATGCCTAACTTCCGGTTTTCTCCATCTCAGTGGCCGACCCTGCTCATCTCATTTCTCCTTGTGTCTCTGATCTCTCATTGTTTTCCCTGGAGCTCAGCGCTCCCCTCCTCTCAGCTGCAGTCTCCTGGAGAATCCCATCCCATCTCATCTCCTGGTAGTAAAACACTGGGAACTCCCTAGTTTGAACATTCATACCCTTTTTTCTTGAATTCCGGGCTTATATATTCTGCCTCCCCTCATGATGAGACCACCAGATAGAGGTCTTAGCAAAGCCCGAGCCTGATAGGATCATGGCTGAATTCCTGATTGCTATTCCCTCAGACCTGCTTTCTTTCCTGTCTTCCCCATTTCAGAAAGTGGAAACTACATACTTCTAGTTACGCTGTCAGACTCTGCCTGTCACAGCCTCCAGGCTGTCAGCAAATTGTGTCTAGAGTCTGCCCACTTCTCACCATTCCTTTTGCTGCCAGGCCACCCCACCTCTCGCCTCTCAGTGTCTGCCTAGTCTCGTCTCTGTACTGACTGGAGCCTTCTGGTGTCTGGTCTTGGTGGCCTTGGAGTTACTCTTCTGTGTGTGGAGCCCTGTCTTCAGCTTCCATATGATCATTCCCTCAGGCTTTCAAGTTCTAACTCAGATATCACCCTGCTACCCTGATGTTCAGACAGCCCTTTGTGGGAGAAAAGCTGCCCACCTCCCCTTCCCGTTCCCTTCCACCCTGTTTGACTTCTTCTTCCTATCCGAAGGCCCTTGAGAACAGGGATTTGTTTCCCGATGCTATTTCTTCCAGTGTGGGTTTGAACAGTTGCGGGCATATACTAGGTGTTCTATAAACACTTGTACAGCAAGCAGAAGGGACAGTGCCCCTATCGTGATGTCAGTGTTGGGTGGTGTCAGAAACTCTCACGCACAGTGAGGGCTAGAGCTAGGTCGATGAACAAGCTGGCTTCCTCTACCTGGCATCATTTATATTGTGTAGGTTCAACCGGGCGGCACTCATCAATGTGGGCTTCCTGGAGAGCAGCAACAGCACAGACTACATTGCCATGCATGACGTCGATCTGCTCCCTCTCAATGAGGAACTGGATTATGGCTTCCCGGAGGCTGGGCCCTTCCACGTGGCCTCCCCAGAGCTCCACCCTCTCTACCACTACAAGACCTATGTGGGCGGCATCCTGCTGCTCTCTAAGCAGCACTACCAGCTGGTGAGGCCCAGCTCTACTCATTTGCTGGGGACCTTCCACCCTGGGTCTAGGCAGTTGTGGGGGTAGAGCAGCCTTCCTGGGGCCCAGCAGAGCGAGTCTTGCCTGAGCCTGACAGGGGACTCAGAGACATGAGGGAGGACAGGAGTGAGCACATTAGCCTGGGAGAGCTCTGCTGTGAGCACAGAAGCCCCCGCGCCTGCTGGCCAGAGAGAGCTGGTGATGTGCTGACTGCAGACTCTCCTTCGGCAGTGTCACTGGCCCTCTTTTCTCTTTACATGCCACTACTTTACATCTGTCTCTCATGTGAGAAGGTTGTGTCGCTACGGCCTGTGAAATGTGGCCCGGCTGGTGGGAGATGGAGCCCCTCCTCCTCAGAAGTCTAGACAGGAGTCCCAAACTAAAGCATACTGGTTCTCGATGGGACCCAGGGACACTCGGGTGAGAAGATTGGAGTGACTGTTCTGTCCTCCATGGCTGCAGTCCCTGAGCAGATGCTAATCAGGGTTGCCCCTCAGACACACAGGAAAGACTGGGCAGAGCCACCGCAGGAGAACAGCTCTGAGAGGAAGGCAGAAGCCGTAGCAGTTGGCATTTTTGCCCCCTGAAGGGAGCTGGCCCTAGAGATACTTATCACATACAAGTTCAAGGGCCTAAGATGTGCTGACCCTTGCGTTCAGCCTCACGTCCCCATCGCAGAGTAAAGGGACCAGCCAGCGCCCTGTATCACTCAGAACAGTCAGGGCAGGAAGAAGAAGGGGGAGTCCGGCTGGCTGGGCTCAGGCTTGATTCTCCTAAGCAGTAAGAGAAAAAAGTGCACCCCTGGGAGGAGGGGCATGTGACAGACACTGCCTGTCTTTGTGTCAGTGCAATGGGATGTCCAACCGCTTCTGGGGCTGGGGCCGAGAGGATGATGAATTCTACAGGCGCATCAAGGGAGCTGGCCTCCAGGTAAGGCTTCTCCCACGCTGCCTGCCCCTGGGCTACATGGCTGTCCCGAGGGTCCCTTACCTTGTTGCACCTTGGGGTTTGCAGTGGTTGCCCTGGTTCTGATCCCTGCTTTCATGCTGACTTGCAGGGCTTTCTGCCAGAGACTCCTGTCCTGCGGGATGGCAGTAAGAGCCTCTGCCTGTGGTAGCCAGTGGGATCCCAGAAGAGTTAGTGGTAAGGACCAAGATGACAAGAGAGGCAGCCTGACCCCTACTTCCTTTGTTTTCCTTAGCTTTTCCGCCCCTCAGGAATCACAACTGGGTACCAGACATTTCGCCACTTGCATGACCCAGCCTGGCGGAAGAGGGACCAGAAACGCATTGCAGCTCAGAAACAGGTGCTGGCCAGTCTCCTCATTGGGGGTGGGGGGACCAGTAGGAGCTAGTAGGCTTTATCATCCCACCAAGCTCCCCTTTGGCCCAAACGGTGCCATCCTCCCAGTGATGGGCATTCTCTGTGGGCACCCTGCCCTGCTTGGTGGCTGCAGTGTGCATCTGGGCCCTGTGGATCAGCCCAGACCTGATCCATATAGGCTGGGTGAGAAGGGTTAACTAAAGGTGCAGCCTCCTGTAGGCTGGGGTGGGAAGGGTTAACTAAAGGTGCAGCCTCCTATAGACTGGGTGGGAAGGGTTAACTAAAGGTGCAGCCTCCTATAGACTGGGTGGGAAGGGT
>NC_022018.1:56500631-56509325 GCF_000317375.1 Microtus ochrogaster
GGAAGGGTTAACTAAAGGTACAGCCTCCTATAGACTGGATGGGAAGGGTTAACTAAAGGTGCAGCCTCCTATAGACTGGGTGGGAAGGGTTAACTGAAGGTGCAGCCTCCCTTTCTGGGAGGTATATAGTCCCATAGAAAAGTCTGAATTTTCCTTAGGTGCAGGCTTGGACAAGATGGCAGCTTTGGGCTCGTCTCTTTTAATGGAGATGGGTGAACAGTTGGCACCATGAAGCGTGAGTGAGTTCATGTTCTTCTCTTCTTCCCAGGAACAATTCAAGGTGGACCGGGAGGGCGGCCTGAACACTGTGAAGTACCGTGTGGATTCCCGCACAGCGTTGTCTGTAGGAGGGGCCCCCTGCACTGTCCTCAACATCATGTTGGATTGTGACAAGGCAGCCACCCCATGGTGTATATTTGGCTGAACTGGCTGAACAGTAAGGAAGCCTGTGCTTCCAGACCTCAGTGCTGCTCAGGCTCAGGAAACCTCAGGCCTTAGGCCCAGCTCGAGAGGATGCAGAGTGACCTGAAGGACTAGCCAGCCCCCTATCTACAGCCACCTGGGCCAGCTCCCTCCATAGCTGCAGCCACCTGGCCCCAGCCAGGCTCAAGAACGGACACAGGGAGTTCTGGGATGCTGCAGGAAAACCGCCAGAGAAGTTGGAAGTGTGGCTTGATGGGGATTCTCCGCCCAGCCTTCCTGCCCACCCTGCTCTTCCTGACCACCCATGCCCCCCGAGGCCTGAGGCCAAGAAAGATGGCTGGGGTTGTCCTAGCCCTTCTGTTCCTTTGGAAGAGAAGCCTCAGGCAGATGTAGTCGAAAGCCACGGGGCCAGTGTGTATGGCAGCTGCTATTAGGAGGCTTAGAACTTCAGAAGGCAGAATATAGCCCCGAACAAAGGAGCAGCTAAAACTAGCTTTAGCTGGCTGTCACCCTGAAGAAATGGGGTTGGCGGTGGGCCGTTTGTGCCACCAGATCTCCCTTTTCAAACGGAACTAGAACGCTGGATTCTTATGCAGAATTTTCTGATTTTTAAATGGTAGCAGCTAACTAAAACTTTCAAAAGCTATGGCAGGCCAAACAAAATGTTTTGTGGACCACTGGTTTGTCACCTTTGTTGACCAGATGGGGTGCAAAAGATGACACTGTAAAGATTTTTTGGCCCAATAAGCCTTTTTGCTGACGCAATAGTCCAAGTCAAACCAAATTAGAAAAAGCCCAGGTTTACTGTTTGCCAGCTCTCCTGGGTGGCCCTCCAGGAGGGCAAAGGAGAACCGGAAAGACCATGTGTTCATTCTGGGGAGAGAGAGAGAGAGAGAGAGAGAGAGAGAGAGAGAGAGAGAGAGAGAGAGAGAGAGAAAATAGGTAAATAGCCTGTGGGCGTGGCCTTGACCCTCTCTATGGAGGAGTCACCATTTGGCGGGCTTTCTCGGAGGTGGAGTCTGGATTGTGGCAACTCCCAGGGGAGGGGGCTTGGAATGGATTTTCCACCAAACATTCCAAAGTGGATGCTAGGGGGCTAGGGTGACGCATTCAACCAAACATCCCAGACTCCTTGGATAAAGGGGTGCCAGGGAGCTGAGGTGACACTTCCAACCAACAGACACCTTTCACTTATACACCGGCAGGGAGCTGGACCGGGGCAGGGGTGAAGGTGGCAGGTGTAGGTAGGAAGAAAAGCCAAAGGCGCAGGTTCCTACACTTCCTTCCCGGCTCCCGAGCTCACTTTACCCTGGGATGGCGAGTCACTTCTGTCTGCTTGCTGCTATATCCTGCCTTCTGGGAAGAAAGGTGACTGGGGAGGCAGGAGTGCCGACCCTGGCTGAGGGTGGACAGGACAGCCCGGAAGGCACCGTGTTCCTGGGGTGGGAGAAACTGAGGAGACATTGCAGAATCCCGAGAGTATTCTGGCTGGAATGAAGGATGTGCTGAGCTAGACCGTGGGACTGGGGAGTGGTCTGAGAGGAAACCTAGTGTTAACCCCACTAGGAGAGAACGAGACCACTACCACAATTTTTGAGCCAAATTTGAGGCCAGCTTTATTAAATGCTGGCCAGGTCCATACTTGGGATTTGCAGAGTATGGCACAGGATGACATTTTTTGCTTGTAAAGACAAACCCTACCTTCGTCCAATCACGGACAAGCACACATCCTGTGCAGTTGGGGCAACCAAGCTTGTTTACTGAAGTGAGAATGCCTGCCTAGTTAGCTTAGGCAGGAAAGTAATCTGTCCTTGGGCAAGTGGGGCTTGCAAATTAGAGGCATTTCTGTTTTCAAGATCTCTTAAGCACAGTAATTTAGACTTAAAACAAAATGTTAGCCCTCGCACCCAGCACCAACAGAGGAGGAAATGAGTGGTTCCACAGTGCAGTCCTCTAGCAAGGTGTGCCTCACCCTGGGAGCAGGAGCTAGAGGGGCATTTGGTGCAGTTAAGGTGGTTGGTTTAACATTGGGACACCCAAAGGCTGTGGAAAGAACGAGCTGCGTCCAGTTGAGAGGGTAGAATCCACAGCTTCAGTTCAAAGACTTGGGATGTTTTTGGGCCTGCTGCGCGCAGTTGGGAAGACTGCTTGTGTACTGCACAACCTGATTTGGGGGGGGGGGGTCTGTGTGTGAAGCTTCAGGTTCCAAAGTCTAATTTGGGATCATTGTGATTCTAAGTTGAGGCTGCCAGGAACTGAGCCTCACCCACTGCAGTGAGACACCTGCCTGGCTTACAGTACAGGCTGTGGAGACAGAGAGGCCTTGCCTCTGAGCTCTGGTCTTCTCAGCTTGGGTTTATGTGACCTGGGTAATGACTCACGCCCCTTGGGGATGTGACAGCAAAGCCCTCAGTTCTACATTTACCTGACATGTAGAAGAAACTGAAAAGGTGAGGTTCCTATCTATCTGTACCCGTGGAAGAAAGGCCAAGATGATGCTCTCTCTGCTCCACAGTCCCTGTGGCAGCTATCATCACCATTGTGCTGGTGGGCACCCCTGGCAGGAGCTGATGCACCCTCCCCCCCATCTGCAGCCTCCCTTCCTTGCTTCCAATTCTCTCCCATTCCTGCAGGATGGAAGTGTTGAAACCTGGTAGGCCGGGGTGAAGCAGGTGACAGTCTGCCTCTGTTTTCTCTGCCACTCTATGCACTGGACCCAGCTAACATTCCTACCTTGTTACTGGGGATGCGGGTAAAATGTGCCAGGACATAAGCTTGCCTGGTCGGTGTGAGTGGGAGAGCAGTCGCTACTTCTCTACTTCTGCTAGGGTTTTCTAGTGGAAAAGAACTGATAGAATGAATCCATATATATTAAACAAATGACTTACAGGCTATGATCCAGCTAGTCCAAAAATGGCTGTCTCTGAAGAATCTGATAGTTGTTCAGTCTGTTGAGATTCCAAAGAAGTTAAGTTCTTTTTTGTTGTTGTTGTTTTTTGTTTTTTCGAGACGGGGTTTCTCTGTGGCTTTGGAACCTGTCCTGGAACTAGCTTTGTAGACCAGGCTGGTCTCGAACTCACAGAGATCCGCCTGCCTTTGCCTCCCGAGTGCTGGGATTAAAGGTGTGCACCACCAACGCCCGGCAGAAGTTAAGTTCTAATATCAGTGAAGGAGTGCCACAGCAGGATGATGAACTTTCCAGCATGAGTGAGGGCAAAAAGCAAAGCGTCCTTCTTCCATGCCCTTTTATGTAGGCGCCACAAGAATTTGTGGCTGTGATTTGGGGTGCGCCTTCCTGCTTCAAATCTGCAAAGTCCTTACAGGAGTGGCCAGTCACTTGGATTTTACTGAATGATCATCATACTACCTAAGAGCTAAGTGTTTATTTCTGTATTGATGTCAAAGCAGGGGCATACAGAGGCAAGGAGTTTACCTGACTTACAGGTGACAAATGCTGGGGCTTGGGATGGAACTCCCTGGTCTCCAGAGCTTACATGACAAGTGCCCCAGCCTCCTATCCTTGAGGACTCCCTGCCTTCTCAGTGGGAGAGGGCCCACCAGGAGGGCTGCCACAGAGGGATGAAAGCTGGCCACAGGAGATGCAGAGTATTGGACCCCACAGCTCTTCTGTCTTAAGTGGTTTGACCAGCAGGGAGGTTCCTTGAGGTGACAGCCTGCCCAGAGCACTGCACAGTGATGGCTAACAAACCTGGGGAAGGCTTGCTGGTGGAGTGGGAGTTGGCAGAATGAGGAAAGCTTCTAGGGGAATTTACATGCACAGAGGGGCTGGAGAGAGCACTGGGCGCAGGTTCTTTCCAGCCTCCAGCCTCCAGCCTCCCCGCCCCCCCAGCGTCAGGAGGATGGGCAGAGGGAAGGCTATAATGAGTCACGATCTGGGAATGCCACACTAAACAATTGGTTTTTTGATTCTCGAGGTGCATGGTTTTCACACAGAATCTGGGCAGATTTTGATCCGTGTTCTAGAGATCATTTGAGGTTTTTAATACCTTACCTCCAGGGTAAGGACTGGGCATGGTGGCACACACCTTTAATCCCAGCACTCGGGAGGCAGAAGCAGGCAGATCTCTGAGTCTGAAGCCAGCCTGGTCTGCAGAGTGAGTTCCAGGATAGCCAGGGCTACACAGAGAAACCCTGTCTCTGAAAAAATAAAAAAAAATCTATTTTTCTCAGACACATCGTGTGGCACATGTTTTCAGTCCCAGCACTCGGAAGGCAGAGATAGGTGGATCTCTGAGTTCAAGGCCGGCCTGGTCTACATAATAAGTTCCAGCATAGCCAGAGCTACATAGTGAGACCCTGTCTTAAAATGCTGCCCCTCCAATTTAAAAAAAAATCTATTTTTCTGTTATGTGTTGATTTTTTTATTCTTTGGAAATTTTATGCATGCAGACAATGAAATATGATCATATGCATTCCCATTCCCCCTCCAACTCTCTCTGTATCCCCAAACACCTGCCCCTCCTGACTTTATGACTTTTTTCTTTTTTGTATATTCTTTCTCATTTTTTAAATTGATAACTCACTAAATCCAGTTAGTATAACTCACATGGGCATGCAGGCTGGGGGGCATCCACCGGAGCAGGGAAACCACCGTTGTCCACACCCTCAAAGAATGATTTTTCTCTTCCCCAGCAGCTATCAAGTACCAAAAGCTCCTCGGTATGAGACTTGGAGATCATCTACCCTATCTATGTGGGCTGTTAGTTGGCTTGCTCTCGTGTAGACCGTGTTCAGGTAACCACAGCTGCTGTGAGTCCATGGATGAATGCAAGGGCCACTCCTTCCCATTTAGCAGGGGTGGGGGGAGGACAGTGGTTATAAGCAGGGGTGGGGTGGGGAGGACAGCAGTTATAAAGATGGCCTTAGCAGGGGTGGGGTGGGGAGGACAACAGTTATAAGGATGGCCTTAGCAGGGGTGGGGGAAGAATAGCGGTTATAACAATGGCCCATTTAAACTTTTTTTTTTTTTTATTATGTATACAATATTCTGTGTGAACGCCAGAAGAGGGCGCCAGACCTCTTTACAGATGGTTGTGAGCCACCATGTGGTTGCTGGGAATTGAACTCAGGACCTTTGGAAGAGCAGGCAATGCTCTTAACCACTGAGCCATCTCTCCAGCCCCCAACAATGGCCCATTTAAAGTTGAGCACTCAATGCATTCTTTGCAGCACTCTGCCCAGTTAGGTGTCTGCTGTCTGCACTGACCACTGCATGCAGCAGAAAGAAGTTTCTCTGACCCAGGTTGAGAGGAGCCCAGGTCTACAGGTGTAGCATAAATACTTCCCAAAGTGGTCATTCAGGAGAACGATGATAGCAGGTTCTACCCTGGGGCATATGGTTTCTCCAGGTATGGGTTTTAGCTGAGTGAAGAGAACCTGGCATAAAATTCCTCCTGTGAATCAGGCCTCAGATCCAATCAGAAAGCTGTAGTTACCCCGTAACAGTCATGCCAGTACTGCATCAGTGGGCACGTCTTACCTGGCAGGTCAGTATTGTGGCATGCAGGGCATAGCATTCATCCAGCAAGCTACACAGTCCCGCTGACACTATGGATGCTAGCCAGTGGTGAGAAGTTTCCCAGTCACTTTGAGACTGATGTATGTCCTGCAGCCAAAGTGTGTGGTGTCTTTGGCAATAAGAGCTTCCATGTAGACACGGTGGGTAAGCAGGAGCCATGGCAATAACCATCAGAGACCTCCAGAGCCTCCTGCCCACTGACTTGTAAGGAGGCATCTCAAGCTCTGCTCTTCGGTTTTTCTTTAATGATCCAGTCTGGTCTACAGAGTGAGTTCTAGGACAGCACAGCCAGGGCTACAGAGAGAAACACCCCATTTCAAACCTTCACCCCCCAAAAAAAGTGACAAAGAAAATGAACTATGTCCAACAACAACAAATTTAAATACATTTTAAGATCTACTGGTGTGCCTCAGTGATTCTAAGCAATTGCTTGAAGTTAAGTAAGGTTCAAAAGCCACTCAGAACCTGTGGTGCCTATTAGCATACTAAAATGCTGGCCTCCAGGGTGTAGTTTTTTCCCCTCTCATTGTTCTTTGAGGGGCTGCCACCTAGCTCCCAAATACATACTTGGAGACTTATTTATGAATGCCCAACCTTAGCTTGGCTTATTTCTTGCAAACTTTTCTTAAATTATCTCATCTACCGTTTGCCTCTGAACTCTTACCATTATATAGCTTTCCATCCTTCTTGCTCCTTGGCTGGCTATGTTGCTGGGTGGCTGGTCCCTGGTGACCTCCTCACCTTCTCCTCTTTTCTGTCTTCCCTCTTCTCATTCTTCCCTACTATTTATTCTGTCTGCCTGGCAGCCCTGCTTATCCTCTCTCTCCTGCCTAGCCATTGGCTGTCCAATTGTTTATCAGACCAATCAGGTGTTTTAGGCAGGCAAAGTAACACAGTTTCACAGAGTTAAACAAATGGAGTATAAAAGAATGCAATAAATTGTTGATGGAAGTTTTCCTGTCCCGCAGCTGCTCTCAAATAAACACACAGAGGCTTATATTAACTATAAATGCTCAGCTGATAGCTCAGGTTTATCACTAGCTATTCCACGACTCCTGAACCCGCCCTTCTTCCTCCCATTATTTTCTCTGCACCAGGCTGTCTCACCCAATCTCTTTTTTCCCTGCTATCAGCCAATCGGCTTTTTATTAACAATGAACATAATCCATAGTGACACATCTTTGCATCATTAAATATTCCACAGCATAAACGAATGTAACACATCTTCAACTACTATCCCATAACACCAGACTTCCTCAGGATCACAGCTACCTGGCCTCTTTTCATCCTGCCCCATACCCTAAACTTCTGCTCATAGGCTTCCCTCCCTCCTCATTCCCCTACAGCACTGCCGTTTCAGTTATGTTCCCCCACTTTGTCTTACTCTCATGCGTCCCCCCACCTTGGTCTTTCCTCTCTACTGTCTGTCTTCCTCTCTCCCTCCCCCACCCCCACATGGCCTGCTTCAATCTGCTAGCCGTGTTGAATTTACTACTCTTCTCTCTGTTCTGAATGATTCTAGATGCCTCTGGATGTATTTTCCCTCACAACTACAATAAAAAACCTTCCCCTCAACCATTCTTGGTAGAGGGAAACAAGTACCAGAATATGGGGGACTAGAGTTTCCTTTGGACCTGACATAGGTAAAGCCTTCCACAGCTAGCTGTGGGGAGTCTAGCATCACTTGGCTGCTTTTTGTGTTCTTTGGTGAGTCCTGGAGCACAAGGAGGACTCTAGGGAAAGAGATAGGGGCTGCGGTTTGACTACTGGCTTCTTCATGTTGGGTAGCCATTTCTTTCCAATTGAAACTTTCCCTCCTTGAAGAGGACAGAAGCTCATACAACTCACAGACTCGGGAAGCTCAAGAGAGTTACAGGACCACAAGGCCCTTTTCCAAGGTATAGAAGCAGTGACAGCTACTGGGGACAGGAGACTCCCTCTTGTAGAGCATACTGCATCCAAAAAGGGAGACTATTAGTTGACACCATGCTGGAGGACCAAGGGTGGCTGATGACATCATCCATGCTCTGTAAGTAACCCCAATAAACTCACTGGTTCACTAGGCCACACATGGATACAGTCATTCCTTTGGGCAGTTATTGGTGCCTTATCCAGGGTAAAAAAATGTTTTTCAGGTGTGGTAGCATACTTGGGAGGCAGAGGCAGGTGGATCTCTGTGAGTTCAAGGCCAGTCTGATCTAGGTAGTGAGTTCCAAGACAATCAAGGCTACAAAGTTAGACCCTGTCTTAATAATAATGATAATGATAATAATAATAATAATAATAATAATAAATAATAATAGATGTCTGTTCGCATCTTCCCAGGAAAATTAGTATAACATTCATTTTCCTTTGATTTCACCTCAATATGTAGCACGAACTGACTTTGACCTCCAGATTCTCCTGTTTCAGCATCCAAGTGCTGGGATTAAAGATGTGCACCATCATGCCATGCTGTTCGTCGAATTATTTTCTGCAGCATATTGACAGCGATTAGGAGTAATTTCTTCCTTAAGGGTTAGATAAAGAAGAGACAGAGAGGAAAACCGTTATAGCTGCTGTTATCTTGTAAGAAGGAGATATCGGCAGCACTGGCTTCCTGACAAGCCTTATCAGAAAGTCAACATAGGAGCTAGACTCCTCTGCTGGAAACACAGCTCAAACGCAGCAGTTTAACCCAGGGGTGTGAATTTTAGGATGTTCTGCCTTGCTAAGATAATGGCCAGATTGAC
>NC_022018.1:56510748-56512019 GCF_000317375.1 Microtus ochrogaster
AAACCCTGTCTCGAAAAACCAAAAAAAAAAAAAAAGAAAAGAAAATAATTTACTAGGCTGGAGAGATGGCTTAGAGGTTAAGAGCATTAACTGTTCTTCAAGAAGTCCTAAGTTCAATTTCCAGCAACCACATGGAGACTCACAACCATCTATAATGAGAACTGATGCCTTCTTTTGGCCTGCAGGCATACACGCAGACAGAATAAAAAGAGAAAGAAGTAATTTACCACCAGGTGGTGCTGGCAAATCTCTACACAAAGAAACCCTGTCTCGAAAAACAACAAAAACAAAAAGTAAATAATTTGAGGCAGAGGCAAGAGAATCTCTGCATTTGAGGCCAGCCTGGACTACAGAGCGAGTTCCAGGACAGCCAGGGCTAAAGAGAGAGAACCTGTGTCAAGAAGAACAAGAGCTGAATGAGGGGACTGGAGAGATGGTTCAATGGTAAAGAGCATTTGCTGCTTTTTCAGGGGACTGGAATTCAGTCCCCAGTACCCACGTCAAGGTAGCTGAAAGTCATTTATACATTTGTCTTTTTGGGGACGGAAGGAGGTGAGACAGGGTTTCTCTGTGTAGCTTTGGAGCCTGTCCTAGAACTTGCTTTGTGGACTATGCTGGCTTCTAATTCACAAAGATCTGCCTGCCTCTGCCTCCTGAGTACTGAGATTAAGGGTGGGTGCCACCATCGCAAGGCTGATATTTTCAATGCCCGGTCTTAGCTTGGCTTGTTTCTTGCCCGCTTCTCTTATCTGACTACCCTTTGCCTCTGGGCTTTTATCTTTCTCTATTTCTGTAAGCTTTGCTTGCTGTATAGCTGAGTGCCTGGCTCATGGCGTCCTTCTCTCCTAGTTCTTTGACTCTTCCCCTTCTATTTATCCTCTCTGCCTGCCTGCTAGCCCTGCCTAGTCTTGTTCCTGCCTCGCTATTGGCCAGTCAGCTCTTTTTTTTTTTTTTTTGACCATCAGGTGTTTTAGACAGGCACAGTAAGACAGCTTCACAGAGTTAAATAAATGCAGCGTAAACAAAACTCACACACCTGGAAAAGCAAAGGACGTGGTCAATAAGACAAAACAGCAGCCTAAGAAATGGGAAAAGATCTTCACCAACCCCACATCAGACAGAGGGCTGATCTCCAAAATATACAAAGAACTCAAGAAATTGATATCAAAAGATCACATAATCCAATAAAAAAATGGAGTACAGACCTAAACAGAGAACTCTCAACAGAGGAATCTAAAATGGCTGAAAGACACTTAATGAAATGCTCAACA
>NC_022018.1:56513713-56521998 GCF_000317375.1 Microtus ochrogaster
TCTCTCTGAGGCGTCTGCCCCCGAGAGGAGAGCTGATGAGTCTGACCTCACTTCCTCTTCCGCCCAGCATTCTGCTCCGTTCACTCCTCCCATCTACGTTCTAACCTATCAGGGCAAGCAGCTTCTTTATTTAATTAACCAATGGCCTTCCTCCATCACCAGAGACCATAGACAACAAAGAGGATCCCAAGAGAGACATACATAGATCTAATCTACAGGGAAGTAGAAAAAGACAAGGTCTTCTGAGTGTGGGAATCCTGGGAGAAGGTAGAAGATGAGGAAGAGGAAGGGGAGTGGAGAAAATATATAGCTCAGTAAAACAATTTTAAAATGTATAAAAATAAATGAAAAACTTTAAAAAATAATAAAAATAATTTTAAAATACCATTGGGTATTTAGCTTTTTTTAAATTTAATTTATTTATTATGTATACAGTGTATGTATCCCTGCAGGCCAGAAGAGGGCATTAAATCTCATTACTGATGGTTGTGAGCCACCATGTGGTTGCTGGGAATTAAACTCAGGACCTTTGGAAGAGCAGGCAGAGCTCTTAACCACTGAGCCATCTCTCCAGCCCGGATGTTTAGCTTACTTATTTATTTATTTTTAAATATTTATTTATTTATTTATTATGTATTCAATATTCTGTCTGTATGTATGTCTGCAGGCCAGAAGAGGGCATTAAATCTCATTCCAGATGGTTGTGAGCCACCATGTGGTTTCTGGGAATTGAACTCAGGACCTTTGGAAGAGCAGGCAGAGCTCTTAACCACTGAGCCATCTCTCCAGCCCAGATGTTTAGCTTTTTTAAAGCACAATATTCCTGTACACATACACCAGTTACTCTCTCCAGTAAGGGAACTGGAAAAGGAAATTATGAGAAAAAACTGTGCTGTAGTTCTCAGGATGGAGTGGAACCAAACAGCAGCCTTTTGTTTTGTTTCTGTTTTCTTGAGACAGGGTCTCACTATGTAGCCCTGGAGAGTCTAAATCACTCTGTAGACCAGGCTGGCCTCAATCCCATGGAGATGCAACTGCCTCTTCCTCCCCTGTGCTGAGATTAAAGGTGAGCACCACCATGCCAGGCAAATGACTGGTTTCCAACTGATAACCTATTGGTGCAGAACACAATTCTGAAGTAGCAAGTTTCATTTTAGTATTCACCTCCGGTTGGCTGATATCAAGAACATATCAATTGTATCTTGAGCCTCCATTTCCATCTGTGTGGGGGAGGGTTTTGCATTGATTGGCTGCTCATCAAATTGGAACCTGATCTGCCTTGCTGACAAATATTGTTGTTCCTAAGAGGCTTTACTAAATGCTTCTACTCTTAAGCTGTAAGGCAGAGCCATATTGCCCCATTGCCTTCAAATGAATCTGATCACTGTGCTCAAACTTGGCTCTGGCTGTCCTGGAACTCTCTTTGTAGTCCAGGCTTGCCTCAGACTCATGGAAATCCACCTGCCCCTGCCTCCCAAGTGCTGGGATTAAAGGCTTGCGCCACCAACGCCCATCTTCCTTGGGATTTTCTTTTTTTTTTCTTTTCTTTAAAACTTATTTATTTATTTATTTATTTATTATGTATACAATATTCTTTCTGCATGTATGCCTGAAGGCCAGAAGAGGGTCCCAGACCTCATTACAGATGGTTGTGAGCCACCACGTGGTTACTGGGAATTGAACTCAGGACCCTTGGAAGAACAGGCAATGCTCTTAACCGCTGAGCCATCTCTCCAGCCCCTTCCTTGGGATTTTCATTGGCCATGGTGAGCACTGGGGCTTCTCCTCTGCTGCTCCTTCACAAAAGAGGAACCAGGTCTATACTGAAGAAACACAAAAGTAGCCAAACAACCCAATGTAAAACATTCCCCTTGAGCCGGGCGGTGGGAGGCAGAGCAGGCAGATCTCTGTGAGTTCGAGGCCAGCCTGGTCTACAAGAGCTAGTTCCAGGACAAGCTCCAAAACCACAGAGAAACCCTGTCTTGAAAAACAAAAACAAACAAAAAAACAAAAAAAGTTCCCCTTGCCTCCCAAATATCTGCTGTATAGTCGGCCCATGTTCATCAGGGTTGTAGATGACACTAAGCGCAGGCAAAGCCAATTAGTACCTACGTGCCTGCATTTTCTGAATGTCCCCTAGAAATACACTTAGTTTGTTGTAGTTAATTCATGAATGTTTGTGCCAACTTGGTTCCAAGTAAATGATATAATTAAAAGTCAAAGGATAAGCAGGGCAGTGGTGGCGCACGCCTTTAACCCCAGCACTTGGGAGACAGAGGAAGGCGGATCTCTGTGAGTTTGAGGCCAGCCTGGCCTATAGAGCAAGTTCTAAAACAGGCTCCAAAGCTGAAAAACCTTGTCTTGATAAACCAAAAAAACCAAAACAACAGAAAAAACACAACCCCCCCAACAAAAGTCACAGAATACAGACAATTATAAATAGTTTTAAAAATAGTCAAGGCATTGTAACTTTAAGATTTATCATTTATCAGGTCTTTTCTTTGTTTCTTTTGCTATTGCTGATTTTTTAAAAATTACTTATTATTTCTGTGTATGGGTGTTTTGCTTGCATGTCTATGCCCTATGTACATGCAGGGCCCACAGTGGCCAGAAGAGGGCGCTGGATACTGTGGAAATGGAGTTACCTTTAACTGGGAATGGAACTTTGTTGCTGATTTATGAAACAGGGTCTCAGTATACAGCCCAAGCTGGCCTAGAATTTACTAAGTGGACCACACCAGCAGAAATTATAAATATAAATCTGCTTGCTTCTTTTTTCCTGTTGCTAGGTTTAAAAAGCTTCTGACATATCTCTCCAGCCCAGCCACCTGTATTTGGCCAGGGTCATACTCCCAGACATGAATTTCCCCATGTTATTTCAAAGATTCAGTTTTCTCTCTTCTTTTCTTTCTTTCTCCCTCTTTCCTTCCTTCTCTTCCCTCCCTCCCTTCTCTTCCTCCTTTGCGGCACACCACGCCTGTCTGCGCTTTATGAGCTACCATACAGTTTGTGAACCGGGCAAGGGGCTGGAGATTGAAACACACAAAGACTCACAGACAGAGACACTGATCATCCCTAATGCCAGAATCCCCCCTTTATTGTGTCCAGGGGCAGCTTATATAGGGATAGCCACGCCCCAGCCAAACACTCCAGAAACCATTCCCCTGCTATCAGGAACTCCTGAGGGTCTCGTGCTCAGAGCAGCTGTAGGCACTCAGATCAGGGGAAAACAAGTTGTTTACAAGAAATTCAGGATCTGGGGGTCCACTGCTCCCAACACTTCTCCTCCTTGGTTTTTCCAGACAGGGTTTCTCTGTGTAGCCCTGGCTGTCATGGAACTTGCTCTGTAGACGAGGCTTTCTTCAAACTCACAGAGATCCACCTGCCTCTGCCTCCAGAGTGCTGGGATTAAAGCTCTGGGCCATCACCACTCAGTGATTATTTATTTTTCTATTTAAATTGTTCCATCTTTGGGTAGTAGGAGCCAGTTAGGTTCCTTGATCATTCTGACATTTGAAAACTTTCTTGCATGTCGATATGACAAGATATTCCACCTAATAAAAGGTCTTTTAGATAACAAGAAAATTTAGGTAAGCAGTATGTTATGTTTTGACCTTTGGGGTGTGTGTCTTTTTTTTTATTTTAACTTCTGTTTTTATCTTATATTGAGACAGTGTATCTCAATATACAGTATATCACTGTATAATTTGCTACAGAGACGAAGAGAGAGAGAGAGAGAGAGAGAGAGAGAGAGAGAGAGAGAGAGAAATGTATCTGAGTGGTGTTGGTTGGCGCATGCCTTTAATAACAGCACTCAGGAGGCAGAGGCAGGCGGATCTCTGTGTTTGAGGCCAGCCTGGTATGCAGAGCAAGTTCTAGGACAGCCATGGCAGTTACACGGAGAAACCTTGTCTCGAACCTCCTTCTCCCAGCAAAAGGGGCAAGTTTCTGGTAACAAGTGCCTGCCGCTGCAACTTCCACTTTGCTTCCTGGCATTAGTATAAAATGAGCCGGCTCCTTACTGGCATTTCATCCATCAGGCAGGGTGTTGGCTCTCTTCACCTATGAGAAAACAGAACGCACTTGGTGGACAAGGTGCACTTTATTCAAAGGGTCAGAGATCTGAGAACACTGAGGGTTATAATTCTTTAAAAAACTGATTTAACACTCCATGTCAAGCTGCCATGAAAAAGCTTTACAGGGAACAAAACAGGTATTTTTAAGTGCTCAAGCAGCTTGCGCTTTCCAAAATACTATATCTGGCTACTATTAAACGGTTTTAAATCTGCACTCCTTCAGGGCTCCACCACCAACAAACCGCTATTAGTAATACACTCATGCAGTAAAACTCAGAACAAACCACTAGTGTATGCTTGCAGGTTCCTTTCTATAGCATAACACAGAGTTCTCCTCTACGAGGGCATTTAAGCTAGGCATGCAGCAAGACTACAAATGAGAAGAGTAAGGACACGGAAGTGCCTGGGAAAACCTGGCAGAAGTACTGGGAAGAACAATCACTAGCACCCACCACCAAATCCCTGAACTAAGTTCCCGGAAAGCGTCGCACCCTCAATTACGTATCCTAGGAGCACAGACTGGCAGCAAGCGCCTGCCGCTGCAACCTCCATTTTGCTTCCTGGCAGAGAATAAAACGGACCTGTACCTCCCTGGCATTTTACCCATCAGGGGAGCGTCGGTCTCTTCAAGAGCTTCGAGATCACCCGAGAGGTAAGCTGGTGGTGAGGAACCAGAGCACTGCCAACCTAAGTCGCCAGAAACCTTGAACTCGGGATGCCCTCACCCAACATGGCGCCTGGAAGGCCATCGGCGCACACTCACTCCTCAGTCCCCGCCCCCATGGGCGGGACTACAGTGGGAGTGGGGCCGAACTCCGCGGCCCTTCCCTAAGTCCTACTGGCCTTTGGCGTCACCGTGCCCCAGCCGGTGGAGAAAGCATGGAGCCCGGGACTGTATCCACCGACGGCGGGGACAGGCCAGCGGGCCCCTCGGGGCTGTCCGCTTCTCAGCGTCGAGCGGAGCTGCGGAGGAGAAAGCTGCTCATGAACTCCGAGCAGCGCATCAACCGCATCATGGGCTTTCACAGGCCCGGGAGCGGCGCGGGTGAGAGCCTCGGTTTCGCGTCTCCCGCTCACCCTTTTGAATCTTCAAGATCCTTCTGCCCCCTCCGGCCCGCAAACCTTTTGACCCAAAAATGCACTCTGTAGTACTCTGTCCCCGCCCCCTAGGTGACGAACCGTTTTATATTGTCAATTTAACCCCAGGACGTTCCTTACTGCTTCCTATTTTCTTGGATCCTTGCCCTGAGATTGTGTCTCCATCCTGGTTACAGAGCCTCTGTTCCTCATTTTCCGAGTCCAGTTATCCGAGACTCTCTGCTCTTTTGCCTTATTCCTCGCCTTTCTTGAAGGCTACATCTTTTATCCCCATACTTCCAATCCCATTGCGCCCCATATGCCCCAAATGCTTTTCTTTCCAGTTTCTCCCCTGACGCCTACATTTTGCCGTTTGCTTTGTAACTCTTGACCGCCCACATCAGTTTGTCGTTGCTCAACCGTTGGCTGGTACACCCTTTGTGGATATGGGTCCCTATGGTCACATCTTGGTGGCTCTGCTCAGTGCCTTCAACACTGTCACCTACAGAACTTCTAGGAGAGGTGACTGTGTATGTGGGGACGTTCTTTATAGGCCTTTTCTAAAGAGGTGATGGCCCCACTGAGATTTCCTTTCACTAGATAACCGCATTTGCCCTAAAGGAAACTCCATCTTTCATGCAAAGTTGTGTCCAGTGTATAGTTTTCTGATGATCAAGTTCCTACGTGAGCATTGCTTGTAGTAATTGGCTTTTTCGTCTTTGGTTGCAAGCTTGGTAGAACTCTTGGGATTCCTATGAGGTGTTATTGATGAAGTTCTGGACTTCGAGATGATACAAGCGAGAGGCATGGGTATCATTTTCACCTCATTCAAAACAGTACAAGAAACATTTTTCCTTGGTGATTAATCTGAAGATATTCTTTAAGTATTTGTGTGTTTCTTTCTTGGGGTGCTTTCTTAATCTATTCTCTTGCTTTGCAGAGTTTTATCATTTTCAGAGTTCTTTCTTTAAAAACCAGAACAGCATCCTAAAAGTGCCTGTTCACGGCTGCCCAAGGAAGGCAGCCATGGGCATGCCACACCCTGTGCAGTCTGGACTCAGAAATGTAACTGTAAAATAGAAGCTGTAAGAAATTTCAGTGATTTTGTATGTTTATCCATACCGGCTAGTGCAAGAAATTCAGTCATATCTTTGGGATATTTTATCTGTGAAAGATTCGGTCTTTACTCCTTGCCCCATCCCTTACTATCTTTGCTTGTTTGCTTAGCAGTTGTATTTCCTGTCCACGGAGGTGGAACGCTTTCCCCACCAGAATCTCCTTTTAGGGTGGTCTATTTTAAAGGTGAAGAAGGAAGAGCTGGTTTTGTTTTCTGCAGAGTCAGTATTTATTTTGATGTAGAGACAAAGTTCTAGCAGCACATTTTTGAGTATTAATGTTTAAGATGTTTGTAAGTATTGTAATGCATAAGGCTTTAATTTTTTTTTCCTCAGAAGAAGAAAATCAAACAAAATCAAAGTCCCAGGACAGTGACAAACTGAACTCTCTCAGTGTTCCTTCAGTTTCAAAGAGGGTGGTGCTTGGTGATTCGATCAGTGGCGGAACGACTGACCAGCCCAGTGGTGTGGCAGATGTTCAGGGTACCCAGCTGGGAGACAAACTGGACTCATTCATTCAACCAGCAGAGTGCAGTAGTAACGATGGCGGGGAGCTCCGCCAGCGGAGCAGAGGTGACCCCACGGCAGGCGCAGCCCAGAGGGCTTCTCACCACGGCCTTGAACAGTACCTTTCCAGGTTTGAGGAAGCCATGAAACTGCGCAAACAGCTCATCAGTGAGAAGCCCAGCCAGGAGGACGGAAGCACAGCGGAGGAATTTGACTCTTTTCGAATATTCAGATTGGTGGGGTGTGCTCTTCTTGCCCTTGGCGTCAGAGCTTTCGTTTGCAAATATTTGGTAAGAGCTGCAAGGTACTACCTGGGAAAATGCGAGTTGAATTATGAAAATGGGATTTCTTGCCAGCGTCAACAGACCTATAGGGCTGTTGCAAAGTGTATTACAGATCCTGTTTTTAGCCTAGTTACAGAATGGGAGCCCATTAGTAGTGATTGCTAAGCTCTGTCTGCATACCGGGCGGGTACCTTTAAGTGCTTTCCTAGCCTGCGTTCATTTCCGTTCCATCTGGATGCACTATTTGTTGTCAGAGCCCACGAAGGACTGGAGACTCAGACTAAGTCATTTATCCAAGGTCACACAGCAACTAACAGGTGGGGTGAAACCAAGACAGTTGCATCCCAGAACCGAAAGTCCAGATGACTATATGTAGTATATATTAGCTAGTAATTTTCCAGGTAGTTTGAGACATTAAGATAATCTTCTTGTGGGCCTCTCTGGAGGTAATTGTCTGCAGTTCAGAGGGGGTTTCGGTGTGGTACAATGTGGAAGCTTCATAATGACAGCCCCCTGTGGGGTATGGAACAGTACAGAAGGCTCAGCCGTAGTTCAGTGTCGTGATTGAAATTTCTTTCAAAAGATTATTAACTTATTTTTGTGTTTTACCTCTGTGTATGTATGTGTACCACATGCATGTTTAGTGCCTCCTCAAGCCAGAAAAGGAAGTTAGAGTCTCTGAAACTGGAATCCCAAGCGGTTGTGAGCCACCATGTGGGAGCTGGGAGCTGAATTTACCCGACCCAGCCACTGCTCCAGCCTCCCAGTGCCTTGATTTGAAGCAGGTCCATTCAGAAGACGATTTGAGAATACTTACTATGTACCAGGTTCATACATGCAATTTTCAGATTACTAAGATCTCTATCATTAGGCGAAACAGGTTTTAAAGTCTGCTTTTATGCGGTTAGACATGGTGGTACACACCTTTAATCCTGGTATTAGGGAGGCAGAGGCAGGTGGATCTCTTGAGTTCGAGGCCAGCCTATTCTTCAAAGTGATTTCTAGGACAGCCAGAGCTACACAATGAAACTCTGTCTTGAAAAACAAACAGAAAACTGCTTTTTTTTTTAAAAAAAATTATTTATTTTATTATGTATACAATATTCTGTCTGTATGCCTGAAGGCCAGAAGAGGGCGCCAGACCTCTTTACAGATGGTTGTGAGCCACCATGTGGTTGCTGGGAATTGAACTCAGGACCTTTGGAAGAGCAGGCAATGCTCTTAAC
>NC_022018.1:56522753-56528505 GCF_000317375.1 Microtus ochrogaster
ATCTCTGTGAGTTCGAGACCAGCCTGGTCTACAGAGCTAGTTCCAGGACAGGCTCCAAAGCCACAGAGAAACCCTGTCTCGAAAAAAAGGAAATACATAAATTAAGTGCCATTTTTGTTATTTTTGTTTTTTGTTTTGTTTTGTTGAAGATGTCATACTGACAAACTGTTTAAGATAGTATGTCAACCAGCACTCGGGAGGCAGAGGCAGGCAGATCTCTGAGTTCGAGGCCAGCTTGATCTGTAGAGTGAGTTCTAGCATAGCCAGGACTATACAGAGAAATCCTGTCTCAATAAAACAAAACAAAGAACAAACAAAAAACCAAAAAAAGAAAAAGAAAAAAAAGTATAGCCTGCCATTTGAGAAGCAAGTTGTCTGTGTCGACATGAATCACTTCTGCCCCAATTTTGAGGGCTATGTGGCTTTTACTTTGAGTACTGTGCTTTTTGTTTTGTTTTGTTTTGTTTTGTTTTTTGAGACAAGGTTTCTTTGTGTAGCCCTAAATGTTTTGGGAATGGTTCTGTGGACCAGGCTGACTTGGAATTCACAGAGGTCTGCCTGCCTGCCTGGCAAGTACTGGGATTAAAGACATGTGCCACCACCTCCTGGACTTTTAATGCACGCTTTTAGCTGTTTGTTAACATCCGCTAGGTGAGGGAGAAGTCACTGCAGTTTTAATTCTCTAAGTTTGGGCTGGGTACGGTAGTGCAGCCTTTAATGCCAGCACTATGGCCTGGGTATGGGAGTGCAGCCTTTAGTGTTAGCATTCTGAAGTCTGAGGCAGTAAAATAGTGAGTTCAAGGCTAGCTTCTACATAGTGAGTCTACATAGTGAGCCGTCTCATAAAAAGAAAAGGCTAGAGAACACATTCAGGGAGGAGGAGCACCAAGAGAATCTCGTGACTTGGATATGTTTTATGGTTAGAGACTAAGATTCTGTTTCTCTTACTCTCCTTCAGAAACAACAACACTTTCAGCCGCTGCATTAAATATTTTCCTGTAATGTTTTGCTTGGAATATATAGCTTTTGTTAAGTTGACTTATTATGTCAATGATTTTATTGGAAACACTTAATTTTATTTTCTCTTTTCACAGTCTATATTCGCTCCATTTCTTACTTTGCAACTTGCGTACATGGGACTATACAAATATTTTCCTAAGGTAAATTTAAATCTTAATTATGATGTATTTAGGTTGACTTGTGACTAAGTAATTGTTAACAATCTATTTGTGTGTGTGCATGTGAATGTGTTGACTTGTGACTGTTAACAATCTAACTTATTTGTGTATGTGTGCATGTGTGTTGATTTGTGACAGTTAACAATTTATTTGTGTGTGCGTGCGTGTGTGTGCATGTGAGTGTGTTGACTTGTGACTAATTGTTAACAGTCTGTTTGTGTGTGCGTGCTCTCGTGTGCCTGTGAGTGTGTTGACTCGTGACTAATTGTTAACAGTCTGTTTGTGTGTGCATGCTCTCGTGTGCATGTGAGTGTGTTGACTTGTGACTGTTAACAATCTATTTGTGTGTGCGTGCATGTGTGTGCATGTGAGTGTGTTGACTTGTGACTAATTGTTAACAGTTTGTTTGTGTGTGCATGCTCTGGTGTGCATGTGTTGTCATGACAGTTTTCAGGAGTTGGTTCTCCTGCCTTAGCTTCCAGGGATCAAACTCAGCTTCCAAGCTTGCAGCAAGTGATTCTACCCGCTGGGCTATCTGGATGGCTCATGACTAAAGGGCTGCTTGGTGGTGGTGGCGCATACCTTTAATCCCAGCACTTGGGAGGCTGAGGCAGGCAGATCTGTGTGAGATCAAGGCCAGCCTGGTCTACTGGTCTACAAAGCGAGTTCCAGGACAACCAAGACTACATAGGGAAATCCTGTCTCGGGGAAAAAAAGAAGTTAAGGGCTGTGAAGATGGCTCAGTGGTTAAGAACACATAATACTCCAGAGGACTCAGGTTTGTTTCATAGCACCCACATTGGGTGGTTCACAATTGTAATTCCAGCTATAGTGGGACTCAGCTCCTCCAGCCACTGTGGGTACCTGCACTCATGCACAGACACAGACACATATACATAATTAAAAAATAAAAATAGTGTTTAATGTTTTTTAAATTGAAAAAAAAATTCTAAAAAACAAATAGAACTTCAAGGAAGCATTAGTTACACTTGATCTGAGTCAGTGCTACAGGATTAGAACCAGCAAGATGGTGCACAGGTAGAGATGGTTCTCATCAAGCTGTCTCCAGTTGGATGGTCAGGACCCACGTGGAGGAACAGAGAAAGGCATCTATGTATAGTGGTATAGCATTTGTGTTTCAATAAGTAAAGCTTGCCTGACGATCAGAGTGCAAAGCTAACCACCTAATCAACCATACAGGCTGTGGTGGCACACACCTTTAATCTCAGCAGCCACCCTGGTTAGCCATAGAGGCCGAGCAGTGGTGGTGCGCGCCTTTAATCCCAGCACTAGAAAGGGATATAAAGTGGGATGAGACAGGAACTTGCTCTCTTTTCAGCCTGAAGATTTTGTAGAGGTAAGAGTTCTCTATTGGCTGGCTGCTTTGCTTTTCTGATCTTCAGTTGGAGCCCCAATACCTGTCTATGGGTTTTTATTATTCATACTACATCTATGCAAGATGCCTTCCACACCCATACACAAATAATCAGTCAATCAATCAGTGTAATGAAGACATTCAAAGTGGTTTAACCGATAATATTCTTTAGCAAATTTAATCATTCTGTTGGTAAGAAAGTAAACGAATTTGACTATTTTACTGTGCCCCTTTTTGGACCCATGATAGCAAGTCACTTTATTTATTTATTTATTTATTTATTTATTTATTTATTTTGGTTTTTCGAGACAGGGTTTCTCTGTAGCTTTGGAGCCTGTCCTGGCACTAGCTCTTGTAGACCAGGCTGGTCTCGAACTCACAGAGATTCGCCTGCCTCTGCCTCCGAGTGCTGGGATTAAAGGCGTGCGCCACCACCGCCCGGCAAGCAAGTCACTTTAATGTTGAGAATGAGAAATATTTGACAACAACTACAGAGGGAAATGATGCTGAGAGCTGATGTTTTCCTAGTCTGCTTGACCACAGATGGATACATCATCTCCCTGAACTTGGTTTGTCTGACGTCAAAGATAAAGTTCCTTGTAGGTCAGGCGGATGCTTGCAGGTAATTTTATCATTCAGAAGGTACAGTCAGAGGAGCATGAGTTTGAGATTAGCCTGGGCTATACAGTGAGGCCCTGTCTCAAATAAGTAAAAATAATGTTATTTGTGTATCAGATTTTTTTTTTTTTTTTTTTTTTGGTTTTTTCGAGACAGGGTTTCTCTGTGGTTTTGGAGCCTGTCCTGGAACTAGCTCTTGTAGACCAGGTTGGTCTCGAACTCACAGAGATCTGCCTGCCTCTGCCTCCCGAGTGCTGGGATTAAAGGCGTGCGCCACCACCGCCCGGCTTGTGTATCAGATTTTTGATATGTGGTTCAGAGCAGCTTAGAACTCTGTTTTCCTGCCTCAGCTTCCTGGGATTACAGGCAGAGGCTACCATACCCAGCATATGATCAAAATTTATGTCAAGTTCTTGGACAAAAAATGACGGTTTGCCTGTTTGCTTAGTCATATCTATATCTATGGCTTTATGTGGGTGGGGGAGGGGAGCAATTTTGTATCAAACCCAGGGCCTAACACAGGCAAGGCAAATGTTTTTGCACGTGGAGTTACCTCATAGGAGGAGGTTTTGGAAAAAAAGACAGATTTGGCTGGAGAGATGACTCAGTGGGTAAGAGCACTAGTTTCTCTTCCAGAGGTCCTGAGTTCAATTCCCAGCACCCACATGGCGGCTCACAATTGTCTATGGGATCTGATGTGCATTTATATATGCACACAAGTATATGTAAAATAAATAAATCTTTATTTGCTATCAGGCAAATAAATAAAGTCTAAAAAAAAAAAAGAGCTAGGCAGAGCATGCTTTATTTAATTCCAGCACTTGGGAGGCAGAGGCAGGCAGATCTCTGTGAGTTCGAGACCAGCTTGGTCTACAAGAGCTAGTTCCAGGACAGGCTCCAAAACCACAAAGAAACCCTGTCTCGAAAAACCAAAAAAAAAAAAAAAGGGGGGGGGAGGAGGGGTTAATCTGTTGTAATTGAGATAGCAGCGTGATAGCTGAGGAGACCCTGTGTAGCTGTTTCTTCAAGGACAACAAGAGACTGCCTATAAAAGCCCACTTTTGAGTCACTCTTTCTTGCTCAGGACTTTTAGGTGGGAAAATATGGCTCACAGATAACGTTTTGATTGTGTGTGTGTGTGCACGCGCGCACGTGTGTGTATGTGCATGTGTGTGTGCTAGTGTTTGGACCCAGCACCTTGCTAAGCATGCCCTCCACTTCTTTTCTTTTCTTTTCTCTTTCTTTCTTTCTTTCTTTCTTTCTTTCTTTCTTTCTTTTTTTTTTTTAATTTTTCGAGATAGGGTTTCTCGTGTATCAGCCCTAGCTGCCCTAGACCTAGCTCTTGTAGACCAGGCTGGCCTCAAACTCACAGAGATCTGCCTGCCTCTCTCCCAAGTGCTGAGATTAAAGACATGCACTACCACTGACCGACAACCACATAGCTTTTCATGTCTTTAAAATTGGTGAATCATGAGTGGCTATCTAGTGATATTAAATGTCTCCTCTGGCCCCTGCAGGTACCAGGCATTCATGAAGCCGTGGGTTTGAGCCTCATCACCACCACATGATCTGGGCATGGTGGCACATGACTTTGCTTCCTGCCATTGGGAGGTGGAAGTAGAGGGTCAGTAAAGTCTTAGATGTGTAGCCAGCTTGAGGCCAGTCTGGGATCATGGCACTGTGCTTCAAAAGACTATTTTAAAATGAGATCAGGAATTTAAGAAATAAATGTTCTTTCTCCCCTTAGAAGTGTTCTGAACTGTCCAGTGACTTCCCATCACAAGAGTGACCAGTGTCTGCTTTTGTGTACAGCAGTCAGGGTCCTCTAGGATTTTCCTGTGGTTTTGTTTGTAATGACACACCTAGTGTTCTTCTGCTTCTGGCTTTTGTTGTCCTGAGACTCAGTTTACATTAGTTTTCTCCCCTGCCTCTGATATGATTCTGCCCGTCCGCGAAGGCTGGGTTCCTCCCTACCCTGAAATCTTCCTTCGACCTTATTGCATGTGGTAGTGTGCTGGCCGTCAGAGCTTCTGGAGCCCTTGCTGTGCTCTGCTTACAAAGACCCCAGAGCAGTCTCTGTGCCACTGACTCCTATCACACATCAGTTCATCCACCGGTCGGTGTTTATAGGCTCTAGTAATACTTTCCTTGTTTCTTACCTTGTGTTATTATATGTCTCTAAAGTGGTTATGTCTTGCTTCCAAAATAACATTTACTTGTTTATTTGTTTATTTGGGGGGCAGGGTCCCTTTACAGAGCCTTGACTATTCTGGAACTCACTATGATACTAAACTGACCTCAGATTTAGAGATCTGCCTGCCTCTGCCTCCCAAGTGCTAGGGTTAAAAGTATGCACCAACATACTTGGCCAAAATGACACAGTTATAAAACTTGCTGGGGGCCCTGTTGTCTGCTATTGCCTAAAATTGACTGATTTACCTCTTCGATGCTCAGTAAATGTTGGTGTGTTGTTTTGGGAACAGTGGGGAAGAGAGAGCAGCAGCAGTTGTGTTTGTGTAGACCACGTGTGTGCTGAGGGCCGTGTCTGGGTAGACCACGTGTGTGCTGAGGGCCGTGTCTG
>NC_022018.1:56528665-56534644 GCF_000317375.1 Microtus ochrogaster
GTGTGTGCTGAGGGCCGTGTCTGTGTACACCACGTGTATGCTGAGGGCCTGAGGTTAACTTGTCTTTTCCTTGATCCAGGGTGAGAAGAAGGTCAAGACCACAGTGCTGGCAGCTGCACTCTTGCTGTCTGGCATTCCTGCTGAAGTGATCAATCGCTCCATGGAGACCTATAGCAAGATGGGCGAGGTTTTCACGGATCTCTGTGTCTACTTTTTCACTTTCATTTTTTGCCATGAACTGCTTGATTATTGGGGTTCTGAAGTACCCTGAAACTCAAGGAACTCAGAAGAAGTTTACAAGTGAACACAGTTTCCCTTCTACATTGCACTCACTGTCTCTAATGGGGACAAATTGGTTTATACCTTTATGAAATTCTTTTTCTTTACTGAAGACCAATTGATTAGTTTCCCTGGTTTAAAAGGGTTGAGTTTGTATCAGTACAGGTATGAGTAACTAAATAGGGTAACCATGTCATTAATGGTTTTTCTTGTTTAATTAGAAACCCAGTCTTCTCTCTTTCCCCTGACTTCTGAGGTTTGTAGTCCCTCTGTGGGACCCGGCTAGTACTTGTAGGGGAGTAGATGAGCTGGTGTCAGCCTGCCTAGAGGACCGCAACGTGTATGTGTGTCCTCCTGTCCTGAGAAGTGAAAGAAAGCATCCTAAAAATAAAGCAATGGAACTGAATTGTCTAGTGTTGAGACTGCACATTTTATTTTTAAAAATTTTAACACAAGAAAAAAAAATAAATAAAAAAAATCAAAAAAAAAATTTTAACACAAGGCCTGTATGAGGTAGCCATCTTCATCCTTCCTTGGGTTAATGTACAAATAGTAAAGAAAGAAACAATTAAAGTTCATACATGTGACTGTAGTGTAGCTCAGTGACAGAATGCTTGCCTAGCATCAAATCTGACATCTGTGTGGTGACGGAGTTACACAAATGAATGATTTTTTTTTAAAGTTCATATTCTGTGCACCTTGTATTTATCTCTTTTTTTGTTTAGATTTATTGACTTTTATTGTATGTGTAAGCATGTTTGCCTGCATATCTGTGTACCATGTGCATATCTGGGACCTGCAGAGGCCAGAAGAGGAAATATGATCCCCTGGAGTTCTAGGCATTAAGAGCTTCCCCGTGGGTGCTGGGAACTGTGCAAGAGCAGACAGCAGTTGCTCTTAGCTGTTTAGCATCTCTCAAGTTCCCAAAAAATTGTACTTTCTCTGTGCATAAGCAGTTACAAATTTTCACAAGTATTTTTTGTTGGCCCTGTCTTGCTGTGCTGCAAACTCCAGCCTTGTGCATACTAGCTTAGTGCTTGGACATTGAGCTACATGCCTAAGAATTTTTAAGGATTTTTAAAATGAGATTTATTAAATTTATGTGTTTTGTGTATGTGTATATGTGTACCATGTATGTACTTGGTACCTATGGAGGTAAGAGGGCATTGGATCCTTAGGAGCTAGAGTAATGGATGGTTGTGAGTCACCATGTGAATGGTGGGAATTGGACCCAGTGTCTCTACAAGAGCAGCAAATGCTCTTAGCGCCTGAGCCATTCTTCAGCTCTTCAGAAGTACCTTTTAAAAACGAGCTAGAAGAGAAATGTTCAAGTGGGATCCGAGTCATTTAGCCAGCAGTGCAATAGTGCAAACACGTGTAACTAGTGATCATATCTCTTGTTCTTCTAGTGATGTAATAAAACACCATGATCAAGGCAATTTATAAAGGAAGAGTTTATTTGGGTTTATGCTTCTAGAGAGTTAGAGTGCAGATGGCAGACATGGTAGCTGGAGCAGAAGCTAATGGCTCATATCATTGAAATATATATATATATATATACATATATATATGTATATATATATATGAGTGTTTTGTGTGTGCTTATACATGTACACCGCATGCTGCTGGTGCCCTTGGAAATCAGAAGGTGGTGTCGGATTCCTTGGGACTGGAGCTATGGACGGTTGTAAACCATCATGTGGATGTTGGGAACTAAACTGAGTCTTCTGCAAGAGCAACAAGTGCTCTTTACTACTGAGCATCTCTCTGTAAGCTGATGGTGTCTCTCTGAGTCCAACTACTCTTTCTCTGTTCAGATTTCCCGCCTGGTTTTATTCTGCCCTGTTATAGGCCAAAGCAACTTCTTTATTAACCAGTGATTCCCCTCTGTATGCTGTGAATTGAATTTAAGACACTAATCAAACGTTCTACTTTTTTTTAAATAATGATTTTCTTTTTCTTTTTTTTCTTTTTTAAAGATTTTATTTATTTATTATGTATACAGTATTCCCAGTATTCTGTCTGCATGTATGCCTGCAGGCCAGAAGAGGGCACCAGATCCCATTACAGATGGTTGTGAGCCACCATGTGGTTGCTGGGAATTGAACTCAGGACCTTTGGAAGAGTAGGCAGTGCTCTTAACAACTGAGCCATCTCTCCAGCCCCCTCAAACGTTCTACTTTACACAGCCCCCCTTTTCTTCCTTCCTTCCTTTTTTCCTTCCTTCCTTCCTTCCTTCCTTTCTCCCTCCACCCCGAGACAGGGTTTCTCTGTATCACAGCTTTGGCTGTCCTGGAACTTACTCTGTAGACCAGTTTGGCCTCAAACTCACAGATATTCTTTTCTGCCTCCTGAGTACTGGAATTAAAGGCATGCATCACCACTGACCGGCCTCTTTTCTTGAGACACATTTAAATTCTGTTTTCCAAGATGGCCTCTGCCCTCTGGCCTCTGGTGATCTTTCTGCCTCAGCCTCCCAAGTAGATAGATCTGCGGGATCAGATATGGTGTGTTCTGCTATTGTGTCTGTCTATATCCTGTGTCTGTCTGTATCCTGTGTCTGTCTATATCCCGTGTCTGTTCTGCTATTGTGTCTGTCTGTATCCTGTGTCTGTCTGTTTATATCCTGTGTCTTTATATCCTGTGTCTCTTTATATACTGTGTCTGTCTATATCCTGTGTCTATCTACATCCAAGCTAACCACGTGTTTCTGAAGCTTGCCACTCCTTGGTGACCACGTGTCACACTAGGGTAGAGGGCTGCTGACCACCCCAGCTGGGTATGGGGTTTATTGGGACGTGGTTTCTCAAAGACCAGGTAGGTAAGGATTAGGTGGTGACAAACAGAAACAAACACAGAGGCAGTTTGAAGCTGAGTGTATTTTGCAGCTCTCAAACACGGGTTTTTATACAAGAAGAACAGGTATTACAATTCTTAAAAGATGTTCAGTGAAGCAGTTACAAAGAACGATTATCATAATCACCTGGCACAGGAAGCACAAAATCAATAGGTATTACATATCCTGGACAATGGGTTCAAAAATCAGTTACCAATGGAACAAATAACATCATAATCACTAAACAGAACAAAACACAAAATATTACTTATAGTTAATGGATGACTCGTAGGTCCACATCAAGTTAATAAATTTTCATGTGTAATCCTTATCTAACATCTAGCTTTTGTCTTATTTAAAATCCTCAAAGTTTAATTTAAAGCAATGCTTTCTACACCACAATGTCATAGCCAACCTCATCTACACACACACAGCCATACAAATTTGTATATTGCTGGGAGGATATTTTATCAAAGTATTATTTTATTATTATGTAAATGATTATGAAGCAAAGCGTTGAATCTTTTAGAAAAGAGGTCATGGCCAGTAACCCCATTTCAAGGGGGTGGCGTCTTGTCGGCCCAGGCTATCAGGAACATCTTGTAAATTTTTTTTTTTTTTTTTTTTTTGGTTTTTCGAGACAGGGTTTCTCTAGCTTTGGGAACCTGTCCTGGAACTCCCTTGGTAGACCAGGCTGGCCTCGAACTCACAGAGATCCGCCTGTCTCTGCCTCCCAAGTGCTGGGATTACAGGCGTGTGCCACCACCGCCTGGCTCATCTCGTAAATATTAAAAGGAAATAGAAGCAGACAAACTGTCATGAGAGCTACGGCTCAATAATTTCTTTCCGGCTAGAGAGTTCCACAATCGGTTCCAGGAGACCTCCCTTTGGAGTTTAACGCCTCAGTCTGTGGAACTTGTCACACATAATCTACTGGGGTTGGTGTGGCAGTAGAGGGCTCACAAGAGTAAAGTTCTGGCGCAGGGCTACTCAGAGGTTTCTGGCAGGGCTGACCTGGCTGAGGTCCCACTGCAACGCATCAGCCAGATTGCACGGGGAATCCCGGCGAAGGCCACTGCAGGCGCGGCTGGCGTCGCGCGGCCTCCAGCCGGTGGGCGGCGCTGTGGGGAAGCAGCCACTTCCTTCCGCTTCTGCTTCCTTCCGCGCCCGGCGCCAGCACATCCTGTTTTCGTTGGCCGCACTCTGATGGCGGTCCCTGCCGGACCTCTGGCCAGTGCGTAGGGCCGGTCCTCACTGGTCACCAAGAGGGCTTGGCGCCCCCCTCCTTTGTCCTCTTGACAAGCCTGCGCATCGTCTCCCAGGGCGCAGAACTTCTCGTGGCCGGCAGCATGGGCCGGGAGTCTCGGTGAGTCCGCGGGCGAGCGGTTTCTTGGGCTCCGAGGGGAGCTGGTGAAGGTGGCGGCGCGGCGGGTGTGGGGCGGCCCCACGTGTGTCCGCTGAGGAGCCGGTCACCTCGGCTGCGAGGAGGCGCTGCTGGCGCGCAGGGCCGCAGAGTCCCCTGTACTTGCCACAGGCGGGTCGACCCCTGACCTGGAGCAGCCTTCTGCAGCTCAGGCCGCCCGGTCACCGACGAGCAGCTTCATCACCTCCGTCAGCCCTGACCCCGGCTCGCACTCCCTTATCGCTTCGCCTTTGCAACGTTGCTTACTCCGCTCTCAAGTTTTCTTTCGTGCGCGCGTCGTCTTCCTAAGTCATTTATTTTATTTTATTTTTTTTTTTCGAGACAGGGTTTCTCTGTGGTTTTGGAGCCTGTCCTGGAACTAGCTCTTGTAGACCAAGCTGGTCTTGAACTCACAGAGATCCGCCTGCCTCTTTCCTAAGTCATTTAAAAGGAGCGTGTGGGCAGACTTTTTTTTTTTTTTTAACAGCACCTGCAATATGTGTAGGACCGACTCTTATTGGGTTACAATAAACACTTGGTTTTTTTTGTTTTGTTTTTCGAGACAGGGTTTCTCTGTGGTTTTGGAGCCTGTCCTGAAACTAGCTCTTATAGACCAGGCTGGTCTTGAACTCACAGAGATCCGCCTGCCTCTGCCTCCCAATTGCTGGGATTAAAGACATGCGCCACCACCGCCCGGCTGCAATAAACACTTGTTTAATGGACATTTACTTCGCAGATAGATTCCGTATTACTTTGTTACCCGCTTGTCTTTTTAAAACCGTTCACGTGCACACCTTATTATAACCATAATTATAATTAAAGATTCTTCAAAACTTTAGGATGTTGATAACAGGTTCAAGACCTTGAGTTTATTATTATTATCTTGAAAGATGACTGAAGTGTATGTAGCCGGTCTGAAAGATACTTTGGTTCAGTGCCTAGGGAGGATGACAATTTTGCATTGTTTTAGTGCTAACATTACTTTACCGGGGTCATTATGACTTAGGTTCAGGAACTGAGCAAAGTGTGAGTGGAGTACCGTGAAATTCTGCGGAAATAAAAGCCAGTAGCGGCATCCGGATAAAGGCAAAGGCTGTACCACCTTGACTACAGACAGTTCATGTGACTGTCTTTCAAGTTTCCCGAAGATGCTGTTCTTCATCTGGCTACTACTATACCAGAAATCTGGAAGCAATATTTGGCCCATTCTCACTCACGCTGCTCATTTCTAGTTAGATTCTGCACTGTTTTCCCATTCCTGCCTCTGACTTTTGTTTTTTCGGAACCGTGTTTCTCTGTGTAACTATGGGGCATGTCCTGGAGCTCAGCCCATCTTGACCAGGCTGGCCTCTGCCTCCCAAGTGCTGAGACTAAAGGTGTGCACCATCACTGCCAGGCACCTGAATTGCCTTTCTTGATCCTGCCGTTATAATTATTTGTTTTTTTTTTTTTTTTTTTTTTT
>NC_022018.1:56534920-56535630 GCF_000317375.1 Microtus ochrogaster
TGTGAGCCACCATGTGGTTGCTGGGAATTGAACTCAGGACCTTTGGAAGAGCAGGCAATGCTCTTAACCACTGAGCCATCTCTCCAGCCCCTCCATTGGATCTTTAGAGATGAAATTCTGGCTCCCCAGACTTTTCCTACAAAGGCCCATTTCACCCATCTTACCTTTATACTGTTATTTTTTATGCCGTACTTGGCAGATGTTCTTGTTTGTTCAGGGAGCAGTGGTGGCTCAGAGGTGAGCGAGAGCAGGGTGCTTGAGAACAGCACCGAGCTCAGTTTTTGTACATACCGAGCTTTCCTGAAAGATTGGAGAGAGGTAGGAGGAGGTAGATCCTGAGAAGGCCCAGAAAGTGAATGGATTAACTCCTGTGAATGGCAGCCTCTTGAGGAAGCTGCTGTGAGTTGATCTTGGGACCTCACACATGTCAGGGGTGGACCACACAGCCTGTGCACCCAGCACAGCCTCAGTTTTCTGCTTATTCTGTTCAAATGTGAAGACATCCAGCTCTTCCTGGTGCCCTCATACTTGACATTCAATTCATCAGTAAATCAAGTCAGTGCTCATGCTCTGGGCTGTGTTTTTGTTTTCTTTGCAAATCTTGATATATCTCAGCAGTTTTGTCATTGTCTCTTAACCTGGATGGTTAAATGGATTCTTTCTTTCTTTCTTTCTTTCTTTCTTTCTTTCTTTCTTTCTTTCTTTCTTTC
>NC_022018.1:56536169-56541110 GCF_000317375.1 Microtus ochrogaster
CCACCATGTGGTTGCTGGGAATTGAACTCAGGACCTTTGGAAGAGCAGGCAATGCTCTTAACCCTTGAGCCATCTCTCCAGCCCCCTATCTATTTTCTTGTAAGAAAATTTATTCATGGGTCTGGAGAGATGGTTGAGTGGTTGAAAGCATCTATTTTTCACCCAGGGGATTTAATTCTAGCCCCCCCCCCCCATGGCCTCACAGATGCCTATGACCTCAGTTCTGGGGGATCTGATTCCTCTTTCTGGTTGCTTAGGTACCTGCACAGATGGGATGCACACACACATACTGAGGCACATGAATATACACATACATAAATTGAAAGTATGATATACGTGATCTTTCCTCAGTCTTAGTAGCTGGCACTGCAGGAGTCTGCCATTGTTTGTGGCCCAGTAGCTTTCCATCTTACTCAATACAAGATGTAAGACCCTCTGACTACTTCGTTATTTCTCTGATCTCTTGAGTGGTTTTTCTTTTTTCTTCTCTTTGAGACAGAGTCTCACTATGTAGTCCTGGTTAGACTGGAACTAATGCTGCCTGTTTCTGCTTCCTAGTTGGTGGGATTGTGTGCCGCTACACTAGACTACTGTCTTAACTTGTTTAACCATATTCCTTGCTGCTATTCCTTCATGTGCTAGTCCAAATTCCTTCCCATGAGTTTGCTTGTGTGCCGTTTGCCTGGAAGGTCTCTGCTGTATGTCCACATGATTCCTGCTTTTATTTCCTTCGAGGATCTCTGAAAATGTTACTTTATTGGTGAGCTTCTCAAGTTGTCTGATATAAGATGTCAGTGTCGGGGACCAGCTTCAACAAAAATACAACTTGCCAGGTTAGGGGGGTGGGGATCAGAAATATAAGTAAATAGCACTGGGAGGGAGTTTTAGTGAATATTAAAATCCTTGCATTGAATTTTCCTTACATTTTTATCCCCCAACACCAAGGGGAGGGGGGAGAAGACAACAAAAAACTTCTTTAACATGATACAAAGGACAACTCAACAGTTAATTGCTTTAACACTTTGAGACATTAAGTCAATAGCATTTTGTTGTTTAGGTGGTGAAGCCATTCTAGACCAAGTGTCCTGAAGGCAGCCACTCCCAATGTCATACTTCCTATTCACTTTCTTTTATTCTGAGCAAGTTGTCTGTCTCCAGTGCAGTACTTGACACGTGGTGGTGCACTTCTTCACTTGCCTGTGGTCTCTTCTTTTCCAGAATATAAACTCTGAAGAGCTGCCATTCCAGCCCTTTTGACAGGTTTTTATGTTGTAGCCCAGACTTCAAACCCTGACCTCAAACCCCTGATAGTGATCCTCCTGCCTCAGCCTCCCAAGTGCTGTGCATGAGGTACTGTGTGTGGCATCTTTCGAGACTTCCCCTGCATATGTACTGTGGCGTAGTTCATTTTCTCCTAATCAAACATGTTTTAATTTGCTACACATAGAAGTAAAATACAAGCTGCTTGCTAAGCTTACTCTTTGGTTCGGTACAATTCTAGCCATTACCGCAAACGCTCGGCATCACGAGGACGGTCTGGAAGTCGGTCTCGGAGTCGCTCACCCTCTGACAAAAGAAGTAAACGTGGAGATGACAGACGCTCTAGGAGTAGAGATAGAGACAGGAGGAGAGAGAGGTCTCGCAGCAGGGACAAAAGAAGATCACGGTCCAGGGACAGGAAGCGCCTGAGGTAAGACATTCTTCTGAAGACCACTGGTTCCTGACAGATGGAACCGTTGAAATCAGACAGTTTTGTATTCTGTGTTCACAGACAGTTTCCCACGTTCAGTCAATACATATTAACTGAATTGATCATTTAACTTTTTGTTTTGTTTTGGAGACAGGGTTTCTCTGTAGCTTTGGAGCCTGTCCTACAACTAGCTCTTGTAGACCAGGCTGGCCTTGAATTCACAGAGATCCACCTGCCACTGCCTCCCGAGTGCTGGGATTAAAGGGGTGCACCACCACCACCGACCTTTTTTGTTTTTTTTGAGACAGGGTTTCTTTGTAGCTTTAGAGCCTGTCCTGGAACTTACTCTCTTCTGTAGACCAGACTGGCCTTGAACTCACAGAGATCTGCCTGTTTCTGCCTCCCAAGTACTGGGATTAAAGGCATGTGCCACCATTGCCTGACTGATATTTGAGTTTTTATGTGAAAATAAAATTGTAAGATTTTTAGATCAAAAACTTTGAAGCTGGGCATGGTCATATACGCCTTTAATCGGAGCACTAGGGAATCAAAGGCAGGTGGATCTCTTATGTTCCAAGCTAGTACGATCAAAAAAAAAAAAGATATAGTGAATTGTTCATATTTTCTATATGAGGAAGTGGGGTGCATGGAGTTGGGGTGCACACAGTGACCAGCAGCTCACTGGTCTTTTAGCACAGGTTCTGTGCATCTTCTTGCTGGGCTCGAGCTTCCCCCGCTGCTGGGGTTAAGTAAGGTCTTGCACAGCTCATCGAGTGCCTCAGAGCTGTGCTGCAGTCCCAGCTGTGTGCTGTCCGTGAGAATTGGCTTTGCTATAGATGGCGGGTTTAAAGTGTTTATTGTTATAGCTTGTTATGTTGTTAGCAGATATCATTGTGTCCTCACGTTATGTTGTTAGCAGATATCATTGTGTCCTCACGCTTCCATTGATCTTTGTAAGAACTAGCCTCACTTGTGTGCTGTTTAGCTGAATTGAAAATGTTGCTCTGATGTTGATCCTAATTTTAAGAAACTGTTTTCAGTTTGGGACAGCCATAATCTGAAATAATAACTCCCTTTGGCCACAAAACAAATGAAATTTCTCCTTTTCAGGCGCTCCAGAAGTAGAGAGCGAGACAGAAGCCGAGAGCGAAGAAGATCTCGGAGCCGAGATAGGAGGCGCTCAAGGAGTAGAAGCCGGGGCCGGCGATCCCGGTCCTCCAGTCCTGGCAGCAAAAGCAAGAAGGCTGAGAATAGGTAACACTGTCCGTGGCCCTATCTGCTGTGTAATTGTACAGTTCATCCTTATCAGTAATGCAGAGCCTGACTCTTGATATCAACTGTTGGCAGAACTTTTATTTATTAGGTCATGGGGCTTATCATTCAGCTGGAGATTAGTGGATTCTGCTGGTTTTAAACACTACAGTGTACCCTTATTTAGTATATATTATTAATGGTGAGAACTTTTGTAAATATCTCTGTGGGAATTGAGTGTCTTTTGTGGAGGCAGCGATGAGTATTGAAGTGGGCGTGCTGGTTGCCAGCTAGGCAAGCCCTTGGTATTTGTTATATCCTTGGCATCAGTTTCTGTGCCTCGGAGATTGCTTTTTCAGACAGTTAAGATGTTTGTTGACAACTTTTTTAAAGATTCTTATTATTCCTGTATACTTGTGTGTGCCAGTGGAGGCAGGAGGCCTCCTGCTGGGGGTGTGGGAATAGTTTTTTTCTCTCTTCTATTTTTCTTTTTCCTGAGACAGTGCTGGATTGAGGCACATGCCACCACTTCCAAGCTTTTTTTCTTAATGTGGGGATTGTGTGTGTGTGTTGTATATGTTCATGTGTGTATACTTGCCTGTGTGTGCACATGTGAAGAACTGTACTTCCTCAAATGTCTTATTTATTTTTTAAGATTTATTTATTATGTATACAGTGTTCTGTCTGTCTGTATGCTTGCAGGCCAGAAGAGGGCACCAGAGAACTCAGTACCTCTGGAAGAACAGTCAGTGCTCTAAACCTCTCTGGCCCACCATCTTTTTTTTTTTTTTTTTTTTTTAAGAGAGTGCTTTTCTGAATGTGCCGTGGAGGTTTTCAGTGAGTTCCTGGGAAACTAATCTCATGTCTAACTTTCCCTGGGGTGTGGACCCATATTCAGGATCTCAGGCTTGAGCAACAAGCAGCAATTTACCCACTGAGCTGTTCCCCCCCCCACTTTATTAAATTTAACATATCTATGTTTTTGAACTTCTTAGCAGACGTGAATAGAAGGATATTTTACAAACTTATCGTAAGACTAGAAATAGGGCTGAGCGATGGCCGTCAGTACTCATATTTGAGATTTTAGTCCAACCCCAAGCCCTCTGGTTAATAAAGTTAGGGCATGGTGTGCACTTGTAATCCCAGAGATAGGGAGGAGACAGGCTTACCAGTGGGTCTTGCTGGCCAGCCAGTCTAGCCCAAATCTGGCCAGTGAGAGACCCTGTTTCAACAAATAAGATTGACAGCTTCTAAGGCATGCTACCCCAGATTGTCCTTTAGACTGTTACACACATGCATGCACACATATGAACACATGTACAAACATTCCTGTACTCAAGAACATACACATTAGCCGAGCGGTGGTGGCGCACGCCTTTAATCCCAGCACTCAGGAGGCAGAGGCAGGCGGATCTCTGTGAGTTCGAGACCAGCCTGGTCTACAGAGCTAGTTCCAGGACAGGCTCCAAAGCCACAGAGAAACCCTGTCTCGAAAATTAAAAAAAAAAAAAAAAAAGAACATACACATTAGAAAGGCAAAAGACAGATGGCAAAAAAAAGTTAACTGGTCAATCTTATAGTTTTTGTTGGAAAATGTCTTTTCATCTCTGAGTATGTTTGTCAAATTTGAAAGGCTACCCAGAAATTACTCAGAAACACCAGTCATGAACAGAAGAGGAGAGATGGGATATTTGAGTTTTAGGTATATGAGTGTTTTGCCTGCATGTGTCTGGATTCCTGCATACAAGACCTGCTTAGACCAGAAGAGACCCGCTTCAGCTAGTGTCAGTTCATGTGGCTGCTGGGAACTGAACTTGGATCTTCTTCAAGAACACAGTGCACCTTACAGCTGAGCCAACTTGTTAGCCTGATATCAATTAATTTTTTTATATCATTAAAATTAAGCCATTTTAGCCGGGGGATGGTGGCGCACGCCTTTAATCCCAGCACTCGGGAGGCAGAGGCAGGCGGATCTCTGTGAGTTCGAGACCAGCCTGGTC
>NC_022018.1:56541400-56545826 GCF_000317375.1 Microtus ochrogaster
ACAGGGTTTCTCTGGTTTTGGAGCCTGTCCTGGAACTAGCTCTTGTAGACCAGGCTGGTCTCGAACTCACAGAGATCCACCTGCCTCTGCCTCCGGAGTGCTGGGATTAAAGGCGTGCGCCACCACCGTCTGGCTAATCCTAAATTTTGTAATTGTTTTTCTTAGACAAATTTCCTAATGTTTAGTAATGTTTTTATTAGTGTTAAAAGATTACTTTCTTCTTATGCCAGGTATTTTTTGTTGGACTATGACAATGTGCTGATTATTGAAGAAATAAGAAAATGAGATCCAAGTCTGTTAAATAGTCTAAAATGAGTATTGCAGGACCTTCAGCCAGCTCAGTGGTAAAGATGCTTGCTGCTGAGGTTTGAGCTGACTTTGATCCCTCATTGCCAATGGAGGAGAGACTTGACTCCTGCAAGTTGTCCCCTGACCTCCACAGGCATTGTCACACATACACATTACTAAATATGTCATACAGTGAAGAAGAGATGCTTGTGTTTCCCAGTTCTGGTATCTTACTCTCTGTTGTTCTTTGGTAGGTCTAGATCCAAAGAGAAAGCAGAAGGTGGGGACAGTTCTAAAGAGAAGAAAAAGGACAAAGACGACAAGGAAGACGAGAAGGAGAAGGATGCTGGGGTATGTTCAGCTTGGAACAGGTCTGCAATGGCAGTCTTGTTTTCACAACAGACCAGGCTGCCTCGAACTCACAGAGATCCTCCTGCCTCTGCCTCTCGGGTACTGGGATTAAAGATATGTGCCACTACCACCCAGTGAAAAAATTTACTTTTTCCGAATTGGTTAAGTGTATTTATTTACTTACCGGTCTTCTGCCTGCATGTATGTTTGCAAGCCAGAAGAGGGCACAAGATCTGATTAGAGATGGTTGTGAGCCACTGTGTGGTTGTTGAGGACCTTTGGAACAGCAGGCACTGCTCTTAACCACTGAGCTCCCCGGGCAAATAATTGTTTCTTTTTCTTTTCTCTTTTTATTTTTTTTTTATTTTTTTATTTTTTGAGACAGGGTTTCTCCATAGCTTTTTGGTTCCTGTCCTGGAACTAGCTCTTGTAGACCAGGCTGGCCTCAAACCCACAGAGATCCGCCTGCCTCTGCCTCCTGAGTGCTGGGATTAAAGGCGTGCGCCACTACCGCCCGGCTTCTTTTTTTTTTTTTTTTTTTTTTTGGAGAGGGATTTTGAGGTTTTGAGACAGGGTTTCTCTGTGTAACCGAGTCTTGGCTGTCTCTCTGTAGACCAGGCTGGCCTTGAATTCACATAGATCTGTTTGCCTCTTTCCCAAGTGCTGGAGTTATAGGAGTTTGCCACCATACCTGACTGATAATTTTTCCTTTTCGTCTCCCCCCCTACCCCAAAACAGGGTTTCTCTGTAGCTTTGGAGCCTGTCTTGGAACTAGCTCTATACCAGGCTGGCCTTGAACTCACAGAGATCCCTCTGACTCCAGAGTGCTGGGATTAAAGGTGTATGCCACCACCGCCAGCTGATAATTATTATCTTAATGATACTCTTTTGCTTTAGTTTTACTTTTAAGTAATTTATAACAGTAATATAAAATAAGCAGATAAAAGTCTTGAAGAATACTTCTGAAAACATTGCATATTTATGTTACCTGTTTTTACTCAGAAAATGTGATCAGTCCATATAAAAAGTATCAAATTAGCTTAAAAGCTATACACAGATTTTCGTCATCTGGGACCAGCACAGTGGTTTAGCTGGAAAAGCAGTTATTATGGAAGCCTAGACCTGAGTTTGAATGAAACCCACATGAAGGTGGGAAGAAAGGCAGACAACACATTGTCTGCTGCACCCATGCTGTGGTGTGTGCAGCCCACTGTCATGCGTATGTAAATAAATCAAAATGAAAAGGGTTAAGGCACACAATGGTGTGCTTTCCTTTCTCATATCCTTGCCAAGGTTGGGATTTCATTTTTATCAGTCTAATAGGACATAATAATTTATTTTTAAGATTTATTTATTTATTAAGCATACAATAAATATATTGCTGGCAAGGAAGGCACCAGGTCTCATTACAGATGGTTGTGAGCTACCATGTGGTTGTTGGGAATTGAACTCGGGACCTCTGGAAGAACAGCCAGTGCTCCTACCTTTTGAGCCATCTCTCTAGCCCCAGGACATAATAATTGTATGGATGTAGTCGGACTTTCTTTGAGTCACTAGCTTACAGATAATAGCACATAGACTTACTAATTAGGAAAGCTTGGCCTTAGCTTAGGCTTTTTCCCTAACTCAGATTAGCTTGTTTCTAGTGATCTGTTCTGTCACCTGCCTCAGTTACCTCTCCTCTGTACACAATGGCCAACTTTCAGTGCCTCGCTGGTGTCCTGTCCCCTTCTCTTCTTCCTATAATCCTCTGTCTCTCCCCTGGAAGTCCTGCCTATTCTCTCCTGTGCCTAGCTATTGGCCATTCAGCTCTTTATTAAAGCATTCAGAAGGCCCCTTTGGAGAGACACATCTTTACAGTATACAGAAAGATTATCCCATAACATATGTGTTTTTTTAAATTTTGGATTATTTTATATTATGAGTATTGTGTGTGTGCCTGCTGCCTTCATAGGCCAGAATAGGGTGCCAGATCTTTAGGAACTGGTGTTAACTGATGGTTATAAACTGTCATGTAGATGTTAGGAGTCAAACTTGATCCTCCTGGAAGAGCAGTCATTGCTCTTAACTGCTGAGCTAGCTCTCTAGTCTCATTATTATATTTCTTTATGGAACGTGCCTTTTGTTATGACTCTTCCTTGTTCTCTCTCTCCTCACTGCCCCTTCCCTCACTGCCTTTCTTTCTCAGGGTCTTGCTGTATATCGCTCAGACTGGCCTGGAACTAACCCTAGCCTTCTGCGGTTACAGCTGCTAACCACCAGGAGTAACTTTGTAATTCCAAAATTATATTACGTTTTGTGGGGGTTACACACATGGCATGCCATGGCACAAGTGTAGCCCTCAAGTTAACTTTTAAGAGTTGATTGTCTACTTCCACTATATGAGTTATCCATATTCAACTGAAACGATCATTCTTGTTAACAGGTGCCTTTATCACCTGAGCCATCCATCCCACTGGCCTTGCTTTTAATATAATAGGAGGGTTAATTATAAAGATGGGTGATTACTAAAGCTGGTTTGCATTTAGGAATGTATACACACATCCATTTTTCCTTTTTTATACTTTTGAGAACTTATTAAAACCTCATATAAGCTGTGCAGTGGTGGTGCACGCCTTTAATCGCAACACTCGGGAGGAAGAGGCAGGTGGGTTTGAGGCCAGCCTGGTCTACAGAGTAAGTTTTAGGAAAGACTTCGTAGCTACTGAGAAACCCTGTTTCAGAAATAAGCAAAACAAACAAATAAAAGTCTCATGTGAACTACACTTGCTAATTCTGATTTTGGCTTTCCCTCTTTCTTTTTCTCTTTCCCTCCCCAAAGAACTTTGACCAGAATAAGCTGGAGGAAGAAATGAGAAAACGAAAAGAAAGAGTTGAAAAATGGCGAGAAGAGCAGCGTAAAAAGGCCATGGAAAACATAGGGGAATTGAAGAAGGAAATCGAGGAAATGAAACAAGGGAAAAAGTGGAGTTTAGAAGATGATGATGGTATATTTGGGAAGTGGGTGGTGTTTGTTTTTAAAATTGTGGAAAATGTGCCAATGTTGTATTTACATTTTAACATTTTTGCCCGTCTTCCCTGTTGAACAGAGAGAGGGTCAAAGCCAGGGCTTTCGGCATGTCTACCTAATGCTCTAGCCCTGAGCTAGTTCCCTAGGTCTACTTTAACCCTCTCAGGCACAGAATGGTAAGTCTAGTTATTTGCAGTACATTCAGTGCTGCATAGCCCTCATCACTGTCCATTTCCAAAGCTCTCTAATCATTCCGCGTGGAAACTCGACCCATTGAAGATCTCACCATCCTGCCTCCACACTGCTTTCTGTCTCAGAAAAGTGGCCTATGTTCCTCCATATGCAGCCATACTATTGGTGTTTTTCTGTGTCTGGCTTTTTAGTTTGTCATATTGTCTTGAAGTTTCATTCATATTGAATTATTACTCTACTTTCTTCTGTGTGGCCTGAGTATATGTACATGACATGGTCTCTATATTATCCACAGATGGCCTAGAATTTTCTGTATCAACCAGGCTGGCCTTGAACTCTGCTTTCCAAGTGCTGCAATTAAAAGTGTGGCCATTATTCCTGGAAATATTTTCTTTTCCTGTTTAAGACAGGCTTCCTCTTTCTAACCTTGGCAGGCCTTGAGTTTGTGAGTCTCCTACTTCAGTCTCCCAAACACTGGGACTGTGTACTGGGCTGGTTTATTTTTTCACTGGCTGTTGATGTTTGAGTTGTTTGCACAGAAATATTTGACTTTCTTTTACAACTTTTGTGGGTTTTTTTTTGTTT
>NC_022018.1:56548776-56563060 GCF_000317375.1 Microtus ochrogaster
AACTCACAGAGATCCGCCTGCCTCTGCCTCCCGAGTGCTGGGATTAAAGGCGTGCGCCACCATCGCCCGGCTTTTTTTGGTTTTTTTGAGATAGGGTTTCTCTGTAGCTTTTTGGAGCCTGTCCTGGAACTAGCTCTCGTAGACCAGGTTGGCCTCGAACTCACAGAGATCTACCTGCCTCTGGCTCCCGAGTGCTGGGATTAAAGGTGTGTGCCACCACCACCCAACTCTTAAGTTGAAAACTTTTATTTATTTATTTTTTTAGTTATAAACTGATGGGCCCGTTAGCTCAGGCTTCTTATTAACTCTATAACTTATATTAGTCCATTATTCTTATATATGTTAGCCACGTGGCTCGGTACCTTTTTTGGCCAGGCAGTCATATCTTGCTTGTTCTGTGACTGAGTCAGGACTGTGGACTAGGCCTTCCTTCTTCCCAGAATTCTCCTGTTCTCCAACTGAAACCTTTTTTTTTTTTTTTTTTTTTTTTTTTGAGGTACACATTTAAAAATATGAAGGGGTACTTTTATTATTGTCTTACATAACATCTTAATGAATACACCAGGTGCATTTTCTCAGCTGGCAAATAAGACACACAGCGAAACTTCCTTATGCCTGGGAAGTCAAGAGACGTCACCTGTCTCTGGGAGGATTCGGTTTCTTACGACGTCTGTGATACTGTCCATGCGGGTGCCAGCGGTGCTTCATGGTGAAGAACACCTTGCTGAGTTGTTCTATCATGGGCCCTTACTCAAGCTTCTCACTTTTTATTTCTAATTTGGTTTTCAACACTTGTTCGTGTGTTTCTTCATTATTACACAAAATGTCTGGTTGAGGGATAGGTTTCGTGTGTTTGTATGGGATGTCCACAGAAGGGTGGTAGCACACTATGGTCCGGCCATCGGATGTCAAAGCGAGCTCTACCTTGCAGTTGTAGTCATCGGGAAGAGAAGAGTAGGTAGACTTTCGACAAACACTAGATAAGGCTCCATTCTGAATTGGAAATAAATGTTTCCAGACAGTCCTGCTTGATGTCACCCATTTCACCACGGCGGCCATGATCTTTAGGAGGTGACGTGAACAAAGATATCTTGAGGAGAAACCGCTTCTCACATCTGTTTCTAGGCACACAGATGTTCATTCCGCGGGACCGCCATCTTGCTTCCCAACTGAAACCTTTTTAAGGAGTTGATTTACCTATGTTAAAAATCATGGGCATGCTTACTTGAGATTTTTAGGTTGTGCAATCTTAATTTCGTGCCTAAGAAAGAGGAGGGCTTTAACTGGGACTGTTTTCTTCTGGAAGGAGAAATTAATAATGGACTTCCTTTTTTGTTCCTGAAAATTCAAGTATTCTTCAGAGGAGGAGGAAGTTGATCTTCAGACAGCCTTGACAGGCTACCAGACAAAACAGAGAAAACTTCTAGAACCAGTTGATCATGGAAAAATTGAGTATGAACCATTCAGAAAAAATTTTTATGTTGAAGTTCCAGAACTAGCAAAAATGTCTCAGGAGGGTAAGATGTTTCTGTTTGTTTGGTTATGTTATGGTGGCCTCCGGGAGAGTGTGTTCTACTCCACAGGGGTAGCGTGCATAGGCTTGGGAGCTGGAAGATGTTTTGGAAGTATCTTTAAAAAGAGCAAAACGATAGAGTCACATAGTTGTTCTTAGGGGTAGAAGTAATGTCCTTGTCATATTCGGACAGTGTTTCTGTTGGCCCTGCTGGTGTGTGAGGCAGTTGGTATGACTGCTCACCATCAGCCGGCTGTAAATGCAATCTGGGAAAATCATGCCACACCAGGTGGTTGTGTTGTTGGGCATTTATTATTCTGCTACAGTCGAAGAAAACAGGAAAACCAGAGTGTTGAAACTGGGGTATTTGCGTTGTTCTTGATTTACTGCAGCAATTGTTGCTTGGTCTCTCTGAGCTTTAGTGTTTCTCTGTAGCTCAGCTGTGAGATTTCTTTAGATAGCACTTAAAGGTGAGGATGTTTGACCTTTGACCGCCTAGTGAACACAGCTGGATGGTACCAGCAGAAGAGTTTCTAACAGGCTTTGTTTTCCAGAGGTGAATGTGTTTCGATTGGAAATGGAGGGCATTACAGTTAAAGGAAAAGGTTGTCCCAAACCAATTAAGTCGTGGGTCCAGTGTGGAATTTCCATGAAGATACTAAACTCCCTCAAAAAGTAAGTGATTGATGGTTATGTACAGTTTTCAGTGTCCTGCTACTCCTCATGTTCCTTTCACACAAATATCTCTGGATTTCAGTTACATTCGTAACTTAAAATTTTTCTCTTAGGTGGAAGCTCCCATCCCAGGTAGTTGACTGTGCTAGGGAACTAGTCTACCGTTGAGCTACATCTTAGCCCCAGGCTTTTAAAGAAATTTGTAAACGTCTTTAATGAGCTGTAGTTTAAGTGTGGAGTTGACCAGCTGGAGTTTCTGATCCAGTGGTATGTTTATGGGTTTGTGCAGCCATCTCGTTATAGACATTTTCATGAGTCTTCCCTGTCCTTTATAAGTCTTCTTCCATCTCCTTCACCCGAGGCAACCACTAGTGTACTTCCCATGCCTGTGGTCTGGCCCCACTGGACAGTTGATGCAGGTGGAATTACATAGTGTGTCGTCTTTCCTGACTGCTTTTTTTTTGTCACTATTTTCAGGGTTCCACCCTGTGGAATTTCTTAGTGCTTCATTCTTTCATTGTCAATTTAAAAAATTATTTATTTTAAAAACTATGAATTTTTTGTTGTTGTTGTTTGTCTCTTTATGTATCCCTGGCTCTCCTGAAACTCAATGTGTAGACAAGGTTGGCCTTGAACTCACAGATTCGTTTGCCTCTGCCTCCTGGTGCTGGGATTAAAGGTATACACCACCATGCTGACTTTTAAATATTTTTTTTTATTTGTTTATCATTTGTATTTTATTTTGTGCCTGCCTGCATGCTTGCTGGAGCACATGCACTGTGGCTTGTGTGGATGGAGATGGGAGGATAACTCTGGGGAGTCTGCTCTTTCTTCTACCTTGCAGATACCACATATCTACTCAGGTTATCTGGCCTGAGTGCAAGCACTCACTAAGCCTTCATGTCAGCCCAGCAAGATATAAACTGGGGCTTCTTTTGTTCTGCCCAGTCTGAGGCCCTTTTAACATTATCACTCAGAGGCTTAATGTTAATTACAGATTTTTTTTTTGCTTATTAGCTCAGGCTTATCATTAACTAACTCTTACAACTAATTAACCCATTTCCATTAGTCTATATATTTTTTTGTTTGTTTTGTTTTTTGAGACTTTCTTTATGAAACAATCTTGACTGTCCTGGAACTCACTCTGTAGACCAGGCTGGCCAAAAACTCACAGAGATCCTCCTGTCTCTGCCTCCGGAGTGCTGGGATTAAGCGTGCGCTGCCACCACCTGGCCTTATTGCTCTATATTCTACATTGAGGCTTGTGACTTGTTACCTAACATCTTACTTCCCCAGAGGCTATTGGCATCTCTCTGCCTCTGCCTTTCTTTACCGTGTATCTCTGCTTGGATTTCCCGCCTGGCTCTATTCTGCCTGGCTGTAGACCACATTAGCTTCATTATTAAGAAATGGTAATAAAGCCGGGCAGTTGTGGTACATGCCTTTAATCCCAGCACTCTGGAGGCAGAGGCAGGCCGATCTCTGTGAGTTCGAGACCAGCCTGGTCTACAAGAGCTAGTTCCAGGACAGGCTCCAAAATCACAGAGAAACCCTGTCTCAGAAAAAAAAAAACAAAAAAAGAAATGGTAATAAAACATATTCACAGCATACAGAAAGACATCCCCACAGCACTTGGCTTTTTCTGCTGTCCACCAAATAATGTTTTATCAGGTGGATATATATTTAGAAGAAGTAATGTTTGTGGTCCCCTGAGAGTAGTTAATGTTCATAATTCTTGTGTTCTTTTTGTTTCTTTTTAAGGCATGGCTATGAGAAGCCCACACCAATCCAAACTCAAGCAATTCCTGCTATAATGTCTGGACGAGATTTAATTGGCATTGCCAAGACAGGAAGTGGAAAAACCATTGCCTTTCTTTTGCCCATGTTTAGACACATCATGGATCAGAGATCTTTAGAAGAAGGAGAGGGCCCAATAGGTACAAATCTTCTCATCACATCATTCTTAGAAGTGCTGTTGTTACTTCAGAAAGACCTGATTCTTGCAGTTATTAATTATGACAATAAAGATGTCTTTATATGCGTTTCCTTTATCAATATGGCAGTTTGGGGCTGATTTCCCCATACCAGCAGGTGGAATGAGAATCTTCAGAGCTCTGGAGTGACATCTTAAGAAGTACAAAAACAAGGCTGGCACAGCTCAGTTTTAAAACTGACCTGGCAGGTAGACCCCTCATGCATCTCTCTGTTTATTTATGTTGAGGTGTGTTCTCAGCCCTGTATCACTGCATTATGAACTCGGCGTAGGAGAAGGAGAAGTGTGCTTTTCCCAGTGTGCCAGGGTTTCATGTAGGATTAGGTCTTCAGATTCAGATTTCTTCGCATTTTTGCAGTTACTACTTGCATATTTGATTAGGGAAAATTACTCAGCTCTTTCTGTGGAAACACACGGCACGGTGCATTCTCTGTACTTCTTAGAGCGATGTGCTTTGGGCAGCAGCCGTGGCTTCTGTAGCACAGAGTCACTTGATTCCCTTTACCCTGTGATTTGCTGTTGGAAACTATGTTGTTTTCGAGTATATTTCTGAGGTTTGAGTATGCTGTGTAACTGTTATTTCCTCATAGCACGTTCTTAAGAACCCATTTGCCCTTTACCTTGGTTTCTGCCATTACTAAGTTTTTGAAACACAGTTTTCAGATTTCCATAAAGACCAAACATTTTTCACTGAGACATGGGCCATCCTGCACAGGTCTATGTTAGTGTTTTGAAGCGTCTTCTGAAGGGTTGGGGTTAGCCTTTGACATATTTGTCTTTTCAGCTGTCATCATGACTCCAACTCGAGAACTGGCTTTACAGATCACTAAAGAATGTAAGAAGTTTTCGAAGACCTTGGGACTCAGAGTGGTCTGTGTGTACGGAGGGACAGGAATCAGCGAGCAGGTAGTTAAAATAAACCACTCAGCCTTTCTATCTTCTTCAGATTGAATGTTCCAGTGAGTTAAGTAATTCTTTCATTTTAGTGTTTGTATGTAGGTAATTCCCCTTAAAATCTTAAAGGGTATTTGGTGTGGAATAATTATAAGATTTATAAGTATAATAATTAAACAATTATAAGTGCCTGTGGTGTGCCTGTGATTCCCACATTAAGAAGACTGAGGAAGGAGGATTGCTAGCTTGAGGCCTGAGAACCATATAGAAAGACCCTGTCCTGAGAAGGGTGCGTGTGCATGTGTAGATGGGGCATCCCTGTAACCCCAGAACTCAGAAGAAAGCAGACGCAGGAGGACCACTGCAAGTTTGAAACTGGCTTCCTATACATAGCGAGTTCCAGGCCAGCCAGGTGTATGTGTCAAGACCTTATCTTATACCCTTGCTCCTAAGAATGCGTGATGTCATGCCGGAAGCTTATGTTCTGTAGAGACTAGGCATGATGTGGCTGAATAAATAAAGCCCTTATATATTTAAATCTTTTTTTTTAATATTTATTTTTTTATTATGTATACAATTTTCTGTCTGTGTGTATGCCTGCAGGCCAGAAGAGGGCTCCAGACCCCATTACAGATGGTTGTGAGTCACCATGTGGTTGCTGGGAATTGAACTCAGGACCTTTGGAAGAGCAGGCAATGCTCTTAACCTCTGAGCCATCTCTCCAGCACCTATTTAAATCTTGATAACAGAGTTGAGCTTAAACATTTCCACAAAACACAAAAATTGATGGCTCTGTGATAAAAGATGAAACTTGATTGTGCTGATTATCTTGCCAATGTGTATATAGACTAGAAAACATCATTCGTGTTTCTAAACTCCATTCTTTTTGGTGTGTGCTGTGGATTATTGACCCAAGGGTCTGATGAATGCTAGACGGGAGTTTTGGTATCAGTGAGCTACAGTTCTCTGGCTCCCAGTACGTGCACTTCATTGTTACTAATTGTTTCTCAAAACCTGGGGAATGAAGAAAAATAATAACTCTAATAAAGAATTTTGAAGTCTTTTTTTTTGGGGGGGGAGGTGCTGTTTTAGACAGGGTTTCTTTTTGTATCCCTGCCTGTCCTCTTCTTTATTTTTATTTATTTATTTATTAAAAATTTCCACATCCGGGGCTGGAGAGATGGCTCAGTGGTTAAGAGCATTGCCTGCTCTTCCAAAGGACCCGAGTTCGATTCCCAGCAACCACATGGTGGCTCACAACCATCTGTAAAGAGGTCTGGTGCCCACTTCTGGCCTTCAGGCATACACACAGACAGAAAATTGTATACATAATAAATAAATAAATAAATATTTAAAAAAAATTTCCACATCCTCCCATTTCCCTCCCACTCCCTCCACTCTCCCTTCCCCTCCCCCTCCCACTCCAGTCCCTGCCTGTCCTCTTTGCAGACTGGCTTTGAACTCACAGAGATCCATCTGCCTCTAAAGTGCTGCGATTAAAGTTGTGCACCAACACTGCTGGGCTTAAAGTAGTTTTAGCATTAATATGTGCTATGCCTAAGAATGCAGGTCTGTTTTTCCATTTTATAAGTGAAAAATTATGCAGAATGATGAAATAAGTTGACCAACTAGGTTAATTAGAGCTGCAGTTTGCCTTAGGACATGGTCCTGTAATTCCCAGACCAACAGTTTCTGTCTCTGATCCATGCTGGCTTCTTTAGAAGGTGCTAACTAATGCTATGTGTTAGTGCTAGACTTTCATCTTTGTTCATAATGATATATAGCAAAATTTTAGGAAGCTTTGACTGTCTTTGATTTAGCATTTTCTCATGACAGGATCTGTCTATGTAGCTCTGACTGTCCTTTGTGGACCAGGTTGGTCTTGAACTCAGAGATCTGCCTGCCTCTGCCTCCCAAATGCTGGGATTAAAGGCATGTGCCACCACGCTTAGCAAGAAAGTGTATTTTAGAACAAGTGTTGTATGAACATGCCTTGAGAATTTTTTGCATTTTTTGCTATTTTAAATATTTGAACTGTTCATTTTTGCCAGTTTATTTGACCATACAGCCTGTAGTAAGAAATACATGTATAATTTTTTTCTTTTGATTTTTTGAGACAGGGTTTCTTTGAGAAAACCCTGGCTGTCTTAGAACTTAACTCTGTAGACCAGGTTGGACTTGAACTCAGAGAGATCCACCTGCTTCTGCCTTCCAAGTGCTGGGATTAAAGATTCCACCACTGCCCTGCTATAAAACAAATTGTGTGTATTTGTTTGTGACGGATCTTAGTTAGCCCAGGAAGGCTCTGAACTTGCTCTGTAGTTGAGGATGACCTTGATAATTCCAGATGGATCTTTCTTTCCTGTCTTCCAAGTGCTGCGCTTACTTACAGGCCTGTGTCACCACATCTGGCAAGAAAACAAACATCTTAGAGCCTTTGCAGTGAGAATGGGTTGAGCTCTGCCACAGGGGCTTTAGGTTTCCACCAGACAGGCAGGTAAAGATGCTGCTGCCAGGCTTACCTTAGCTTTGAGATCAGAGAAGCATCTCAGGGCTGCTCTGTAATAGAAGAAGCAAAAAAAGTTAAAACATTAACAATCGTCTGTGTGTGAGTGACTGTGTTGGCTCTGTCAGCCTTAGTTCTTTTGGAAAGGAACCATTACATTTTTTCCTTTTTTTTTTGTTTATATTTTATAATTATACCTGTGTTTGTGTGCACACGTGTGCGTGTGTGCACGTGCGTGTCATGTATGTGTTTGAGTTTGCTTATGTGCTTGCCCACGTGCACACGCAGCACTTGAGTATAGTTAGAAGATGGATATAGGAGTCGGTTTTCTCCTTTTACCATGTGAAATCCTGGGCAGTGAACCTACGTCGTCATCCTGGCAGCAAGCACCTTTATTTACCACAGCCCTATACTTTTTAAATACTAAAACGCATATGGGAAGCAGTATGTCATCTGGAATATTTGCCATTCTTGCTGGTACCTGTGCTGTAGGAGATGACTTTCAGGCCAACCAACATCCCAGAGTTGCAATTGCTTTAAGGCTGGAAAGATCATTCAGTGGTTAAGAGCACTGTCTGCTCCTCTAGAGGACTTGGGTTTGATTGCCAGTGCCTCAAGGTAACTTGCAGCCATCTGTAACTCCAGTTTCAGGAAGAGCCAGTGCCCTCTTCTGGCCTCTACCAGCATTGTATGTACGGGATGCATAGACATTCTTACAGGCAAAACACTCATACATGCAAAATAAAGGGCGGAAGGAAAGAGAATGACCAGTGCATCCATGTGTGTTTGTATAGAGATCAGCAGAGCTTCCCGAGTTCCGTGCGCTGTTACTGTGTTTTCTATTGGTAAATCTGCTGGTGTGGCTTAGAAGACTGATGTTATGGTTTCCTAAATTTGGAAAGCATTGATCTCTGTGTTAGAATATGTATTTTATTGTTTATTTTGACCTCCTGTTCTTGGTTTTCGAGAAATAGTTGCAAATTAAAATCTGGGAAATTCTTCAGTTTTATTAGTTTCAAATTTCTGGTCCCAGTTGTCATCCTGCTGCTCCCTGTCCTTCAGCACGCTGGCAGCCCCAGGACCACATGCCAGCCTCCAGTCTTGGCATTCAGACCTTGTCTTACCTGTTAGAGCCGCGAGTGGGGCAGCTGCTGTTTTCATGTCTGGTGGAGAAGTCCTGATGACTGTACTATGAAATTTCATCCTTTTCATTAGATCGCTGAGCTGAAAAGAGGTGCTGAGATTATTGTTTGCACACCTGGTCGAATGATTGACATGTTAGCTGCTAACAGTGGTAAGTCACAGGTATTTTTTTTTTAATTTGTTTTGTTTTTTTTTCCTTTTTAAACTTGACACATTTTTGTTAAAACAGATGTTGGAAACCAACAAATGGTTTCTATGTTTCTTCTTAAAGCTGTAATATCTTAAAGTGAATATTATTGTTGAAAGTATTAGTTAAGTTTTGGCAGTTCAGTTTTTTTTCACAACTAACTTTGCAGTATCTTATAGCATTTAACTTGACTTTTTTTGGCTTATCTTTGCTTTTTAAAAGGGTGACATCATAGTCTTTATTATAAAATTCTCCACAGGAGTTAGTATTTTATAATAATAGACAAATTAAGTTATTGCAGCTTCAAGAAATGTGTCTTTTGTAAATACTGCATGTTTTTAGATCAAATGTTATGTTTTGTTAAAATATTCCCTATCAAAACTGATACTAAACTGTTGACATTATTTAACTTCTGTGGAGAAAGGCCCTGAGGATTTATAGACCTGGGCTTCCGAGATGGTAACCGTCAGAGGTAGGTGACTTAATGCTCTTTCCAACCTTGTGAGACTCTTGGCGGCTGGAGATGTTAGTGTGAACACTGTATATTTAGTTTTTGAAGAAACAGCTGGTTAGAGGTTTCCATTGCAGCATTCAGACTATTGTAACTGAGTGCTGGAACTGAGGAGTGCATGTTTGTACTAGTATCCGCCTGAGCTTGGGGTAAACTTAATTCTCCCTGAGGCTGTTTGAGGCTTTGCGCTTGTGTAGCAAGTGAAGGTTTGGGGATGAGTGCTGACTGTATAATTCCTTGTTTTTTCTCACTGTTATATTAATTAAACCTCCTGAACTTCATCTTGATTAATTTTACCTTTTTCCTTTATTTGTCTTTTTTTGTTTACCTTTTAATAACTATTTTATACATATTTTTGCCAGGTGGTTGATTCTGCAGTTGATAGAAATGCTTACTGATCTTTGAGAAAGGATTTTTTGTATTTTTAGTTTTTAACTGGTTAAGAAGCCAGGACTGTTTATTAAATCAGTGGCAGCAATTAATAATTTGCTGTATATCTTTGCATAGAAAAGTGTATTTATCTGTAATGCATTTGTTATTTAAAGTTTGTGTAATACATTGTTCCCAGTGATTTTGAGCAGTTTGTCAGGGGTTTGACATGCCAATTTAAGGTGCTTCTGACTGTATGGTAGTAGGCTGTAAAGTGGCAGAGGCTCTCTGCCTCTGAAGTAGTTAGCACTGGAACCTGCTTTCCACACATACGCTGTAATCTCTAATATGTTTTTTTCTAGGTGATGCTGTCAGATAATGGCTGATGTGGCTCGATGCTTCATCTCAGTCTTAGTTTTATGATGTGTTTTGGAGAGGGCTGTTTTCTGAATTTTACAGGTCCTTCAGGCCCTATGATGGTATGCAAGAGGCGAGTTTGACAAAATAAAGGGCCTCATGTACCCACTGTCAGAAAGTACTTGCCACTAGATTAAGACTTTTATACCAAAGTTTCTTTTCACTGTTTAAAGAAACCTAACCTTCCCCTCTGCTTAAGTCAGGCATTTTAGTTCCCTTTATGGTTTTTATAAAGTTCTTGGTTATCATCATGAATTGTGACTGATAGTTAGTGTTTTTTTGTCTTTCTTTTTTCTTTTGACCTTAGGTCGAGTCACAAATCTCCGAAGAGTGACATATGTTGTTTTAGATGAAGCAGACAGAATGTTTGACATGGGGTTTGAACCACAGGTAATAATTCCATTTCTTTGTAATTTTAAAGGTTTATTCTACCTTTAATTGTGTGTATGGTGTGTGCCTATGTGGTGTGTGCACATGAATGCCGGTGCCTGCAGAGGCTGGAAATGTCAGCTCATCCTGGAGCTGAAGTCACAGGTGATTGTGCGCTGTTCCATGTGGGTGTCGGTGGGTGCTTGGAACTGGACCTGGTTCTCTGAGAGCTCTCTCCAGCCCCTCACTAAGGCTCTTAAGGTTTTGAAGTGTGGAGGATTTGGTGGCAGCTGTGAGAATAAGACATCTGCATGGTAGGGAAGGAGCAGAGTGGCCCTGGAAGGGACAGCAGAAGTATAGATAGCCTTTTGATTTATTTCCATACCTCCAAAGAGACGTCATCTGCCATATACTACCATTGTATTTAGATTCAGAAACTGAACTCTTTTTTTTGGAGACAGGGTTTCACTGTATAGCCATGGCTGTTCTAGAACTCCTTCTGTAGACTGGGCTGGCTTCGAATTTGCAGAGATCTGCCTGCCTCTGCCTCATCAGTGCTGGGATTAAAGGTGTGCTTCGTCAACGTCCTGTTAGAAACTGAATTGTGAATGAGATATGAGTAGGTGGGGCTAAAAATCCAGGATTGTGGAATCCATGAACCATTTGGGGAGCAGTTAAACAGATGCAGTCCAGTTCACACGGAACAGAGGACTTCAGGTTCTTCACGAGCTGTCACAGTCTTACAGTCTCAGCGAATGGGGCTGAAGGACTGAACAGGATCTGCTTCTAGGTAAAACTGGCTGCTTTGTCAGTGAGGGGCATAATCAATAGTGCCCCCCCCCCAGTATTTAATATATATTTTGGACATGGCTGTGTGTATGTGTGGGGCTGAAAGTCAGATGATGACTTGCAGTGGTCAGTTCTTTGCTTCCAATCCTGGTAGAGCCCAGGGATTGAATTCAGGCAGTCAGACTGGGTGGCAGGTTCCGTAATCTACTGAGCCAGTGTTTTTTTTTTTTTTTTTTCCTTTTTTACAAGTTTTATTATAGCCCGTGGAGAGGAAAATTAGACAGAATGATGATTTTTGTGAGCTTTATTGGTTAAAATCATGGGGTAAGTAGGACTTCAGGTCATGGGCTGCTATTTAGATATTGGTAAATCACCATGACTAATACAGCTTCAGGAAGCGAGAGTTTATACTTTAGGATAAAGTTTATCCTCTAGGATGGCTCTGTTTGGATAGGATTAGGAAAGCATTAGTATGCGTCTAGGCAGAAGTCTATTGATGGGCTAGAGAGGTGACTTAGTGGTTCTTCCAGAGGATCCAGATTTGATTTCCAGCATCCACATGGCAGCTCACAGCTGTCTGTGACTCCAGTTCCAGGGAATCTGAAATCTTCACACAGACATACATGAAGGCAAAAACATGAATGAACATAAAATAAAAATAAATAATTAATTAAAGAAAAAGAAGTCTATATTGAAGAAGATAAAGAGCCAGGCAGTGGTGATGCATACTTTTAATCCCAGCACTTGGGGGACAGAGGCAAGCAAATCTCTTTGAGTTCAAGGTCAGCCTGGTCTATAGAGTGAGTTCTAGGACATCCAGAGCTACACAGAGAAACCCTGTCTCAAAAACAAAAAGGAGAAAAGAATGTAGCACAAATTATAAAAACACAGAGACAGATATTCGGGTTCAAGCTGAAGATAAAAAAAAGTAAAGCAGCCAACCACTAGAGAGACCTTTTACCTCTACCAGATCTTGAGATTGAAGGGGTGAGATAGATCCTGTCCTAACACTGCCTCCTCAGACTGCTTCAGACTGCACCTCAGACTGACCATCTCCAACAAACCTCAGACTGCATTCAGTTCCTGTCTCCTCCTACCTTACATTCTTCTCTCCACCCTACCATATCCCTTCCCGTTTCCGCCTCCCTAGTGCTGGGATTAAGGTGTTGGGGCTCCCAAGTGCTGGAATTAAAGGTGTGAGCCACCATTGCCTGGTCTCTAGCGGCTTAGCCCTGCATGCCAATCTTCAGGCAAGGTTTTTTTTGTTAAAACACAAACTATCGCTACACTTGCCACCCTAGCTTAGCCTGCCCTTTCTTGACAAGATGTAACCGAGAGCTGCAAATTCTGGTATAAGTTCGGAGTTTTTAAGATAATGAATTTAAAGTAACTGAAGTAGTTCTCCAAAGTTCCTTCTGCTTGATTTGAGGAATGGGTAGGTTTTTGGAGACTCATTATATTTATACATATATGCTATATTGTTTTCTTAGGTCATGCGCATTGTGGATAATGTTCGTCCTGACCGACAGACAGTTATGTTTTCAGCTACTTTCCCGAGAGCTATGGAGGCTTTGGCCCGCAGAATCCTGAGCAAGCCCATTGAAGTTCAGGTTGGGGGCAGGAGTGTGGTTTGCTCAGATGTGGAACAACAAGTGGTAGGTACTGTTTACAGGAAATTGTTAGTTTAGACAGTGTGTGTGTGATCCTTTTTATATCATAGTTGTGAAATAGGTAGATAACTTCTAAAGTTAAATATTACGCATCAGTTATAACCTTCAGTCTGTTGCCAGGTACATGGAACTGACTTAATAAAGCTCTTTTTAGTTCTCCGCACCAGCAATGAAGGCTAACAGAAATGGGATACATCTTTCTTGTCTTTAATTAATGGAATTGAGGTTAAGGGACAGAGTGAGCCAGTGACCACAGTGGCTGCCACAGTTACAACTCTACCAGTTAAAAGTCCGCATTTGCTTAGCCGATTTAACGTCTAGGAAGCTATTATTTTCTCCTCATTCAATACAAATTAAACATTTTTGTTTTAAGACACATTTGTGTTTTTTACATTAACTTGCTACAATGTGTTGTTTTCAGATTGTGATTGAAGAAGAAAAGAAATTCTTGAAATTACTTGAGCTTTTAGGCCATTATCAGGAGTCGGGATCTGTCATTATATTTGTTGACAAGCAGGAGCATGCCGATGGTCTCCTGAAGGACTTGATGAGAGCATCTTACCCCTGCATGTCTCTTCACGGCGGTAACATTTGCTTAACTTAACTTTCCAACAGCTGTCTTGTGCTCTGAATAGTACCTGCTTTGTTTTCTGTAATATGGGTAGAAGAAATCTGACAGGCATTTGACAAAATTCCAACTTCATGCCCTGCTTATCTATTGCTCTTCACGTAATTGCCTTGAGATAGTGCCTCACTGTCGGAGCTGTCAGAATCCGCCTCTCTCCGTGATCCAGTGCTAGTACGGTCAGAGGTATAAGGAGACTGTTTACATGACCATTAGAGACTTGATTAGTCGGTCTTCTTTTTTGCATAGCTAGCAAGCAAGCACTGTTTCCCTGTGAAGCTTCTCCCTCTCTCCTTGTACCTAGAACTTTTCATCATCCACATGAAGACTACTGGTTAAGCAATTATTCTCTATGTCTTCCTTTCACCTGTCCTTTATAACTTTGATACTTCCGTACTATCTTATGCCTTTATGAATTTCTTATCCTTTGTGTTGTTTATTGGGAATTAATACATTTCATATCCTTTTGTGTTTGTTCTGGTTTACCCAGTCATGATTTTATGATTCATATTTTAACATGTATTAGATTTTCTTCTAAAAGCTGGATAATACATCCTTTTGTGTATTTTTTTATCTTCTTTTGATTCATTTGTTTTTTTTTTTTTTTTTTGGTTTTTCGAGAC
>NC_022018.1:56564115-56568549 GCF_000317375.1 Microtus ochrogaster
ACTAGCTCTGTAGACCAGGCTGGTCTCGAACTCACAGAGATCCGCCTGCCTCTGCCTCCCGAGTGCTGGGATTAAAGGCGTGTGCCACCACCGCCCGGCTCCTGAGTCTGTTTTTTTATTTCTGTGTTTAGGACTTTCTTAGTAGAAATGGAAAATTTCAACATGTTTTTCTGTTTGTCTCTTTAATTTACTTACAGGTATTGATCAATACGACAGGGACAGCATCATAAATGACTTTAAGAATGGAACCTGCAAACTTCTCGTAGCCACGTCAGTTGCTGCTCGGGGTCTAGATGTAAAACATCTGATTCTTGTAGTAAATTACAGCTGTCCCAACCATTATGAAGATTATGTGCACAGAGCTGGACGGACTGGAAGGGCAGGCAACAAAGTAAGTCTTTACAGTCATGTCTTTACTATAGCAGAGGTGTTTAGTTTCAGGAATAGATAGCAGAGTAACATTATGATGTTATTTTGAAAGTCTTTAAATAGCTGAACATTGACTGGATGTTGTTAATCACATATGTATTTATGTCTCCATATTGTTAAAATGACCAGTTTTGGGGCTGCAGAGATTGTGCTTCAGTTGAGAACACTGGCTCCTTTTTGCGGAGGTCCTGTGCATAGGCAGTTTTCCTGTCCCAGCCACCTGCTCCTAACTAACTGGCAGCTGCTTCCCAAATAACTGACTCGGAGACTCAATATAAATGCTTGACCAATAGCCAGGCTTGTTACTAACTAGATCTTACAACGTAACCCATTTCTATTAATCAGTGTGCTGCCCCGAGGCTTATGGTTTACCTCTGTCCCATTTTGTGTGACCAACCTGTTCATCATCTTACTGGCAACTCCTTTGACTCCTTCCTTCTTCTTCCAATCATTCTCAGTTTGGCTTTCCCACCTAACGATCCTGTTCAGCTATTGGCCAGACAGCTTGTTTATTAAACTAATCATAGCGATATATATTCACACAGTGTACAGAGGATTATTCCACAGCACTTGTGTTCTGTTTACAGTACTCACTGTTCACAACCATCTGTAGCTCCAGTTCTAGGGAATCCTGATGCCCTCTTCTAGCCATGATAGGCAGCAGGTGTGTATGTGGTGCACAGACATAAAAGCAAATACCCATGCATATTTAAAACAAAATTAAGCCAGACAGCGATGACACGAGTCTTTAATCCCAGTACTTGTGGGCAGAGGCAGGCAAATCTGTGTGAGTATGAGGCTGGCCTCATCTACAGAGTAAATCCCAGGACAGCCAGGGCTACACAGAGAAACCCTGTCTTGAAAAACCAAAACCAGAACAAAGCAGAATTAAGATTATCAGGTACCTTTGTGGTTTCTAGTAGGTAGTGGTAACAGTTTATATTTCGCTCTTGCCTAGCATGTTCTGCACATAGAGACACATAAATTCGGGATGTTTCATTGCTTTTTAGTGCTTGTTTTCTTTACTTGATGTTCTATAGTCTAAGGCAGTGTTCTCAGCATTCTTAGTACTGCTCCCTTTAATACAGTTCCTCATGCTGTCATGACCCCCAACCATATATTATTCTGTGGCTACTTCATAACTATAATTTTGCTACTGTTATGAACCATAATGTAAATATCTTATATGCAACTCCCAAAGGGGCCTAAGACCTCTTGCTACTGTTTTATTTGGGGGATGATGTCTTTGTCAAGTCTGTCCGCAAACTGTAGGTGTGCCACTACACACAACAGAAGTTCTTTTTTTTTTTGTTTTTTTTATTTTGCAATGCTGGGGATATAGCAAGTGTCTCATCACTGAGCTGTATGCCCAGTCAGTCATTCCTTCTAAAGAAAATAATTATTTAATTAATTTTTATGTGTATAGATGTTTTTCCTGCATATATGCCTGTACATACATTGCCTATGGAGACAGATCTTATTACAGATGGTTGTGAGCCACCATATGGTTGCTGGGAATTGAACTCAGGACCTCTGGAAGAGCAGTCAGTGCTCTTAACCTCTGAGCCATCTCTCCAGCCCCCCATCCTCAGTATCTCAATGAAATAGGCACGGTTCATTTTATAGTTGAGAAAATTCGAAGCACATAAAATCTGTGTTTTAGGTTCTGTAGCAATAGCACCTCCTTAACTGAGGTATTCTGAGGAATCTGGAAGCATGTCCTATAGAGGTTAAGGAGTGGGACTGGAGAGATGGCTCAGTGGTTAAAATTACCTGCTTAATGTTAAAGCCTAGATTTTGTTTCCAGCACCCACATGGTACTCCCAGCTGTCAGGGGAACCTGAGTCCTCTGTCTTCATGGGTTCCTGCACACATGTGGCACACAGGCATACCTCAAAAACATACACATAAAATGTGTATGATTAGGAGTAGTGAGTATGTTTTAGGGGCCACATATACTCTCTCATCATACCCGCTTTCTGTTTGCACATGCGTGTTTATAACCGTATAAAATGGGATTGTCAGCTCATGGGAGGCAAAGCTGCAGAGCCTGGACAGCAGGTGGCGACTCCTGAAATTAGGTTAGAATGTATGTGAGGATGATAACCCGATGGTTTGTCCTCTTTCCTGCCCCTGTCTTCCTCTTAGCTGGGGCATCTGAGTGCTCACTTTCCCGACTCCCAGGAAGATGATACAACTGATTTCATTTTTGCAAAATAGTTTCAGAAATACATAATTATGTAAAGAATGTGTTTGTGTACATAATCAAATACAAACACGCACTTTGTATTCTGAAAACATGAACAGAGCTTGAAGATACATAACACCAGCACTTAGGGAGCAGAGACGGCACTCAACTACACTGAGCTACAGAACTAGACTCTGACTCAGAAGATAAACCAAAAATGGTAGGTTTTATATATATATAAAATCCCAAAAGTAAGATGCTAAAGCTGAGCATTGGGATTCATGCATATAAACCTAGCACTTGGAAAGCCGAGGCAGGAGGCTTGCCATTAGTTGAAGGCCTGTATTGGATAGTGTGAGACTGTCTTAAAAAACAACAAATAAACAAATTAAAAGAGGCTAGAGTGATGACTCAGCGGTTAAGAGCACTGACTGCTCTCATGGAAGACCCATGGTTGCTCACAATTGTCTCTTACCTCCAGTTCCAAGGGCTCCAATGTCCTCTTCTGAGCAAGTGCACACATGTGGTGCACAGACATGCACTTTCTGTGGAGGTCAGAATAAGCTTGGCCTATAGTTTAGGCTTGTTCCTACCTGTTTTGTTTTTTTTGTTTTTTTTTTTTTTTTGTTTTTCGAGACCGGGTTTCTCTGTGGCTTTGGAGCCTGTCCTGGAACTAGCTCTTGTAGACCAGGCTGGTCTCGAACTCACAGAGATCTGCCTGCCTCTGCCTCCCGAGTGCTGGGATTAAAGGCGTGCGCCACCACCGCCCGGCCTACCTGTTTTTTATAACTTAAATTAATCCATTTCTGTTAATCTATATCCTGCCATGTGGCGTTAGCTCTCTTCCATCTGTCCCTCTTGTTTCCTCTCTCATCTCTTGGCGTCTTCCTCAGGTAGAAATAGCTTAGGTTCCTTCTCCTCCTTCCTCTCTCAGCCCAGAAGTCCCACCTATACCTCTTACCTACCTATTGGCCGTTTCAGCTTTTTATTAGACCAATCACAGCGATACACCTTCACACAGTGTACAGATATCCCATGACATGTCTGTGTGGTACCATGTGTGAGCTTGGTGCACGCAGAAGTGAGAAAAGGCTTTGGATGCTCTAGGCCTGGATTCACAGGTAGATGTGAGCCACCGTGTTGGTGCTTAGAGTCAAACCTGGGTCCTCCGCCAGAGCAGCCAGCTCTCTTAGCTATCCCAGAAATCTTTCTTAAATTATGATGGTTTAATATGTGTTCTTATTTTCATTCTCTCCCAGTGTTATTCCTACCATGTGGGTCTTCTTTCTGTAGCCTCCCTTCTGCTCTCATATCAAGTATACCCCGTTCCTTTCTTTCTGATTTTATAACCTACATGTACCCTAGATGTATGTATATATATTGAAAAATTAAAATCTAGGGTCCATATGTGGTATTTGATCTTTGAAGTCTGTCTTATTTCACTTAACCTAATGATTTCTTATATCATTTTCTACAAATGTCTTGATGTAATTTTTCTTTTTTTTTTAAGATTTATTTATTTATTATATATACAACATTCCTTCCATGTATGCTTGCATGCCAGAAGAGGTCACCAGATCTCATTATATATGGCTGTAAGCCACCATGTGGTTGCTGGGAATTGAACTCAGGACCTCTGGAAGAGCAGTCAGTGCTCTTAACCTCTGAGCCATCTCTTCAGCCCCGATGTAATTTTTCTTTATACCTGTGTAAATTCTGCTGTGTGTCTGTGCCACATTTTCATTGTCTGTTCACCTGCTGATGCATCTGTGCTGATTCTATTGCTTAGCAGTTGTGAATAGTGTAATATTTTCTGT
>NC_022018.1:56568649-56569279 GCF_000317375.1 Microtus ochrogaster
TTCTATTGCTTAGCAGTTGTGAATAGTGTAATATTTTCTGTCATTTGTTGTCTCCCCCCATTCCCCCAAGATAGGATTTGTTTTGTTTTTGTTTTTGTTTTTTTTCTGTAGCTTTGGAGCCTTTCCTGGAACTCACTCTATAGACCAGGCTGGCCTCGAACTCACAGAGATCCACCTCCTCTGCCTCCCAACTGCTGGGATTAAAGGTGTGAGCTACCACTGCCTGGTGTCATTTGTTTTCTTAATATTAGCCATTTTGACTGGGATGAAATGGAGTATCAATGTAGTTTTAACTTGTCTTTCCCTGCTAAGAATGTTGAACTGGGAGATGACTCTTGTCATTGTGGACCTGAACTCAATTACCAGAACCCAAGTAAAAAACTGGTGTGTGCAAGCCTAGGAGTGGACTATCTTTACGTGACAGTGTGGGAAGAGAGCAGTGAGACAGCTGAAAGTCAGTCTCCTCCAGCAGAGTCTGGAATAGAAAGAATACAGAAGTTCATCCATGGAATGGCAGAGAGGATGATCTGAACTGGGAACTGCAGCCAGCTGCCTCTGCTTCCCCAGTATCCGCTGGTTGTTGTTGTTGTTGTTTTTTTTGTTTGTTTGTTTTTGTTTTTTTTTTGTTTG
>NC_022018.1:56569939-56576795 GCF_000317375.1 Microtus ochrogaster
TTGGAGCCTGTCCTGGAACTCCCTTTGTAGACCAGGCTGGCTTCGAACTCACAGAGATCCGCCTGCCTCTGCCTCCCGAGTGCTGGGATTAAAGGCGTGCACCATCCTCATCTTCTTGTCAGTAGGTTTGTTACTTTACAACTAAGGTGCTGGGTTTTTGTGTTTTTAAATCATCTTGTTTAATTCTATTTCCTCATTTTCATTAGGGCTATGCCTACACTTTCATCACAGAAGATCAAGCTCGCTATGCTGGTGACATAATTAAAGCTCTTGAATTGTCAGGGACAGCAGTGCCTCCTGACCTGGAAAAGCTCTGGAGTGACTTCAAAGATCAGCAGAAAGCAGTGAGTCTTAAACTTCCTTATATGAGTCATTGACGTGACTGGTAACTAATTGTGTTCACTTATAGCTTAGCTTTTTTTTTTTTTTTTTTTTTTTGCTGTTTTTGCTCCCCCTCCCGCCCCGGGTATTTCTATGTAGCTCTGGCTGTCCTGGTACTTGGTATATAGACCAAGCCGGCCTCAAACTCTCAGATGTATATGAGCCTCACGAGTGCTCATATTAAGGGTGCACATCCAGCCACTTACATTTTTAGAAGGGAAAATAATGAAACTAGAATCTTCTCTTTTGCTTATTTTTTGTTAAGTTGCTATATTCTAATTTGAAAATATTTAATAGTTTTTACTCTAAAAATTATCTTTGTTAACTTTTCTTTAAAAGGAAGGAAAAATAATTAAAAAGAGTAGTGGTTTCTCTGGCAAGGGATTCAAGTTTGATGAAACAGAACAGGCGTTAGCCAATGAGAGGAAGAAGTTACAGAAAGCTGCTCTTGGCCTGCAAGATTCAGATGATGAGGATGCTGCAGTTGATGTAAGTATTGAGGTCTCTGCGTGTGTGCCGTGGAGTAGTTTGTGAACGTTGAGAAGTAAGCAAGGGAGCCTCTTGAAGTTTCCAGCATGCTTGTTTGTAGGAGGACATTTTTTTACACATCATAGTAAATTATTCCAAGCTAGGTGTGGTAATCTGTGACTTTACCAGCTGCTCAGAGGACTGTGGCAGGAGCAGTGACCCCAGAGTACAAGGTCAGCCTGGGCAGCACAGCAGACTTTTCATATAACCACAGATGACCTCTGTTGAGACATCGTCTTGTAAGTAGGTTTAGCCTGACCAGGCTGTTGAGAACACTAAAACCAGTGAGAGTATTGGTTCAGGACTGGACACAGACAGGGCACGTTTCCTGTCAGCTGCTGGCCGTTTCTTTCTGGTGCACCACACTAGCTTATAATAAAGTAAAGTTGCTGCTCGGTTATATGTTTACCTTGTATTGAGTAAACTCAAGTTAGCAGGTTAGAGCTGAGCATGGTAGCATACTTACACTCGGGCGTCAGAAGGATCCCTTTGAATTTTGTGGTGCTGTGGTATACATAGTAAGTTGCAGGCTAGCCAGGGCTACATAGTGAGACCCTGTCTGAAAAAGACAAAGTCAAAAACAAAAAATGATGTTGATCAAGTCATTAGATCTACCCTACTTTCAAGAGGAATGTAATTTAAATAATTTAATTTAAAAAACCATGTTATACACATGACACATGCACACAAAATACACAAATGTGATTTTCTTTTGTTTGTTTGTTTTGAGGCAAGGTGTTTTTGTGTAGCCCCGATAGGCCTAGAACTTACTGTGTAGACCAGGCTGGCCTCGAACTGAGAGATCTGCCTGCCTCTGCCTCCTGAGTGTTGGGGTTAAAGACTGTGCCATCACCGCCCAGCTTCTTTACTGAGATTTTTAAAATCTCATGTGTGCTGTTTAATTTAAAACAACATCACTCAGTTAAATGCACAGCTGCAAACACCCTCACCATAAAAACTATTTGGCTCTAACTCCATAAGGGAAAAAAAATGTATGTTTTATAAAAAGAAACTAAATTGAGACCATTTCATTAGAAATGGTTTCTAAATTAATTAAATTTAAGTCCAACAAGCTTCCCCTACATTTGAGTCTGAGAAGATAAAAGACCCACTACCTCTGATCTTTTGAAGGAAATTATGTGGTTTTCATCGTGATTCCACAAGTCATTCTGGGTAGAAGTGTCCTTTTTTGTTTTGTCTTTTTTTCAGTTCTATTCTAATAGTTAATTTTGTGTGTGTGTGTGTGTGTGTGTGTGTGTGTGTTTATGGCATGTGTGTTGGGGCCTGAGGACAGCATAGGTGACCCCGTTCTCTCTTCCCTTGTAGATCCTGGAGCATCACTCAGGTCAGCAGGCCTACATGGCAAGTGCCTTGACCCCTGAGCCTTCTCACCAGCTGTTTTTGAGACAGGATTTTGATGTGTGTCACCAAGCCCTGTTCAAAGACATTTAAAACAAGACAAGGGAGCTGGTGAGATGGCTCAGGTAAGGCCCTTGCCATATAAGCCTGGGTACTTGAGTTCTATCCCCAGAACCCATGTAAAGATGGGAGGAGGGAGCTGACTCCATGTGTTGTCCATTGAGGCACACATGCAGTTAATAATTTTCCTTTTTTAATGGCAGTATAGATAACTACACTAGGGTTCCTGGCTTGGAGAGTTGAAAGCTTCATTGTTGCTCTTGCGTCATAGGGAAGCCTTCTTTTCCTTCCTTGTCCCTTCTCTTTCTTGTTTGTTTGTTTGACAGGTTGTTGTTATGCAGCCTGCTCTGGCCTCCGACTGTTGATCCTTCTATCCCAGTCTCTATAGAGTGCTGGGATTAGAAGTATATGCCTCTCTGCTGACCCATTTTTCTTCATTTAAAAGAAGGACTCAGTTATTAGAGTGCTTTCTGGCAATTGGGAGCCTGGTATGATCTCCAGCAGTGCAAGAACTGAGTGTGGAGCTGCAAACCTGCAGTCCTAGCCCTTGGAAGAGGGAGAGGAGAAGGTTCAGGAGTTCACGGTCAGGCTAAAGATAGGACTCCGTAGTTGAGAGCACTTGTTGCTCTCCTGGAAGACCCAGGTTCAGTTCCTCCAGTGCCTGCATGGTGGCTCACCACCCTCTCTAACTGCAGTTCAGGGGAACCAAAGTCCCCTTCTGGCCTCCTCAGACACCAAGCATATACATGGTACATATATATGCAAGCAGGCAAAACACACATCAAATAAAATGAATAAATTTAAAAAAAAGCATTGAGGGTGATCCTCAGCTATTCAGTGGGTTTATATGACTGAGCTACATGACAGCCTGTCTCAAAAGAAAAAGAAAAATCCTCGTTTCAGGAGTTAGGGGTGGGAGTCCTGCTTAGGAGTGCACTGCATCATTCCTCCTGAGACTCGCGGGCTTTGAGTGACAGCCCTTCCACCTTCTATCATTATAGAACAATTTGGGCTCAGTGCCTGAGCCCTGGAACAGTTCAGTGCATCATTTCTGCTGCTCTGACTTGAGAACCTGTGTTTCTTCATTGACAAGATGAGGATGGATTTCTTTTTCTTTTCTTTTTTTGCCTATCAGAAGTCTGATTACGGCAGTCTTATAGTATAGCAGATTTCTTTGTTTTTGATTTTGTCTTTTTTTTTAATTTTTCTATCACAGACAATAAATTTTTGAAAGAAAAGTTAGTGAAGAGTTAGTTGGTTTGTTTTTCTGTTGATTCATGTATTTGAATTTATGTAAATTTAACTAATTCTAACCTTTTGTGGAAACATTTCTTTTTGTGTAGGTGCAACTAAATTAATATTTCTAACCCAGTATTTACTAATTCTTCGTTTTCTCTTGTTTTAGATTGATGAACAGATTGAGAGCATGTTTAATTCAAAGAAGAGAGTAAAAGACATGGCTGCACCTGGCACATCTAGTGTGCCTGCCCCAACCGCAGGCAACGCTGAGAAGCTAGAGATTGCCAAGAGGCTGGCTCTTAGAATCAATGCTCAGAAGAACCTAGGCATCGAGTCTCAGGTATTAAGTAATTTGTTCCGAGTCTTAGTCATTCTTCCTGTTGCTGTGACAGAAGAATCTTTAGAGTGATGGTTCAAAGTGGAAAGTGTCTTTTGTTTTTAAAGAAGCAGGGTTTTTTGTAGCTTAGGCTGGCCTTGAGCCCTCTGTGTAGCCAAGGATAACCCTCTCCTGGTCTCTCTATCTCTGCTTCCCATGTGCCAGGATGACCAGTGTGCCCCACATGCTTCAGACCCCACTTTAGTGTGGGTCCCCTCCAGGAGCATCTCTGTGTGCCTCTTGTAGAACCCCATAAGGACAGCTCATAGAGAGTAGATGCACATCCTGATCCCGAATGCTCCATAATCGGAAACTGTTTTTCTTTGGTGACCTGATGTTAAGTGATTTTTTGTTTTTTGTTTTTTTGAGACACGGTTTCTCTGTGTAACCTTAGCTGTCCAGAAACCCACTATGTAGATCAGGCTGGCCTCCAATTCACAAAGATCCCCTTGTCTCTGCCTACCCTACTGAGTGCTAGGACTAAAGGTGTGCGGCACCATGCCTAGCTGAGGTTGTGTTTTTTAGACACTGGGTCTGTATTCTCAGCCAACCCAGAGCTGACAGTTTCTCCTTTCCTGCTCCTGAGATTATAAGAGTGAGCCATCGTGCTGGGCACTGCTTACTACCAAGTAAAACATTAGGTTTTGATTTTTTTTTTTGGCTTTGGTTTTTCGAGACAGGGTTTCTCTGTAGCTTTGGAGTGTGTCCTGGTACTTGCTCTGTAGATAGGTTGGCTTTGAACTCACAGAGATCCACCTGCCTATGCCTCCCAAGTGCTGGGATTAAAGGTGTGCACCAACACCACCCAGAAAAACAGAATTTTTATAGCATGCCCAAAGAATGATAAGTTATTGCGTTTTTGGTTGGTTCATTGTGGGTAGGGGAAGGCTCAGTGATGATGGCCACACAGGCATTGTAATGAAGTAGAAATGGCACTAGTCACAAGGTATGCGATTTTAGAAAAGCCGTGTTATGTTCTGCGTGCTGCGCCTTAGCTAATGCTCCGGAAAGTGACAGTATCAGTTAGGCACTCACACTGTGTGAGGGATTGCTTTAGAAAGATACTTTTTGTTTATTAAGTGGAATTAGTGGCTTTGGGGAGAATCATTTATGGTGAGGTCCTTGGCCCTCTCTCTTTTGCAGCTGAGGTTTAACTGGAGGTCTTCTTAAATCGCAGGATGTAATGCAGCAAGCCACCAATGCCATTCTCAGAGGGGGCACCATTCTGGCTCCCACGGTGTCAGCAAAAACCATTGCAGAACAGCTTGCTGAAAAGATCAATGCCAAGCTCAATTACGTGCCTTTGGAGAAACAGGAAGAGGAGAGGCAGGAGGGTGGGCAGAGCGAATCTTTCAAGAGATACGAGGAAGAGTTAGAAATTAATGACTTCCCACAGGCAAGTAACAAATATAAAGGTTTTTATATTGTGAAGTAGAAATGCTTCTTTCAGAACCCTTTCCTTAAAACACATGAACTATTGGCTCTGTTGTTCTTAGTTCATTTCTTTCTTTTCTTTTTTTATTTATTTATTTATTTATTTATTTATTTATTTATTTATTTATTTATTTATTTTTTGAGGTAGGGCCTGACCTCACAGGTGCTGGGTTGACAAGTGCACACCTCTAGTCCTGTCTCTTATTTTTTCCTGCCCTAGAGGAGAACCTAGGACTTTGTACACACAGACAGTACTTCAGTGCTGATCTGGACCTCCAGCCCCTGAGACAGGATTGTTTCTAAGTGAACATTAAATGCCTGACTTTTACCAATATAGGGGAGAGTAATAGTGAATCTGTGATCTGTTCTCTTTCTTTCTTTTTTTTCCTTCCTTCCTTTTTGTTTTTGTTTTGAGACATGGTTTCTCTGTGTAGTCCTAGCTATCTTGGAACTCTGTAGCCCAGGCTGGCCTCAAACTCACAGAGTTCCTCCTGCCTCTGCTTCCCGGTGCTGGGGTTAAAGGCATGCACCGCCACTGCCTAGTGAATCTATTCTTTTTCAGCCCAGAATTTTAGATTAATTGTGTGATATTATGTATTGGGAGTTGGAGGAGCACAGGGATCAGGATGGGCGTGTCAGTCAGAGGACAGTTTGCAGGAGTTGGTTTTCTCCTTCCACCGGCAGGTTCAGGGCTTGAACTCAGGTCGTTAGCCTGGGTAGTGGGACTCATATTCACTGAGCATCTATCTCACCTGCCCTAAACTCAGACTTCTGTGTTGTGATTTGAGTCTCCAAACCTTCTTTTTAGACTGCGAGGTGGAAAGTCACCTCTAAGGAAGCCCTGCAGAGAATCAGCGAGTACTCGGAAGCCGCCATCACCATCAGAGGCACCTACTTCCCTCCTGGCAAAGAGCCCAAGGAAGGAGAGCGGAAAATTTACTTGGCGATTGAAAGTACGTACCGTTGCTTTTGTGTGACACCTGAGTTAGATCAGGGTTGGTGTAGGTGTAACACGAGTCAGTATGAAGTTGATAGTAGGAGAGAACTGAAAATAGGGACACCTCTAAGAAATCCGTGACCATGTGTCACTTGAGGTCTTAGAAGTTCGGAATATGGTTGTATACATTTAAAGCTGACAGACCTATTGTGGGGATTACATTTGAAAATTGCTTTAAAGAAGGTACAAATTTTAAGGACATACACATTTTCTTTTCTTTAAATACTGAGCACTTCATGATTTTGTGTGTCATCCTTGTTCAGGGGCCATGTTTCTCTTCTCTGCATCTTCATAGTTTAGTGCATGTGCTGTCCAAGTGAGCACAGGCTTGACACACTTCTGTTAGGTCAAATACTTTGGTCAGCATTTAAGTTAGAAAGTAACCCAGCTGCCGGGCGGTGGTGGCGCACGCCTTTAATCCCAGCACTCGGGAGGCAGAGGCAGGCGGATCTCTGTGAGTTCGAGACCAGCCTGGTCTACAG
>NC_022018.1:56576942-56590654 GCF_000317375.1 Microtus ochrogaster
AAAGTAACCCAGCTGTACCAGTTCACTATCTTGGCAAGCAGTACACTTCCTAACATTACCTGAAGCATGGTCTCCTGGACCTCCTTTCAGTGGAGAACAGTAGTATGAACCATACATTTTCTACTCAATCATCAGGTGCCAACGAGCTGGCTGTGCAGAAAGCAAAGGCAGAAATCACCAGGCTCATAAAAGAAGAACTGATCCGACTGGTAAGTGAAACCCTCAGGCCTTATTTGTTTCAGTGACTGTTTATCGAACTTTAATACACACAGGCATAGAAATCATAAACACCTGTCTTGCCAGCTGAACACCTGTAATCCCGGTGTTTGGGACATGGAAGCAGTTGAGTTTCACAGCCAGCTTGGTGGGATTTGAGACCCTGTCCCAACACAGAAGTCTTTTTTTTTTTTAAAGATTAATTTAGTTATTATGTATACAGTGTTCTATCTGCATGCATGCCTGCATGCCAGAAGAAGACACCAGATCTCATTATAGATGGTTGTGTGTGAGCCACCATATGGTTCCTGGGAATTGAACTCAGGACCTCTGGGAAATCTTGGGCTCTTAACCTCTGAGCTATCTCTCCAGCCTCACATAAATATATCTTGATGAAATTTTGGAGTAGGCACTTGAGTGTAGTCACTATCTAAATGAAGAAATGCAGATCATTGCTCCATCTAGAATAGAAGCCTGGCCTCTGGCTTCCATTACTTTTATGTGTTTTTACCTCTGCATAGTGGGGCTACATGCTGTCTACTCTTCATGCCTCAGCATTATACTGAGGAGGCCAGGCTATTGTTGCAGGTAGCAATAATGCATGCCTTTTCATGCCTGCATGCTATTTAATTGTTTACATACATTGCAGTTTACTTACATACTGGACTTGAGGGTATTCTGCTTTTGACTTTTATGAATAACATAACTGTGAACCATCTTTGACTTTTTGCTATACATTAATGCATCTTTTTATTCAATATACACTTTGGAATAGAATTTCTATTTTTAAGTACCATATAGTCTATCTATTTAGTAGGTGTTATTACCACATTGTTTTGCAAAAGGATTTACCAGTTTTTACTCATTGGAGCATCTGAAAATGCCAGTTATTCTGTGTCCTGACCAACCCATGGTGTGGCCAGTATTTTAAAGTTTGCAGTGAGTTAAATTTGGAAAAAGAAAAACCTACTAAAGATAACCTTTCTAAGGGAGCCACAGATACATCATTGATCTTAAGTACCAGTTATGGGCTATAAACTCTCCATGCAGCAGCTTCTGCGGTTAGGGGGCTTTTCTGAAATTCCATTTATACAAAGAAACCTTTTGGGGGGATTTTTAAGTTTTTATTTTTTAATTTTTTGGAGGCAGGTTTTCTCTATGTAACTCTGGCTGTCCTGGAACTCACTATATAGACCAGGCTGTCCTCAAACTCACAGAGATTCACCTACTTCTGCCTCCTGAGTGCTGTGATTCAATGCCAGTGCCCAGTTTAAGGCAGGGAATTTTTTTGTTAACAATTTTTTTTTTTTATCTTATGTGCATTGGTGTTTTTCCTACATGAATGCCTGTGTGAGGCTGTTAGATCCCCTGGAACTGGAGCTGCAGTCGGTTGTGAGCTATGTGTGGGTGCTGGAATTGAACTTAGATCCTCTGGAAGAGCAGCTAGTGCTCTTAACTGCTGAGCCATCTCTCTAACCCAGGGAAATAGTTTTTTAAAAAGAAGGTATACAAAACAAGAGAAAATACAAACAAGCTTTAAGTCAAGGGCTCAAGCCAAGTATGGTGACTCATACTGGTAATCCCAGCACTTAGCAGGCTGGCCAAGAGGATTTTGTAAATTCAGGGTTAGTCTGGGCTATTGAATGTGTTGTTTCTAAAATGTATTAATAATATAGTAGTGTACAAAGGTTTTGAGATTATTTCACCTAACAGTAATAGAAAAAGAACTTCATGCTTTGAGACTACAGAGTTATCAGGGAAAGATTGCGGGGTGAACAGAGAGAACGAATTCTTTACTGAGCTATCCCTCTGCCTCCACTCAGTAACAGCCTTTTTATTTTGGCTATGTGATAGTGTAACAAATTGTTAAGAAGAAAATAATCTTAAACATTCACCTTTTTTATGTGTGCTTTTTCTAACCTTCCTTTTATTTTCTTTCATAGCAAAATTCGTACCAACCAACAAATAAAGGACGATACAAAGTATTATAAACCACTCGGAGCTACTTTGTACCTGTGCTGGTCTGTGACGTTTACAATGTATTGTAAAGTAAGACCCTGAAAGTTCTGTCTTGTTTATTTTTTAAATACAAGAAACTAGTTGTTTGTTACAGAAGTCGCCTGTCAGTAAGTACTGCCCCACACTGGTCCAAACCCCATTCCAATCAGACCTCTTTTCAGAGTGCGATACTCCTTTATGTCAACCTTTGGTACCAATATTTAAGAGTCTGGAAACAGTGGGGTGTTGTCTTGAATGTACTAATAAAGTCTGTCAGTCACTGAGGGCCACTGACCTCTCCTCTCTCTGTCACTGAAAATGCGATGTGATCATCTAAGAAAGGTAAAGTCCTTGTCATGTTTGTTGCTGCCTTTTAAGCTTACCTCCTCTGTTTGACTGACTGGAACTCATAAACAGGATCAAAGAATGTTACAGTAGACATTCACAAAATAGGTTCAGAGTTTTTATTTTAATTTTTTCATCAGAAATGAGTAGTAGTTGGTTTGCCTTTGGTTTTGTAAAATTAAACATAAGCAACATAATGAGATTTTTGCATTTTTTTCTTTTATTTTCCCTCCTTTTGAGAGAGTCCCTTTGTAGCACAGGCTGGCCTTGAACTTGTGATCTTCTTGTGTCTACCTCTCTAGTGCTTGAGATTGCCACCCTCAGCTTTCCATGTCTTTCTGCTGCATCAATGTTACTATTTCAGGTTCCCTCTCAGCTCTGACTGTGCCTGAGTGCTAATTCGTCCTTGCCTACTTTTAGAGAGAGTGATTGTGGCCATATCATACTGAAAATATGATTCCTTTCCCTCCGAAGTGTTTCTTTAGACAGCTATACTGTGCTATATATAAATACCTTACTGCTTTTAGTCTAATTTTCCTTCAGACCGATTGAGTAGGTTATGAATTTTTCCCCATTACAACATGACAGGTGGTAAATGCCTGTAATCCTAGAACCCAAGATGGGGGCAGAAAGATGATGAATTTGAGGCCATCCTGGGCTTACATAATGAAACCTTGCAGGAGGCAGAGGCAGGCAAATTTCTGGGAGTTAAGGCTAGCCTGGTTTACAGAGCTAATTCGGACAGCCAAGGCTACACAGAGAAACCCTGTCTTGGAAAACAAAAACAACAACAAAACAACAAAAGAACAAGGCTGGGGATCTAGGTCAGTGGTAGTGCACTTGCCTAAGTGTGCCCCAGGTCTAACACAAGGAAAAAGCAAGTGCTGGTTCTTAGGCAGATGAGGTGACTTGGATGACTCAGTTGGTGAGGTTTGTGCTACCAAATCTGGTCACCTGAGTTCAACCCTATGATCCACATAGCACAAAGTATAAGTTGTTCTTTGACACGCATTATGTGCGCATATACATACATGTGGGCACAAGCGCACATATGCACACAAATATAATAAAAGAAAACAAGCAAATTACATGAAATACTGGTATTTGAGTTTCAGGCTACAGTCTCTCTTGGTAAAATTTAGTGCACAAAACCCCCCAAGATTTGTACTTTAGAACTTTTGGGGTCTGATTCTGAGTGGTGTAATTGAATTACCTAAAACTACTTTCAATACTCCTGATATATGAAAACTTCATATTGTCATCAGAAAAAAAGCTTTCTCAGGTATTTAATAAATATTTCTTAAATTAAGAGGTAGAAAGTTTCTTTAAGCATCCTTGACTTAAACCCACACAGGTAATCCCAACCTTTAGGAGGCAGAGGCAGGATGATCCCTGGGTTCAAGGCCAACCTATTTTACATAATGAGTTTCAGGCCAGTCAGTACTATACAGTGAGACCCTGTCTTATAAACAAGAGAACAAACAAATATATATGTATATATTCTTGATTTAGAGTTTTTTAAGTCAGAGTATACTAGAGTTGTTAAATATTTTTAAGGTTAGAGCGGTGCTCTGTAGTGAGGAGCCGCTTGTTCATCCCAGCTGCCCAGAATCTCAGCATACCGAGGGGAATCCCACATCAGAGATCCATTCCTTAAGAGCGCTTGGTGCTCTTGTAGAGGACCCAGGTTCAGTTCCCAGCACCCACATGGCAGCTCATATCTGTCTGTAATTCTAGTGATTAAATCTAAAGAACAGTCAAACATTTTTAATATAGTTAATAGCCGTATTGACAGGTGAGCGTTCTGTTTGTTAAGTGTCTTTGTCCTGGAAAGGTAAAATATAATTGGGAAATAATTTTTATACCTTCACATATCCAGTTATTTCTCTTGAAGGAAGAAAGTAGAGGAAATACCTATAACAATATCATGAAACTCAACTTCACACCAGAATTCTGGTCATCAGCACTTGTTCCCGCCTTAGTTTGTTACCTTATGAGTACGTGGCAGTCACACTGGTTCAATGGTGCTCCCCGAAACTCGCCGGGTCTCGTTGAGGCCCAAAAGTTATATCATTTTGAATTTTCTGTTTGTGGATCTCGCTGTGAAGAAACACTGATAGTATTTTGTTCGCAAATGAATTATTGCTTAGTACATTTTTTTAGTATCAATACTGACTTGATTTTTAAAGTTTGGATGATGTACAAATTTTGTTTTTAATACAATATCAATATTTGCTCAAGGTCTCTAAATTCCTTACAGAATAAAGTTAATTCAGTCTGGATTGGTCTCAGATTATCTTTTCTTGAATATGTTGTTTTGCTTTTTCTATAATCCTTTTTATATTGTACACATGTAAGAGAAGTATTATTGCTGGTGTATCTTTGTGAGTTTTTTAAGACAGAGTCTCATTGTATAACCCAGGCTCTCCTGGAACTTGCTTTGTAGACCAGGCTGACCTTTGAACTCTCAGAGAGATCTTCCTGTCTCTGCCTCCCAAGTGCTGGGGGGCATACATAGTGTGCATCTTTTTAAAAAATTTACAGAATAAATTTTATGTATTTTTAATGTGTATTTATTTATTTGTCTGCATGTATGTCTGTGTGTCACATATGTCCCTGGTGCCTGCAGAGGCCAGACTAGGGCATTGGTTACCTTGATACATGAAAAATTAATATTGTTACCAGAAAAAAAGCTTTATCAGGAATTAAATAAGTGTTTCTTAAATTACAAGGCAGAAAAGTTCTTTAAGCATTCTAGACTTAAGCCAGGTGTGGAGGCGCACACGTAACCCCAGCTTTCGAGAGGCAGGATGGTCCCTGTGTTCACAATCTTGTCAATCCTGTATATTCGTTTTAGGAAAAGATTTATTCTTTTTCTTCGTTTTATGTTGTTTTTGTGTTTTGAGACATGATTTCCCTTTTTAACCCTGACTGTCCAGTCCTAGAAGTCACTTTGGCCTCAAACGCAAAGATCTACTTGCTTCTGCTTACTGTGTGCTGGTATTAAAACAGTTCAGTCCCAGGGCTATGTATTAATACACACACATACACACACACACACCTCTGTGTTTTGTGCTCAGTTTGCTTTGCAAGAGGTCTGGGTCTGAACTTCAGCATTGCAGAAGAGGAAAGGGAGAAAAGAGACATGGACATGAAATCCCACGGCTACTGGGTTCCCTGCAGCTCCTTTCACACACTTCACTATCCCCTGTATAACTGGCCTTGTTGAGCACAGTCTGGGATTGGTCACTACATGCTTGTCGGACTTCTGAGTCTTGAGGATTTCCTGTGGAGGCCTGTGAGTCCCCCTCTGCTCTGCAAGGGAATGTTCATAGGTATAATCTCAGATTGTCCCGTGTGGAAACTCAGAGCTATTCTTGAGGCAGAGAAGGAAACGGTGTAAGAAAGCAAAGTCAGCCGTGCAGTGGTGGCACACTCCTTTAGTCCCAGCACTTGAAGTCAGAGACTGGAGGACCTGTGAGTTGGAGGCCAGCCTGGTCTACAAAGTGAGTTCCAGGATATTGTGGTGGCACACACCAGGAGGAGAGGTGTCAGCCAGCCAGCCAGCCAGCCAGCCAGCCAGCCAGCCAGCCAGCCAGCCACTGAGGAAGCATTTTTCATATAGAAAATGAGGTAACAAGCCATGAGCCACATGGCAAAACATAGATAAGAAGCATGGATTAAGTGTAAGAGTTAGCTAGGAACAAGCTTGAGCTATTGGCCTAGCATTTAGAAGTAATACTAAACCCCTGAGTGGCTATTTGGGAACTGGCAGTCAGGAGAGAAATGTCTGACTACACTCCAGAGTCAGGTTGGCAGACCTCTGTAAGTTTGAGGCCAGCCTGGTTTACAAAGTGAGTTCTGGGATAGCCAGAGCTCTTACACAGCGAAACGCTGTCTTGAAAAAACCCAAACCAAAAAAACAAGCAAACAACAACAACAAAAACCCCACAAACCCTAAAAAAGAAGGAAAGCAATGTAACTCCCAGCACTTGGGAGGCAGAGGAAGATGGACCAGTCTGGTCTACAGAGTGAGTTCCATAACCGCCAGACTACACCAAGAAACCCTCTCTGGAAAAACAATAACCAAAAAGCAAAGTATATTGTCCTGTCACCCTCAAGTCTCATTGAAGTCTTTAGCTGAGAGCAGAGAATTCCAACACAACCAGTGTTTGTTGTGAAGACTGCCTCCAGGCACAATGTTCTGTTCATGTGGGGATGCTCTAGGCACAGGACTGGAGAAATGGCTCTAGTAAAGATGATGGTGCCAAATCTAAAGACCTGAATAAAGGTCTCAAGACCCAGATAGTGAAAGGAAAGAACTTGGTTCCATATGTTGTCTTCTGACCTTCACACAAACTCTGTGATGTGCACCTCACAGCCCCCCACATTAAGATGTAATAAAATTAGAATGCCATATATCCATCTCAAAAATCTGATAAACCTTTTTATCCTGACATGTCCTGAAATCCTTCTCGCCAGCCTACACAGTTAAAAATCTCATCTTTACCCCAGTGGAGCTCTCTGAAAAAGAGTCTGCTACTTGTGGCAGTGTGGGCTGCTTCTCTCCATGACTTTGACCATGTCAACCTAGAGGAAACAGCTATCCAAACACTGGCCAAATCTTTTTATCAGTGACGGAATTTATTGGACTAATCAATTTGTTTTATGTTTTTGAGACAGGGTTCCTCTGTGTAGGCCTGTCTGTCCTGGAACTTGCTCTGTAGACCAGGCTGGCTTCAATCTCTCAGAGATCTGCCTGCCTCTGCCTCATGAGTGCTGGGATTAAAGGTGTGTGCCACCACTTGGAGGCTCTAAGCTTTTCGGTAGCTCTGTGTACATACTTTAGAAAGTTCTCACTAGGCACTCTTTGAGGCGGGTATGGTGGCAGATGCTTATACTCAAAGCACTCTGAGGGTTAGGATATCAAGTCCAGCCTCAGCTGGTCTACTTGAGACTCCTTTCTCCCAAAAACGCTGCTTTGAGGTTCTTGATACACAAGAGTATGATTTTTGTTGTTACTGTTTTTGGTTTTTCAAGAAAGGCTTTTTCTGTGTAGTCCTGGCTGTCCTGGAACTGCTTAGTAGACCAGGCTGGCATGGAGCTCACAGAGATCTGCCCACCACTACCCAACTTTGTTTTTATAAATTTAATATCCTTTTTATGGGAGTTTCACATCGTGCACCCCATTTCTGTTCACCTTCCAGTTCCCCCATGTTCTTCCCACACCCCTGAAGCACCCCCACAAAATAAAACAAAGCAAGCAAGCAAATAAAAACAAGAACAACAACAAAAAAACCTCAAAGCACGTACACGCACACACACAATATAAATACAAATGTAATATGGTATGTTTATTTTTTGGGGACAGGATTTTTCTATGTATCCCTGGCTGCCTAGAATTCACTCTTGTAAGAGGAGAGAGCTGCTTGTTGGTTCCTGGCCACTTAGCCCCAGAATAATCACACAGAAACTATATTAATTAAAACACTGCTTGGCCCATTAGTTCTAGCTTCTTATTTGCTAACTCTTACATCTTAATTTAACCCATCTCCATTAATCTGTGCGTCACCACAAGGTCGTGGCCAACCAGCAATGTCTCAGCACATCTGTCTCAGGTGGCTCCAAGGCTTCTGACTCCACCTCCTTTCTCCAGCATTTTGTTTAGTTTTCTCCACCTAGCTCTGTTCCCCTATAGCTCTGCTATAGACAAAAAGCAATTCCTTTATTAACCAATGATATTCACAGCATACAGAGGGGAATCCCACATCACTTCCCCTTTTCTGTTTAAATAAAAAGGGAAGTTTTAACTTTTTTAAAAAGATTTTTATTGATATTTATTGAGCTCTACATTTTTCTCTGCTCCCCTCCCTGCCTCTCCCCTCCCCCCTTAAGTCCTCCCCCAAGGTCCCCATGCTCCCAATTTACTCAGGAGATCTTGTCTTTTTTTACTTTCTACTTCCCATGTAGATGAGATCTATGTAAGTCTCTCTTAGTGTCTGCATTGTCTCAGTTCTCTGGGATTGTGGTTTGTAGGCTGGCTTTCTTTGCTTTATGTTTAAAAACCACCTATGCGTGAGTACATGTGATAACTGTCTTTCTGTGTCTGGGTTACCTCACTCAAAATAATGTTTTCTAGCTCCATTTTCCTGCAAAATTCAAGCTGCCGTACTCCATTGTGTAAATGTACCACATTTTTCTTAACCATTCTTCGGTTGAGGGACATTTAGGTTGTTTCCAAGTTCTGGCTATGACAAACAAAGTTGCTATGAACATAGTTGAGCACATGTCCTTGTGGCACGATTGAGCATCCTTTGGATATATACCCAAAAGTGGTATTACGGGTTTTGAGGAAAGTTCCTAATTTTCTGAGAAATCACCACACTGACATCCAAAGAGGTTGTACCAGCTTGCATTCCCACCAGCAATGCAGAAGTGTTCCCTTTTTTATTGTTGTTGTTTTGTTTTTCCTGTTTTTGAGACAGGGTTTCTTTGTGTAGCCCTGATTGTCCTGGAACTCTCTACACCAGGCTGGCCTTGAACTCACAGAGATCCACCTGCTTCTGCCTCCTGAGCCCTGGGATTAAAGGCATGCACCACCACTGCCCAGTTTATTCGGTTTTTACTGTAGGTCATTTAGACAGATCGCTGTCCACGTGGTTGATCTGTCTCCAGTTCCTTTGAAGGTGGTACTGATACCATGCAACTCAGTCCTGTGCTGAATCACTTTGATAGACAGATGTGACTCTCAGGTCCCAGGCCAATACTAACACCATAGAGCATGGCATAGAGATCACCTCCAAGTTCCACTGTAGTTGGAAATCTAGAGTCACTGTACCTAGGTAAACATCAGAATGAAGTAGTTGTTTTCTGGAAGGACTTGGACCTTGAAGAGTCACAAGACAGTCCTGGCAAACCTGGAATCCTTGCATTACTGAGTACTGCAATGGTGCACAATAAGGGCTAAATCTGCAAGGGTGAGGTACTCCTTCGAGAAACATGGTGATCAGCTGGGTGGTGGTGGCGCACGCCGTTAGTCCCAGCACTCAGGAGGCAGAGGCAGGCGGATCTCTGTGAGTTTGAGGCCAGCCTGTCTACAAGAGCTAATTCCAGGACAGACTCCAAAAGCTACGGAGAAACACTGTCTCAAAAATAAATAAATAAATAAAATGAAAAAAGCAGCATGGAGACTAGATCTGTGTTTTGGTATGAGGAACTTGCTTTACTCTAAAAACTTTGGTGTGTGGGGGGCTGGAGAGATGGCTCAGTGGTTAAGAGCATTGCCTGCTCTTCCTAAGGTCCTGAGCTCAATTCCCAGCAACCACATGGTGGCTCACAACCATCTGTAATGATGTCTGGTGCCCACTTCTGGCCTGCAGACATACACACAGACAGAATATTGTATACATAATAAATAAATAAAATAAAAAAATAAAAACTTTGGTGTGACAATAAATATGCTTCTGCATGGGCTTTTGGAGTTCAGTTCATCAGAAACTGTGCATCTCCGCTGCCTCAGAGCCTGGTTACACTCTGGAGTGACCCTCTTTGATGGTCCGGTGTAACACAAAACACTGACACTTCGTCCTGAGCCAAGGGTCCTTTTGCTCTATTCTAAGGGAAACTCCAAATGCAGTGTGCCAGGATATTGCTTTCAAGTGTGGCCTTCTAGCGCCAGTAGTCCAGCTCCTAAGCAAGCAGAGCCAGCGGTTCAGTGCCTTCCTCTTTCACGCACAGGACTGATGGCTCCACAGTCTCGCTTCTCAGCTCTCTGACCCCCGATCCCTGCAGTCTAGCTGTCAAAGTCTAGCTGTTTCTGGGCTGCTTGGGATTGGTAACTCCTAGTCACCTGCTTTTCCTGCAACCCCCATGGCCCACTCCGCCAGCACTCAGAAGCCGCCAGCAGACAATGCGACTGCTAAGACTAGTCTTCAGAGGTCCACACCGCTGCATAGAAGCCGTGCCAGGAAGGAAGTTTCAGAAACACGAAGGGAGTGCTGTTTGTACAGCCGAGTCATTTGTGTGCACTGGCTGTCATGGGCTGGGGAGATGTTCCTGTTCTGACCAGACTGAAGACTGCTGCAGGAAGATCCAGTGTATCTGTGAGCAGGGTCATCTCGGGTGACAGTAGGCTGGTTCATCCAAGGGACATCTTGAGTTGCGGCCAAAGCAAGGCCCATTGGAGCAGCCACGAGCACCATTGTCCTTTCTGCAGAACAGGTAGGTGTCTTTTCGGCAGCTCTGGGATTTATGGCTGTTTTGCTTTTTTTCATTTTAAACAAATCAAAAATACCCAAACTATGTTGTTGCTGACAGCTCAGGGGTCTTTGGAGGGAGGGGCTGTTTGAGTAACAGTTCTCTTACGAGAGGAAGATAAGTTGTTGCCTCCAAGGTGGGCTTTCTGTCACCATCCTGCTGGACAGCTTTTGTTTTTCTCCTTGGAAGTGTATGTGGGTTTGGAGTATGGGAAGACTGCTAATTAATTTCATGTTATGTATTTATGGTAAGAACTCTACCAGAATCCAGGTAACTATATAACAAAGTGACTCAGAATGAAACTGTAATCAGACCCCTTTCTGGGCCGCCAGCTCACAAATGACGACCAGAGACTTATTCATTGTGAAAGCTTGGCCTTAGCTTAGGCCCTTTCCCAACTAGCTCTTCTAACTAAAATTAGCCTGGTTTTATTAACCTATGTTCTATCATGTGGCTTGGTTACCTCTCTTCTGTGTGCGTCCTGCCTACTCCAAGCCTAGGCACACCTAGATTCATCTCTGCACCCCAATCCTGCCCGTCCTCTCTGCCTAACTATGGGTCATTCGGCTCTTTATTAAACCAATCAGAAGGTGCTTTAGGCAGAGACCCATCTTTACACTGAGTGGATTCTGCAACAGAAACAGTTACAGCCAAAGTGGAATGAGGCTGGTGGCTCAGCTCTATAGCACACTCTAAGAGATGCCAGGGATTTTAAACAACGAAAACCTAAGTACTATTGGGCATCCCACAAAATGCTTTTAATTATTGCATATCGTATGTCAGAAGTCCCTAATGCCATTATCATCTGAGTATTCCCATGTTGTTTGGAAGCTGGGCATCTCACTCTAACCAAAGAAACTGAAGGACAACGAGTCTTTTTGTTTTTCAAGACAGGGTTCTCTGTGTAGCCCCGGCCGTCCTGGAACTCTCTCTGTAGACCAGGCTGGCTCTGAACTCAGAGATCCGCCTGCCTCTGCCTCCCGAGTGCTGGGATTAAAGGCGTGCACTGAACAATGAGTCTTTCTCACGTGTGTGAGAAGTCCCTAGCACACTTGGTCAAACATTGTTTACGAACAGCGGTGAAAAGCGACTTGTGGAGCACAGCCGCAGTTATCAGCAGAGATTAGACGAGGAGAATGGATGAACCCAGAATGCAGGGATGTTTAGTAACTCTATCTAACGGTCTGGAATGTCAGCTACTTTCCCTTGAAGGCTGGCTCTTTCCTGGGCTGGGCCACCTGTTCCGGGGTACTGCTTTGTCAGATTCTACCTGCCCTCTTTGTGATTTTGATATATATATATATAAAATCATTGTCCTTGCCTATGGAGTTTTCCAACTGTGTCTGTAAAAACTAGAAACCTCGTGGATATCAGCCCTTACTCTTCTTCTCCTCGCTACTTCTTCTTCCCCTCACTCTCCTTCTTTCTTCTGCTTATTCTTCCCCCTATTCTTCTTCTTTTCCGTGCCCTTTCACTCCACTTTCTCCCCTTGCACGAAAAATAAAGAAGACGCAGAGGTAACGTATTTGAGTTAATGTTTTACCCTCAGATCCTCGGCTGCCGCAGACATCCAGTTCTGAGCCCTGAGGGCGTACTGAGGCTGGTACTCAAGGCCTCCGATAACTGACAAACCTGGTGAGTAGACGTTCTGACACCACAGGGTGGGAGTGACAAACTCCCCTTGGCGGGAGTCTAGATCAGTCCGGGCTGCGTGTCCGTCAGCGGTCCCCCACCCCGCGCACGCGCACTCTGGCCGCGGGCCAGGCGACCGGTCTCGCGATACCGAAGCGTGCGCGTGTACGCGCGCGCGGGGCTCACGTTCCGGGGCTGTGGTGGCCTCTTCCTCCCGCGTCCCGGGCCCGCGGCGAGGACTCTTGGGAGTCGGGCGCTGGCGTGGGCCTCCCCGCCGCCGCCGGCCCTCTGCCGTGGACTGGACCGAGCCGGCCGGAGCGAGCGGAGCGGGCGGGAGCTTTCCTGCCTATGGTCGGTCCCTGGGCGCGCTGAGGGCCGGGCTCCGAGCGGCCGAGGTAGGGCGCGGGGCGGCGGCGGGCGAGGGGCCCGGCGAGCGAGGCGCGGGATGCGGCGGTGGGCGCAGGCGCCTCCTTCCTCCCGAGCGGCAGGGATCCGCGGCACTTCCGCCCTGGCGCCCGCCGGCCTCGCGGGAGGCGGAAGTCACGGTGCGGACCCCACGGCCCGGGCTGCAGGGTGGTCGCGAGGCTGCAAACTTGTCCTCGCGCTGCGGTGATCGCCGCTTCCCAGCGCATCCCGGCCTCAAGGCGGTGAGCGCCTCGTCTCCTGTTAGGCTGCTGGCTTGGGGAACTGCCGCGGGGCACAGTTGAGGAGTGCAGAGAAGACAAAGGACACCGTTATTTTTGTTGTGTCTTAGTATCCAAACTTCCCTGGGTGAGGCCAGGAGCGGAGCAGGATCTCCAGTTATTGCCACGGCCTCTCACACACTTGTTTAGGATTATAAAATCATGCAATTATATATAGTGGTAGCCAGATTGTAACAAAGTCCGACAGTTATGTGATATTTGATTTTTGGAGAGTAGAATGGGGGCTTTTGAAGCTTTGCTGTATTTACAAAGCTTCATAGGTGCCTTGCAGAGTTACTAAAAATAATTTTGTTGGCTGTAATGTCTGCCATATTCGAGATGCGATTGTTTCATGGAAGGACAGCGGCTTTAAAACTCCAAAGTAAACCTCCAGGGAGAGCAAAACTCAGCACACCTTCAGAACTAATAATTTAGTCGCAGTCCAACTCCTCGTTGGCTCCTTTAAACTGTCGGTGAATCACTTACAAAGGTTTTTCTTCATTGGCATGTGCGTGCAAGGCCCTGGGTTCCACCCCCGGTACCACAAACAAAACAGAAAAAACAGCTGGAGCTTTTGCTAGG
>NC_022018.1:56590879-56592831 GCF_000317375.1 Microtus ochrogaster
AGTGCTGGGATTAAAGGCGTGCGCCACCATTGCCCGGCTCTCAGGACTTTCTTAAATGTAGCCTACATCATCTTAGTGAGCTTTGTATGGAAAGAGTTCTATATAGTTAGCTGGATAAAAACAGCTAAGGGTATGTACAGGTCTTGAGGAGAGGCTGGGTCCCTGCACCTAGTAAGTGCACAGCTGGAAACCAACTTCAACTACCCACACTCACGGGTTCTCGTGCACACAAACAGCTGACCAAACATGTTGGTTAACACCTTTACACTCATCACTTGCTTGGTGAGGCAGGAGGATTGCTGTGAGTTTGAGGTCAGCCTAGACAAAGAATGAAACCAGGTCTTAAAAACTAAAAAAACAATAGAATCATTAGCAGGCAAGTTTTGGAGTAGAAAGAAGGGGGCATTTTGAAGAACATGGTTAATGCTGAAATTTATTGTACATGTAAATATATATACAGATAAACATATACACACACATAAAGGTTTTCATAGTTCTGACATAGGTTGTAAGAATCTTTTTATTTATCCATGTGTGAGAGAAAACTTTTTTTTTTTTTGAGAGAAAACTCTTAACTTAATACTTTCATCTATTGCCTTCAAACTGAGAATCTCTGACGTCACCCTTCCCAGTGATAGACAGGCATGTGTGAGTGTCTTCATGTCTACATATGTGTGTGTCCTAGTATGGCCAGAAGTCGATGCCAAGGGTCTTCTTGAGGGATGCACTCTGTCTTATTTTTGAGACAAGATCTCCCACCAAACTTGAACCAGGAGCTTCCAGATTTGGCCGCCTAGTGGGTTGTAGGGATCTGGTGGCAATCTAGTACCTCCCCATGGGGGTTCCCATCACAGGGTGCTGTGCTTGTCACCTTTGTGTTTGCTGGGGATCCGAACAAGCCCAGGTGCTGTGCTTAGACAGCAGCTGGCCCTTTACCAACAGCCGAGCCACTGCTGAGGTTCTTTTTCAGGAAGGGTCATTTGTTATATAGCTTTGACTGTCCTTGAGTTTGCCGGTAGATCAGGCTGCCCTTGGAACCTTTTGAGATTTGGTGGCCTTTCCCTCAGAATAAAGGCTTGTGTCACCACACCTGGCTCCAGTTTCTTTTTGTGACAGCTTTCTAAATAATGACTGAAGAAGGTTCAGTTTTCTTACAGGTGTGTGTGTTTCTCCTTGAGTTTAGTAGACGCTAGTCCAAATTCATTGGCTACAAACAGCTCTTGAGATTCCTACTTAATTCATATATGTACGTATGTATATATGATGCATCTCAGATGCATTTATTAATGCCCCTTCACAAACAGCACTTAGGTAAGTGTACGGCAGTGTTCCAAGTTTCCATCTAATACAGTTTGCTCATGTTTCCAGGCCGACAGGTTCATCTTCAGTTCTGGAGTTGGTTAAAGAGGTTCATGAGCAGGACTGGAGTCTTTCCAAGCTTGACTTCTTTTCTTTGCGTTACTGCTTTTGTAAACAATGAAGGTCATTAGCCCTATTCCTACCCAAATTTCCTGATGAATCTGGGCATAGTGGGGCGTCCCGGGGACATTTAGTATATAGCTTGGAGAGAGAATATGATTGTTTCAAGAAGTACAGTACTAGCTTTTCTTCCATTTGGATAATTCATATTTCTAACAGGAAGATTTTTGTGGATATTTATGAAGTTAAGGGCTAAAGAGATACTTTTTCTTTTTTGGTGTGATGAGGGGTTGAACCCAGGGATCAGCACATGAACTACATCCTGCCCCAGAGGTGAATGTGCTAGACTGATGCCTGTTAGGGCAATATCTGGGGGAAATTTTGGGGGAAAAGCTGTATTCCTGTCAGCTATTGGGATGCTGCTGAACACCTTCAGTATTCTATACGTGAACTGTTGACTCTATTCAGAATAGCTGAATTCCTGTTTTGGCTTTGCATTCTCCTAAAGAATATCTCTAATAGTTCACTTAAAG
>NC_022018.1:56594271-56595133 GCF_000317375.1 Microtus ochrogaster
TTATTGAGCCTTTAAACCACTTGGGCAGCAACCCTGTTGATTCTCAGCAAATACTTAGTTGAGGAGCGTGTGCCTCTGTGGCCCATGTCCTATTTTCTTGTGCAGAATTCTATGAGCTCAGTAAGTTCCTTGTTTGAGATCTCTGGGAGTAGTTGCAGTTGTATGTGCGTGAAGGACATTTCAGGAGGGACCTTAGTCTGAACTGGAGTGCATGGTTTTGTCTTTCTTTGTCATAGTGCTGCAGCCTCAAAGTCAGTGCTCATGTGAGATACAGCCTTATGTAGAAAGAGAATCATAGCAAGGTCTTCAGACAAAACAGTGACTTTTGTCTTGTTCAGGGCTCCTGTACGCCAAGAAGATGGCATACCCTGTATGTGATCTGTTTGACACAGCTTTTGTCTTTGGAGTAGATGGTATTTGACTGTTGTCCATATTTTTGTAGTTTAAGTCTTCACTGTTTGTGTATGTGCTCATCTGTTTTAGCTAATAGAAGAAACCTTCGTTAATTCTGTGTTGATACTGCCTTTGTTTGGATAGAGGCCATTGGAAGGGATTCTGTGCTGGGCCAAGACATTGTGTTTCTTGCTGGCACTATCTGGCTTTTGAAAAGTGTAACACACACTTGGGGTTCTGCATAAATAATAGATGACCATAATGACTGAGTATCCATCCTGTGGAAATTGATCGGGTTAAGAGTATACGCGTGAGAGTGTGCTGTAAGACTCAACGGCACATTCTAAGGCTAGGCATGGGAAATCATTTTAATAAGAGTTCTGGGTCCTTATTTTCGTTTACTTATTTAAAATCTGTTTACAATGTATAGTGTTCTGCCTGCATCGATGCTTGCAAAAGTATAAGAGGG
>NC_022018.1:56595858-56613071 GCF_000317375.1 Microtus ochrogaster
AAAACAAAACAAAACAAAAAGGCTAGGCTCACAACCAAAAATATAAAAATTTAGATTTTTAAGAAATTTTATATGTCCGGGTGATGGTGCACTCCTTTAATCCCAGCATTTGGGAGGCAGAGACAGGCAGAGGTCTCCATGAGCTTGAGTCTAGCCTGGTCTACAGAGAGTGTTCCAGGACAACCAGGATTACACAAAAATAAAACCCTATCTCGAAAAATTAAAAAAAAAAAACAGACAAATTTATGTGTATGACTGTTTTGCCTACATGTGTGTATGTTTACCATGCATATGACCATGAGGTCAGAAGAAGGTATCAGTCCCCTGGAACTGGAGTTATGGATACTGTCAGCCACCATATGGGTGCTGGGACCTGAACTAGGGCTCACTGCAAGATCAGCAAGTTTTCTGTTGATTGCTGAGCCATTTTCCAACCTCTAATTGAGTGATCTTATGGCATCTCTGTTCTTACCTGTAATTGAGAAACCCAGGACTCTAATGCTGTTTGTTTTTTGACTTTTTGCGGGAAGACATGGACAGCATTCTCTGTTTACCCTAGACAGGGCACCAACGAAGAATTCCAAGCAAGGCTAGCTTAGTGAGTCAGTTTATTAGGTTGTGGTCAGATGTATGGATAACAAAGGCAGCTGTATCCCTGAACAGACTTCCCAGCATGGTCACAACTCCTGTCCACTGGAGAGTCTTTCTCTCCCTGACTTCTTTCTTGCTTTTATAAACTTGCAGGGTGAGGGAGAGTGAATCTCCTAACTTTCTGGAGCTTTCTGATCCTTGTACATTTCACTTACTTATTGAATCCTCTGGGAAGAAATGTTTTGGTTGGGTGGGGGTTGCGGGACTGTCATGGAACACTGCTCATGTGTGTTTAAGTGTTTTGGAGTCTACCCTATTGTCCTAATTTCAGGTAGTCTTCATAGTTGTTAAAGATGGTTTTTCCACCGGATGCTGTTACACAGATAGATATTTATACGCATTTGTCTTTATTTTTGGTAGAAAATGATGCATCCTGTCGCCGCCAGTAATCCAGCGTTCTGTGGGCCTGGCAAGCCTTCCTGCCTCAACGAAGATGCCATGAGAGCTGCTGATCAGTTTGATATATATTCATCCCAGCAAAGCAAGTACGGCCACACAGTCAGCCACAAACCAATGGTTTGTCAGAGGCAAGACCCATTAAATGACACACACTTGCAGCCTACCAGTGGCAGAAACATAGAGATAAAAGATGAACTAAAGAAAAAGAAAAACCTCAATCGATCTGGTAAGCGCGGCCGGCCTTCAGGAACCACCAAGTCAGCAGGATACCGGACCAGCACGGGCAGACCCCTGGGAACTACCAAAGCAGCTGGATTTAAGACGAGTCCAGGCAGACCTTTGGGTACAACCAAAGCTGCAGGGTACAAGGTCAGCCCAGGGAGACCTCCAGGTAGCATTAAAGCTCTGTCCCGACTTGCAGATCTTGGTTATGGCTGTGGTACTGCTGCCTTCCCTTACCCTATGATGCATAGCAGAGCAGTTCATGGGGTTCAGGAAACCAGTGGTGAAGTCAAGCCACCCAGTGAGTGAGCAAGGCAGGAGAGCATGTGCTATGAGCAGACTGAGGTGCCCCAAAGCTTCTTGCTTTACTCTGACTTTTCCACCTGGACTTCCCAGTTTTGTTTTTCTGTTTGATCTCCCTCACTCCCCACTTGATTTTTGTTTCTTTCGTTTTTGCTCAGAAGCTGCCACTGGTTGGGCAGGAGTAGTGCGTTGTACCTGTAGTGTCCAAGGTTCAGACAGTGCTCAGCTAAGTCCTTGCTTTCCCTTTGGGTCATTCTTAGTGGACGCTTCACAGGCCAACGAACTGCCACGGTTGACTTTGAGTTGTGAGTAAACCCGTGTGTAAGGTTTACCCGAGGCTTCTAACTGACAGGGTGAAACAGCAACTAGGAGCAGATCAAAGGGCGTGCCTGTGTGAGTTTAGAACGTCCTTGAAGTAAGACACAGCTGTTTGGATGCTTGGGAATTTAAAACACAGCTTCTTATTTATTGATTCACATGACATTAGATGATCATGATTTCTAAAACATTGTCTGATACTTGCCTTGCAGAGATTATAGTTACAGGCTATATGTTTTTCAGTTGCTTAAGAGCATATACACCATACACTACGAATAATTCATTCTTACAGCAAAATGCTTACATACTTTATAAGCCTGCACATTATATTTAATATACAAGAAAGAGAAACCTTAAGGTCTGCATGTAACTATAATCATTCTATTTTGTCTTTCATATACTTAGTGAGTTTCAAAATATTATATTTAAAAACATTTATTACTAGTGCTCATTTAGAATGGTTTTTTAGTTTTTCTGAGTAATTGTTATTATATTGCATTAGTACTTAACTGTATCTTCAGGTTTATATCTACCAAAGGACACAAATTGAGTGGTAGACTGCAGAACTGGTCTAAGAAAGCAGTTTCCTGCCTATTAAGACCCAAATACCAAGAAATATAAGAACTCAGTATGCATGAACCCTGTAAAATGATTGCTGATTACGTTAAAAATGGCATTGTGGCTCCAGGAAGACTGCTTTTTCAAAAGAAATCTCTTCTCCCTAGCGAGGTTTGCTTTCAAAGTAATATAGAAAAGAGAAAAATACTGGGCACAAAGGTATAGTTACAGAGGGAAATCTTCCTTTCTGTTAAATTTTATTTATTTTGAGTTTTACATAAAATATTATGAACTTCAGAATTGAAAAGCTTCACTAGGCAGAGGCAGATGGATCTCTGTGAGTTTGAGAGGTGTGCATAGTGATTTCCAGGGCAGCCAGCTCTAAGTAGAAATCCTCTCCTAACAAACAGAACAAAAAACAAAATTACTTTTTTTAACTTGCATTTCAAAATGCCTTTGATATTAAAATGTAGATTAAAGACTCAAAAACTTTAAAAATAATCAAAAGTATAAAAGGACACATACCCATTGGTTAGGCTTGCTCTCAGACCATGTAAACTGACTTTACGTAAATTCCATGGTTTAGACCTTTCAGGAGACAAGCAGCAAACCTCAGGTGCCCCTAGGGATAGCTGACACCCAGCTGGGCTTCTGCTCGGACAACGAGAGATGTTGCATTGCTTGGGGGATCAGTGACCTCAACAGGACCAGCTTTGCACAAATAGGCAACCGTGGACAATGCTGGGTGACTGCACAACCAGTGCTATCATTCGGGCAGCTCAGTTGCTTCAAGTGTTTCTTCTTGCAGAAGCCTAGAACATAAAATTTGTAATAACTTACTCAGAACAGTGTAACTTCTGACATGCACAAATACTTGCATCCTCATTGTGTATTCATCTGGGTCCCTTGAGTACCCATCACTTAGCTATTTCTGAGGATGTTCAGCAGTTGACTGCTTAGAAACCCTTGCACGGCCAGTTCCTGAAGATGGCTGCAGTATTCTGTGGAATACTGTGCTCCACTGTCAGGGATTGGGCGCATATTACGTGTCATAGTAAGTCCACTAACATCCTTCCAGTTTGGTTTCATTCCTGCTTTTATACCCGTTTATTCGTTTCTTTGCTGTTCCACACCTGTTCCCTTCCCCCACTCCCCAGTACATCTACTCAGTGGTGCTGTGCTGTGTGTCAGAAGACACAGTGGGTGTATTATTGTGTAATGAAATGGGACATCGGTTTAAGGAGAGGTGTTCATAACAGTGTTGTATAGGGAGCTCTAGCCCAGGAAGGGGGGATGCATGGCTACAGCTGTGGATGGGTAGCATCACTTAGAAAACTGAATTTACTGTTCCTGTGAGCCGTTCCCTGGAGTATTAAGTGTGAGCGCTGGTGAACATCTGGTTCTACTCACTGCTCTCCTTGTGGACAGTTTACTAGTGCCATGCCGGAGAGACAGATGACGTGAATGAAGTCTTCACATTTAAAATATTTGCTTCTACATGATCTAAAGACTGCGTTCTGCATCTTCTGTAACATGGTCTTTTGTCATGAAAGACACTGAAATAGCATGTTAAACAGTTGCCTAGATGTCAGTGTATTCAGTTGGAAGAACTGCCCCCCCCCGTATAATTGTTCCTTAAAAGGTAAATTGCTAATTTTATACACGTGATTCTATTCTTCATAAAATAGGTTTCACTATCTATATTAAAACTGTTTATCAGAAAATGATCTACTATGCCAGTAAGTTGTTTTACTTTTTCTTAAAGGGTATTTTAACATGCCTTATTTATTATTGTTATATAACAAGGAATCAATCAGATGAAAATTTCATTTTCCACAAGTATTCCCTTGCCTAACTAATCTTTAGTATGGGGTGATTTTGATACTATCTTTGGAGTTTTGCACTGGATATTAAAAAATATATTGGCACAATATATTAAAAAATAAAATAGTAATTGGTTTAATTTTTAATATTTGGGAGCATTTTTTAAAATCAGTGTTGAAATCAGACTAATCTTTGTATTTTTAATTTAAAAAAGAAACATCTGTCAACGTGGTATTTATTCATTCTAAACTGCTGTTTGTGTGAATTTACATATATATTTTCATGAAATACGAATATTGAATTTCTTTGAGGTAAAATCTGGATCCATTTAATATGAGGTTAAGGGTGCTTCATCCAGTGTAAGAATGACCACAATGTGTTTAGATAGTGAGCTTCTTTATACTTTAAGAAGTTTTAAAAGAGCAGTTCAGGGTTGTTGATAACTTCTCTGTCAGTTCCTTGGCTATATGCAGTAAGCTTTTATAATCCGTCACAGTAATAAATTCACAACAGTCTTGGGCATAAAAAGTTTGGATGCCCTTTTGCTCTGTGTGTTACAATGTCATTGACTTCGCTCAAACTCTAAGATGTATCTTAATCCTTTGCTTTCTCCTTTTTCCTTCCAAATAGACAGATCTGTGTTCTCACATACAGTGTATTTAAGTTTTTGAGAATTAATCCTGTAGCAAGTCAATTGTGTGATTTAATCAGGCCACTCTGATTCTTTGATTCACAATTTCCTTTTTCCACAGACAATTATGAAGCAAATAATTACCATTTAACTGATAATAAGCACGTTGTCCTCTGCTGTAAAAAGTCCGAATAGATACTGTGTATGTTTAATGTCCATGAACTTGAGCTACTCGTGTGCAATTATGTGTATGGGAATGGAGTAGTGTTCATGATTTGTATCTGCATCATCATATGGATGTATATTTATTAATAAAGTCATCACTTTAAAACCAACTGTTTACTGCTTTATTTTTTTCATTAATTTATTTTGTATTTGGCTGTAGGGGATCGTGTGCATGACACATTGTGCACATAGAGTCAGAAGACAACCTTTGGGAGTTGGTTCTCTCCACTCAGGTGGTCAGGCTTTGTGGTACCTGATGTGGGATTCCCCTCTGTATGCTGTGATTACCAGTGGTGAATAAAGAAACTGCCTTGTCCTGTTGATAGGGCAGAACTTGATACGGTAGGTAGCAAAAACTAAACTGAATGCTGGGAGAAAGGAGGCAGAGTCAGAAGCCATGTAGCCCCCTGCTAGAGATGGATGCAGGACAGAACTTTACTCGGTAGGCCACAGCCACAGGGCGATAAATAGATTAATAGAGATGGGTTAGTTTAAGATAATGAATTAGCCAGAAATATGCTTAAGCTATTGGCCAAACAGTATTGCAAATAATACAGTTTCTGTGTGATTATTTTGGGACTGAGCAGCCCGGAACTAACTAGCGGCCTTTCCTTTCAACAGGCACCAGTGGTACTTGGCCCACTGCGCCTTCTCTCCCACTGCTTTGTTTCTTAGCACAGTAGAGAAGCCGAATGTGCTAAACTTTGATTTGTTGGTAGTGTGTGTGTGTATATATATATAGAGAGAGCGTTCTAATCTGCCTTTACTCATTTGTTTTATATATAGTGTGTCTTCTGCAATGGCATCTTTCCATCTAGTTCTGGTTGGCAGCCAACAACGGGCAACTGCTTGTCTTGCTTGGGGGGCTTCAGGTTCCTCCCTGACCAACAGCTCACAAGGAAGGAGTTCACCCTTCTTCACTGGGAATTCCCAAAGATTTTCATATAAACGTTCCTTGATTTAAATGAAGTAGCTTTAAAGGTCAATACATTGTAAGCAGAAAAGTCACTGAACAGGCCTAATCTATCAAATGTACCGGCAACACCGCATGCTGGGATGAGTTGGTTCTTTACAAATCAATGGGAGGGTCAGTGGGATTACTGAAGAGGTAAGGCGCTGGCCCCACGACCCTGGCAGTTTGAGGCACTAGATGTCATTCTGTTGAGATTATTCATCGCTAGGTTCAAATGCTCCAGCTTTGCCTTGTAGAAGCCATTCAGGTTCCTTAGTCATTTAAAAAAACGTTTATTATTATTGTAAGTGTATGATTTATTTGTGTGGGCATGCACATTTCGGGGCACAAGTGTTGCAGTCAGAGAACAACTTTGTGGAGTTGCTTCTCTCTACGTGAATTTTGAGATTAAGCTCAGGTAATCATGTTTATACGATGAGTATTTTACCTGATGTCAGCCCTTCCTTGGTCATTTTGACTTGGGATAGCTTCCTTGTGTCTTGGTATGACTTAAGAAATAAAAGGTTGCCAGTCCGTGATGACACACACCTTTATTCCCAACACTTAGGCAAAGGCAGACAGATCTCTGGGTTCGAGGCCAGCCTGGTCTACAGAGCAAGATCCAGGATGGCTAGGGCTACAAAGAGAAACCCTGTCTCAAAAAACAAACAAAAAAAGAAAAAGAAAAGATCTTTGAGATAGCAAGAAAATTTAGGCAATAAATAAAATGTTTAAAAAGGACCTTAACAGTGACCTAATTTTTTGTTTGTTTTTTCTAGAATGATCTCATATTCACCATGTAGCAGAAGGTGAGCTTGAACTCACGGTGCCACCGCCACAGCTCCCAAGTCCTAGGATTATGGGTATATGTCTTAGTGCTGGGCCAACAAAATCATATTTACAATTTTATTCTTAAATACAATAAGTTAAAGAAAGGTAGGTTAGGTGCCTGGAGATGTAATTTGGTTGAGTGCTGGCTTAGTGTAGTCGAAGGTCTAGGGTGGATCCCCAGCACTGCATAAAACTAGGGGTACTGATTCATACTGGTCCGTGCCTGCACCCCCTGCAATCCTGCACTTTGTTGGGATAGGCAGGAGGATCAGAAATTCAGGATCATCCTCCACTATGTACATCCCAAGTATTAGACCAGCCAGCAATACATATGACTCTTGCCTGCTTTTGTTTGTTTTGTTTTGAGACAGGGTTTCTCTGTGCTGCCTTAGCTGTCCTAGAACTCTCCTTGTAGACCAGGCTGGCCTTGAATTGAGAGCTCCACCTGCCTCTGCCTCCTGGTGTTGATATTAAAGGTTTGGGCCACCATGCCCAGCTAAGACTCAAAAAAGGAAAGCAGATACCCTCAAGGGCTCCCGTTTGAAGTGATGCATTTGTTCTAAGAGGCATTTCTAGTTCAAATCAGATTCCAGGTGTCTCTTTATAGATATTAGAGTTGGGAATTAACAAGCCTCAAGCAGGTAAATGCAGGCATAGTTCAGTAGCCTGGTACTCCACTTGGTTTGGACTATGTGCCCACCCCTCTTCCAGTAAGGCACTTGGCAACCTGGGACCCTTACCTGCGAATGCCACACACATCCCTCTCTTAGCAATGCGTCCTGCCACCTGTTAGCAGACTAGGATCCCTGCCGGTGCTGATATGCATGCACATCCCACTCTGAACAGTGGAATAAATTCCTCCTCCCCTTAATGACTGTCACATTTGGACAGATTCTATTCAGTTTTACTTAGCTTTATGTTCCATTAAGAGAGCAGAAATGCCAATCCTACCTGAACTGTCTTGGGTTGTATTTACAATAAAGCAAACTGTCCTCAAAGTTGATTTCCAGAGAATCCCCTATTGCCATCTTTTCCCCCGAGACAGGGTGTCTCTGAGTAGCTGTTCTGGAACTCGCTCTGTAGACCAGGCTGGCCTTGAACTCACAGAGATCCACCTGCCTCTTATGGGATTAAATCCCATGTGCCACCATCCCCTATTGACATCTTAGCCTGTGCATCATTGGGCATGCTTATGATTAAAGTCAGGAGTGGTGTGGGAAGAGACAGACACAGTAGAGAAATAGTTATAGAATAACCTGTCAATCAACAAAGAAAAGCACTGAAACCATAACGCTAGGAACCAGCCGTTTCCTCCTTTTGGCTCCATAAAAAAGAAGCCCCAGGTAATACTCTTTCTAATCTGTACTATTATTTTCCTTTGAATAAAGTAATTTTGCTGCTTTGTAATCTGTACCTTTCATTCTCAAGTAAAATGCCAAGACCCTGGGAACCCCGTCTAGACCACCCCAGACTCCACCACTAGCAACAATCCTCCTTATTGGTGTTTTCCGATTATAGCCCTGGACCTCTTATTGGAAGAAGTAGGTCGCTGGGGGCTGGGCTTTGAGAGTTTATGCTTCGCCTCATTTCCCAGTTTGATCCGTGCTTCATGTCTGTGCTTGAAGATGTGACTTCCCAGCTTCCTATGCTGCTGCTGCTGCTATAGACTTCCCTCAGGACCCATAAACCACATGAACTCTTCCTTCCGTAAGCTTTCTTTTTTTATTGAGAAAAGGAAAAAAAGTTTCCCCCTCCTCCCAGCCTCCCATTTCCCTCCCCCTCCTCCCACCCTTCTCCCCCTTCCCCCACTCCTCTCCCCCTCCCTCTCCAATCCAAAGAGCAGTCAGGGTTCCCTGCCCTGTGGAAAGTCCAAGGTCCTCCCCCCTCCGTCCATATCTAGGAAGGTGAACATCCAAACTGGCTAGGCTCCCACAAAGCCAGAACATGAAGTAGGGTCAAAACTCCCTGCCATTGTCCTTGGCTTCTCATCATCCCTCATTGTTCGCCATGTTCAGAGAGTCCTGGTTTTATCCCATGCTTTTTCAGTCATAGTCCAGCTGGCCTTGGTGAGCTCCCAATAGATCAGCCCCCTTCCGTAAGCTTTTGACCATGATGTTTTGTTACAAAAGTAACTGGTACATACTTTTAAGAAGTGTTGTTTTGTTTTTCATTGGTTGAGACAAACTCACTGTGTATCCCACCTTGAACCTGAGCTCCTTCTTCCTCTGAGCTGGAATTTACAGGCATGGGGACTTATCCTGGTATGGCCGCCTTCTCTGCAGAGGAAAGAGCTTGCCTGCCCTGGCTCTTTCTGATAACGGGAGGGGGTACTCACCTTACCTTCTCACATTTATTCTCCTCTAGACTTAATCTTAGAGATGATCTCCTCTGGTAGTCTTAAACCCCTCCCTATAGGCTCCTCACTCATTAGCGTACAAATTAAGCCAGTATTTATTTTGTGGCAGGAACTTATTTCACTGATGTCGAATTCCCAGTCTTAAGTGATCCCTCTACTGCTCTGTCCTGTTTGCTTTCCAATGAAGTAGGGGAAGTGTGGGGGACAGCAAGATTGTGCTAGAGGGGTGTAGATAAACTCTGAAACTTGAGCCTTTTGGTTCATCTGTTCTTTGTTGCAGATTACCCTGAACACACTTGAGAACTTAACCATGGTAAAAGCATGGCTGTAAGACTTATCCCTGGGGTCAGATTAGTGATGCATTTGTCTGACCTAACATTCTATTGGGTGGGCAAAAGGAGACTTCAGTTGTACTAGAATTGCAGGATCCAGATAGCAAAGGCTACTAGTTTGAAGTGCTTACCTGCACCAGGCTCCATGCTCATCACTTTTACATGGCCACAGGATACTAAGTATTTCACCACACCCTGTGCTCGTGGCTTTTACATAGGCACGGGATACTATGTATTTCACCCCATTTTACGGATGAAATAACTTTCAGGAAAATGTTACATTGTGGAATATTATTTTAAGGTGTGTTACATTTGCTTTAGGATGTAAAGATGAGTTGCTTTTGTTTACGTTGCATTTGTTTAACTCTGTGAAGATGTGATTCTTGGCCTGTCTAAAACACCTGATGGTCTAATAAAGAGCTGAACAGCCAATAGTGAGGCAGGAGCAAGGATAGGCAGGGCTGGCAGGCAGAGAATAAATAGGAAGAGAACTCTAAAACCGAAAGAAGGAGTATGATAGACAAGGGGAAGAGTATGTCAGGGGTCAGTCACAGAGTAAGAATAAAAGTAAGATATACAGAAGAAAAGGGAAAAGCCCAGAGGGAAAAGTTAGCTGGGATAAAGTAAGAAAAGCTGGCTAGAAACAAGCTGAGCTAAGACTGGGCATTCATAAAGAAGAATAAGACTCTGTGTGATTTATTTGGGATCTGGGTGGCCGATCCCCCAAAAGAGCCAAGAGCAAAGAGTAAGAAACAACTAACAATACTACATAGACCTAGAATTCACTATGTAGGCCAGTTGGCTTATGAAACTCACAACCATCTGCCTGTCTCTGCCTTCAGAGGGATTAGAAGAATACACCACCATGCCCAGCCTCTTTTTTATAAAATTTTTATTTTGTATGAATGTTTTGCCTGCCTGTATGTATGCTTACCACAAGTGTGCTTGATGTCTGAGAAGGCCATAAGGGCATCAGATTCCCTGGAACTGGGGTTACAACCAGTTGTGAGCTACCTGATGTAGGTCCTAGGAATTGAAGACAGATCCTCTGCACTAGTGGAAAGTGCACTTAACCTCTGAACCATCTCTCCAGCCCCAATATAATATTCTTTTTATTTTCCTGTGTGTGTGTTTATGTGGAGGCTTATTATTACTTATAAATGCCTGGTCTTAACTTGGTTTGTTTCTTGCCTGCTTTTCCTAAATTATCTTGTCTACCTTTTGCTTCTGGGCTTATACTTTTCTCTGTTTCTGTATTTCTTTTCCTTTCTTATTTTGTGTCTGGCTGGGAGACCGGCCCCCTCTTTTCTTGATCCTTGATCTCCTCCCAGATTTCTCCTTCTATTTATTTGCTGCCTGCCAGCCCTGCCTATCCTTTCTCGTGCCTTGTTATTGGCCATTCAGCTCTTTATTAAACCAATCAGGTATTTTAGACAGGGAAAGTAACACAGCCTCACAGAATTAAACAAATGCAACATAAAAGAATGCAACACATCTTTGTATCATTAAAAACAAATGTTCCACAGCATAAACAAATTATCACATTTTAATATTCCGCAACATAGTTAGACCCTATCTCAAAAAAAGTTACATAAAGTACTGATTTAATATTATTGTATGCCCAGGTGGTGGTGGTACTCCAGAGACAAAGGAAGGTAGATCTCTGTGAGTTTGAGGTCAGCCTGGTCTACAGAGTCAGTTCTAGGACAGTCAAGATTATAAAAACCTGTCTCAAAAAAACCAAAATATTTATTTATATTTCATGTTTATGGGTGTTTTTCTGCATATATGCATGTGCACATACGTGCGTGCACTTGTATGTGTGTACCATGTTAGTGCATGGTACTGATGGAAGCCAGAGGCAGCACTGCATCTCTGAGATTGGAGTTATAGATGGTTGTGAGCTACCATGTGAGTGCTGGGAATCAAACCCTGGTCCTGTGCTGTTAAGAGGTGAGTCATTCCTCCAGGTTCTGGCTCTGCAATTTAATGCCTGAGACTTGTAGCACACAAGTCCTCAGAGGCTTATTGCTTTGGGCTTTTAGTGACAGTAGCCAGCACCCAGCTAAGTATTACAGCTTCTTGACTCAGAGCGCCAAGACTTTTGGCTTGTAACCTTTGGCTTTCTACAAGATCACATGTGCTCTTAACCTCAAAGCCATCTTTCCCTCTTCTTTCCATTCCCTCCTCTCATTTGTGAGACAGGGTCTCACTCTGTAGCCTAGGATGGTTTGGTTGTAGCCTTGACTGGCTTGGAACCCACAGTAATTCTCCTGCCTCACAGGTTTCCTAGTGCTGGGATTTTAGGCATGAACCACACACCTGGCTAGGTCTTGGTTCTGAAGATGCTTCTAAAGAGGCCTTCCACTGTCCTTGAGTTCAAAGTACTCAGCATGCTCAAGTGTCATATTCTTAGTATTATCTTCTGAGCCCCAGTGTTAAACCAACCAATCAATTAAACCGTACTTGCTAGATGTTAGTAGATTATAGGATGCTCAGTTACAAAAAATATATATTGTGAAAACTTAGCAGTTATATGAAGTTCAAACTTAACCAGATTTGCTAGCGTCACATGGTTAAGTAATCAAGAAAATCTGCGACTTCCCAAGGTTCTGTCCCTCCTCCATTGTGTACCTACAAGCTTCTGAGACTTTATTTCTTGAAATGAAGGGTATTAACTCTGCAGGCAGGTGCAGTATGTGCTGCAAGCCGCCAGGAGATGGCCTGGGAGGCCTGCTGAAGCCCTACTCTGATCTCAAAAATACCCATGCCAAAGCGTCTTCCGGTACAGGTTGCACGCGACTGGCCCGACTCCAAGATGGCGTCTGCAGAGGCCGCCAAAAGTCAAGATGGCGACCCGCAGCCGCGCCTGCGCTCTCAGGTCTCCTCCCCCAGCCCTGCTGGGGTTGGGGGCGCGCCTCCCGTTGCCGTGCAGCGGTTGTCTTCCACCGCGGTGGCTGTCGCCGCGGTTCCCTGTCGCGCGCCATGCGTCTCCTCTGCTGGTGGCAACTACTGCTGTGGGTGCTGGGCCTTCCGGCCTGCAGCCTGGAAGGTGAGTGCGGGCCCGGCCCGGGAAGGCGGCTGCGTGGGGGCGACGCGTTGCTCCTCGCTCGCCCGGCGGCGGTGCGGTGCGGGGCAGTGCGGGGCGGTGCGGGGCGGCGCGGGGCGGCGGGCGCTGGAGGCACAGCCGGCCTGAGCGGAGGGAGTGTTTGGCGCTGGCCGAGGCAAACCTTGATTGTGGCTGTGGCCATTAGAATCCCAGAGCTCTGCGTGATGCCTGCGTCATGTTGTCAGTCCCGGTCAGTCCTGCCACGGGCGCCAGGAGACAGCTTCTCACTTCCTGGATGATATGCCGAGGCTCACAGGGGATAAGCAATTTGCCTGTTCGCACTTCCTGGTAAAGACCAGAGCCTGAAGTCTCTCTGACCTCACAGTTCATGCTGGAGTCTATCCTGCTGGACCACTTTTCGAAGATGGCCACTCTTGCTCAGTAGGTATCTGCATGAAAGAAAGACCAGAAAACCAACAGCAGATTCCTGGGGCCCGTGCATATAGGGATCCCTTAAGTGAGGAAGGGAGCCACTCCGTGGGGCTAGCTAGAGTGGGAAGCGGAGAGAGGCCGCTTCATGGCTCTTTTATCCACCCCATTAAAATCCATTTCTTTAGAATTTATTTATTATGTATACAGTGTTCTGCCTGCAGGCCAGAAGAGGGCACCAGATCTCATTACAGATGGTTGTGAGCAACGGTGTGGTTGCTGGAACTTGAACTCAGGACCTCTGGAAGAGCAGCTGGTGATCTTAATTGCTGAGCCATCTCTCCAGCCCCCTAAAATCCATTTAACAGAAAAAAATTTTTCCTTCCCTGGGCATGCCCTGCAGGGAGGCAGTGCTGAGCTCAGAGAAAGGGGATGTTTCTGAGACAGAATTTCATGTGACCTTGGCTGGCTTTGCAGTCGCGGTTCTCCAGCCTTCACTTCCGCACCAAGCATTTTCTTTGCCGTCGTTTGTTCTGAGAGAGCCCTGACCGGCCCCAGATTGGTGATCCTGCTGCTTGCCCAGTGCTGATTACAGACGTCATCGTTCCCACTTATGGATGCCTCACCTGAAACTGAGCCTTGGGACCAGTAAATCCCGAGTTCAGGATATACAGCCAGGGTTGAGGGTCAGGGTGTAAGCCCATGCCTGCCAGATCTCACAGCCAGGAGTTGCTGTTTTCATTCTGTTTACTCACTGGCCTTAAAGATGAGGAAGGTGTATGGATAATGGGCTCTCTTGACTTTGGAAGGCGCTGGAACAAGGGATAAAGGGGCGAGAGTGTTCGTTCTCCTGGCTCGCTTCCCCGGGGCTTATTACAGGCCTGGTCTGTCCCTTACCAGAAAGCAGCAACGCTGGGAATGCCGAGAAACGGAACTCTTTGGCCCCTGCCAGCTGTCCCAAGGCTCTAGACAGCATCTCTGCAGCAGCCATGAGATATGTGAGTGGTCTAGGCTTTCCCTTTGCCGTCCTGATCTTGGCGTTCTTTAATGTTTAAAGCCAGATATGGCAGCTGAGGCCTGTGATCCCAGCACTGCATAGGTGGAGGCAGAGTCAGGAGTTCAAAGCCAGCCTCTGCTATACAAGACCATGTAACAAATAAGCAAAAGAAACAAAACAATATTACTTTTAGTTTCTCTACTTCCATGCACACATTGATAGTCCCTCGCTACTTTCTCAGGTTGTCCAGGGCTGGTAGTCACTGTGAGCTCATTGCAAAATGCAGGCTACATTCATACATTCATGTAGACCCTGAGGATAGCTCCAACTGACTAGGGCATTGGTCATGCGGCTAGGATAGACAGGATAAAGGAACCATCCCAGCCGGTTTCTTCTCAGAGTGACTGAAAATACAAAGTCCGTTCCCCTAGAAGATACTACTGATGAATTAGCACTTGGGGCTAGCGGTGCTGCCCAGGTGCCTAGAATTGCAGGTTAGCACCTGCTCTTGGGACCCAAAATCCTATGGTAGTCTTTACTAGGTGATCAGATAGCAGCCTGTTATTTTGTTATTTGTTGTTTGAGGACTGACTCACAATGTAACCCATCCTAGTTTGAAGTCAGAGAAATCCCCCTGCCCCAGGTTCCTCATTATCAGCATTACCAGTACAACTTACCATATCCAGCCCATTTTCAGAGTCTAACCATGCATTGTATGCCGTGTACTACCAGCTCTGGTGTGCAGGGAAACACAATCATATGCTGTGTACTACCAGGACCAGTGTACAGAGAATGCATCATATGTCATGTACTGCCGGCACCGGTGTGCAGGGAAATGCATCATATGCTGTGTACTGATCGATGGCACCGGTGTGCAGGGAAGGATTAGACGAAGTAGAGAGTCTGCCTTCCTATCTGCAGGGCACGGCAGGCATCAAATGAATAAAAATTATTGAATGAATTATAAGGAAAATACATCAAGGAAAGCCCAGGACATTATTGGGTGCCATCTGGAGATTTCTTGCCCTGGTCTAGAGGTCCTTGTAGAAGCGAAGTTTAGTGCCTCCATTCGAAGGATACTGGATTCACGTGGAGGTGAAGAGGTGCGGTAGAGGGCTTTCTTAGCCGAGAAACCACCCTCAGGAATGGTCCAGGGCAGGTTGGGGACCAGACACTATAGAGTATAAATCACGCAGGTCAGGGGAAGTCACTGAAAATGTGTATATTGGGGAGAAGTGAGAACAGGTTTGCCCAGCAGATTCTAGTTCCCCTTGGACCGCCACGAGGAGCAGCTTTATGGAGCAGCTCTGGGAGACGGAGGTCAGTACAGCAGTTGTGCAGTGGGAGCTGGCTGTAGCCTGGTCTGGGCAGTGTTAGTGGAGTGGGGAACAGTGGATGGAGTCCGGTTGTGGCATTCTACATCTCTTCAAACTGTAAGCACCCCCGGCTACCGTCACTGTGACATTCATGTCCTAGGACGGAGGACATCTCTCCGCTACCCCTCACAGTAGTCCTGTATGTTTCCCCACATTGGTGACATTTTCTCATTTGTTACGGAAGCGTGCTGGGGATTGCCTTTAGGAAGCTGAGGTTCGCTGCCCCTTAGCCCCAGCCTGTCCTGCCTTTCCTCATTAGGCTTCCTTGCACAGACGGCAAAGGGTCTTCTGAGAGAGGCTGAGTGGTGGGAAGGCCCCGACTCTGGGTGCTGCTCCCTGGGAGAATGGGCCCAGTGCCCCCATTGTTGTTTTATTTCCCGAGCAATTTACTTGAAATTAGTGATACAATAATTTGGTACATGGGTCAAGCTACGATCAGTTTGTCAAGTTAAAGAAATTCTCCCTCCTCTCTTTTGATGGGGTCTCACTGTGTAGCCTGGTTGGCCTGGAACTCACAGAGATCTGCTTGCCTCTGCCTCCCAAGTACTGGGTTTAGAGATGTGGGCTCCTGTAGTATGAATTCTAATCTGTCTTTATAATAAAAACCCAGAGTCAGATATTAGGGGTGAAAGCTGAATGGTGAGAGAAGCAGAACAGCAGCCACTAGTTCTTATCTCTGAGACATCCTCAGACCAAATGGGGCATCCTGTCTCTGCAAGTCCCCAGACTGGATGCTCTGAGCTCCTGTCTCCTCCCACCTTATATTCCCCTCTCTGCCCAGCCATATCACTCCTGTCTCCACCTCCCTAGTGCTGGGATCAGAGGTGTGAGTTCTGTCTCTCAAGTGCTGGGATTAAAGGTGTGTGCCACCGCTGCCCGGCCTCTATGTCTAACTAGTAGGGCTTAGCTCTGATCTTCAGCAAGCTTTATCTGTTATAGCACAAACAAATATCATCACAGGCCACCATCATTATTTTCTTAGTGTCTCTGTTATCTTTTCCTAGCTGGTGGTCTTCACTGGGTTTTTTTATTTCTTTGTTTATTTTTTAATTGTATTTCATGTGGCAAATCGCAGATTTCTAGTGTTCTGTGTTTATCTTTTTACTTGGCATCTGTCAGTACAGCACTCCTGACTATGGTCTCCATAACTGGAGAAGGTAGGTGACTCTCTGATAGGAAAATGGAAACCTTTTCTCCTTTTGGAAGATAGGTCTTTGGGGTTTGTTGGCTTTGGAGTCAGATATGACAATATGCTGCCTTCTTTAGTTGCAGAGGAGAGTGGCCATGCGTGGCGGGAAGAGGAGCCTGGCCCAGCTCTCCAGGTTGGGGCCCTCTATCTGCATGAAGAGGAGGCCACGCAGGGCCATCAGGGCCAGGGGAAGGCGGCAGAGCCTGCTGATCCCTCGCTGGGGCCGGGTCCTCGTGGAGATTCCGTGGTGGTGCTGTCGGTGATTCCGGGTGCGGCCGAAGATCAACGGAGTGCGGAGGCCCCAGATGGCACCTGCAGTGCGCTGGGTGAGGACGACCCGCGCTGCAGCCAAGACAGCCTCTTTGCGCTGCACGGTGCTGGCGGCTTCCCGGAGCGAGAAGAGGAGTACTACCCGGAGCCAGGTGTGGCGGAGGCTGAGCCCGTAGCCACCGAAGATGCCAACAGCACTGACAGCCTCAAGTCTCCCAAGGTGAACTGCGAGGAGAGGAATGTGACCGGGCTAGAAAATTTCACCCTGAAGATTTTAAACATGTCCCAGGTAGGAAGTCTG
>NC_022018.1:56613546-56614366 GCF_000317375.1 Microtus ochrogaster
CTCCAGTACTCATCAGCTTTCAGATGAACGTTCCCCAGGCTGCTCTCCAACACCTGGGCTCAGGTAGCTGTGACCAGAGGGCACTGCCACCTGTAGCACGAATAATAAAAACCCAGACATAGATATTGGGGTTCAACCTTAAGTTCATAAAAGCAAAGCAGCCAGCCACTGGGTCTTACTTCTATCTCAAACCGAAATAGCGATCCTGCCTCCATGAATCCTCAGAATGAGACCGATCTGAGACCTGTTTCCTCCTGTTTTATATTCCTCTCTAGAGCTGGGATTAAAGGTGTGCACCACCACCGCCCAGCCTGTGTGGCTGCTTTGCACTGACCTTCAGGCAAGCTTTATTTATTAAAACACAATGAATAGCCCACTCTAACCACCCTCAGCTTTGTCCCTGTCCACTGTAAGTGAGGGTGGCGTTGAGTGACTTGCTCTCAGGGCGTGTATAGGGAAAAGATGAAATGTCACTACCATCCGTTATGCAACACTGGACACGGCGCTGCAGGCCTGGAATCCCTGTTCTGGGAAGGCCGAGGCCTGCAGCCAGCTCCCACTCTTTGTTTGACAGGTCTCAGAAGAGACAGGTGTTTTGGCAGGTATCCTAGGTTGATCCTGAATTTGCTATATAGCAAAGCATGACCTATGACCTTAAACTTTGGTTCTCCTGCTCCACCTCTGGGTGCTGGGGTCACAGGCCTGGACCACCACACTTAATTTTATGAGCTGTTGGGATTAGAATCCACAGCTTTGTCCATGTAAGCCCTCTTGTAGCTGAGCTGTATCCCAGCCTGCTGTCTTTTTTTTTTTTTTTTTT
>NC_022018.1:56614583-56615125 GCF_000317375.1 Microtus ochrogaster
AAATGAAATACAACTACATGAACTACTAAAGCTACAGCTGGATATTTCTGCTGGCAGATGTGTTACAGTGAGAAGTTCTCTTCCTCAAAAGAACGTGAGTCTAGTGTTTGTTCTGCAGTGAGTGAGACCATTGTACCAAACCCAGCCACGTTTCCAGATACTTAGATAAACGATGATTCCCCAAGGGTATTCTGGAATAATGGCTGATGGTTACTGTAGATGGTCAAGAAGCCAGAAGGGCAGGATGCAATCAGCTTGCTTGCATGAGAGAAGCAAACTGTAGCTCCGGGAGCCATGACAGCTCAGTGTCATAAAGGACATGGTATATTTAATTCATGAAGTTTCTCCAGGGACCGCGGCCAGCTGGCTCTCACTCCCTCCAGAGTGTCTCCTAAACACTGTTCTCAGGCCATGCAGGACTGGTTTGCTGTGTCGCACGTATGACCAAGCCAATCTGAGTTGGGCTCACAACTGCCTGTAATTCCAGCTCCAGGCAACCTGTTACCTTCTTCTGGCTTCTGTGGATATCTGTGCTCATATAC
>NC_022018.1:56615795-56620967 GCF_000317375.1 Microtus ochrogaster
TGTAGACCAGGCTGGTCTTGAACTCACAGAGATCCGCCTGCCTCTGCCTCCCAAGTGCTGGGATTAAAGGCGTGCGCCACCATCGCCCAGCTGCTCTGTTTTTTAGACAGGGCCCCTCTATGTATCCCTGACTGTCCTTTAACCTAAAGAGTTCTTTCCTTGCCTAGGCCACACAAACACATTTAATGCTGATTTCTAACTATTGTCTCTTTCTCTACAGGACCTTATGGATTTTCTAAACCCAAATGGTAGTGACTGTACGCTGGTCCTCTTCTATACCCCGTGGTGCCGGTTTTCCGCTAGCCTGGCCCCTCATTTTAACTCTCTGCCTCGGGCATTTCCAACTCTTGCCTTTTTGGCATTGGATGCATCTCAGCACAGCAGGTATCTTGTGGCTTATCCTGTCAACTGATGGCCGTAGTCGTATAATGCCTTTGTTGGTTAAACTTCAAATATGGGCTAGGCAGTGGTGGCGCACACCTTTAATCCCAGCACTCGGGAGGCAGAGGCAGGTGGAAATCAGTGAGTTCGAGGCCAGCCTGGTTTACAGAGTGAGTTCCAGGACAGCCAGGACTACGACACAGAGAAGGCTGCAGTAGGGAACTCAACAGGCCTTTGTAAAGGATGGAAGAGAAAGGCAAGTGTGGAGGCTGCTGGTTGCCAGGCTCCTCCGAGCGCTGGTGGTGCTGGTGCCGGGTTCTAGGAGTCCCTAATGAAATAGTCTGGTTGTGTGTGTGGGGGGGGCATAAGAATGGCAGGAAATGGCATTTGATGGCAGGGACATGGCTAGAGGACCAGATTACATTGGCACAGGTGGTATCACATAGGGGTCTCTGTGACAGTAGCCTACAGTGTGGGCCCAGCCCCGTGCTGTGCTGGGTCTGGGCATGGTTTTGTTTTTTTAATTGTCTTCTTTTTAAAGTGCTTTTATTTATTTATTTAACGTATGTATATGGGTGTTTTGGCTGCATATATGGCTGTGTACTGCATGCCCATGGAGGCTGGAAGAGGCTGCTGGATACGCTGGGACTGGAGTTACATGAGCCAATATGTGGGTGCAAGGAGTCAAACTCAGGTCCTCTGAAAGAGCAACCTGTGCTCTTAACCACTGAGCCATCTCTGTTTCCCTTCTTTTAATCTTAAAAAATGTATCATTTATCTGTCTTTGTGCATGTGCTCATGTGTATGAGTGCCTGAAGAAGCTAGGAAAGGGTGTCAGGACCCCGAGACAGAGTTAGGGGAGGTGAGCACTGGACATGGGGTGTCAGGTCCCCGAGAGAGAGAGTTTCATTTTTTTACATTTATTTATTGATTTAGTGTGTGTATGTGTTTTGACTGTTTATGAAGAAATAAGTTGTCCCTCAAATTAATAATTATCATATTTAAAAGACTTATTTTTTTTAATTTATGGTATGCTAGGGTGCGTTAGAGGAACAGAACTGATAGACGGAATCTGTATTATTAAACAGGGATCTGTTAGAGTGGTTTACAGGCTGTGGCCCAGCTAACCCAGCAAGGACTGACTCCAGTAGTTCTTCAGTCCACGAGGCTGGACGTCCCAGCTGGTCTCGTCTACACTGAAATCCCTAAGAAGTAGGCACTAAAGCCAGCGAAGGAACGCCTCCTGGGCAGGATGGAAGAACTTGCCAGCTAGGGTGAGGGCAAGCGGGCAAAAGGCTAAAACTTCTTTCGTGTTCTTTTATGTAGGCTGTCACCAGAAGGTTTGGCCAGATTTAGGGTGTGTCTTCTTAACTCAAATTATACATATTTAGGGTGGGTCTTCTTACTTTAAATGACCCAATCAGGAAAATTCCTCGCAGGTGTGTCCAGCTGCTTGGGTCTTAGTCGATTCCAGATGTGGTCAAGTTGACAACCACGGTTAGCCATCACACATGGTATGTGAGTGTCTGCGTGTGTGTGGAGGCAGGAGAGTGTCGGGTCCCTGGAGCTGAGGTTACAGACAGTTGTGAGCTGACAGATACAGGTCACTGCGCCATCTCGTCAGCCCTAACTTAGCGACCCATCTAGCTGCTCCAGGATAGTGTCTGCCAGGCCTAAGGATAGCGACACTGTTCAGGCTCCAACACACAACAGACTCTGGCACTTAGGCCTGCAGTGCACTCTTTCCTGCACTCCCTCCCAAAGGCTGTCGGTGACGGCCTCGCTGCCTCCTTTGCCTGAGTGTGGAGGACCCTCGTTTTCATTACAGCGGCTGGAGCGTGTGTTTGATTCATCTGCCAGTGTCTGAAGGACCAGAGTTACGTGCTCATCCAGCATCGACTGTTCAGTCACAGCAGAAGCCAAGGCTTCCTTAGTGAGGTTCAATAATTTCCCCAAAGGTTATAGTGAGTTCTGTCCTCAAACCACGGCTAGAACCCAGACTTGTCTGTGTGAAGGCGAATCAAGCCTGCAGGTTGGTTCTTCCGAGTTCTCCCTTCTTAGATGTCAGCCTCCTGGCGTGTAGGTTGAGTCATGGATTCCTTTGTACCAGTTTGCCAAAGAATTGCTTACTATGCTGATCCTTTTGAGGGAGGGATGGGCATTATGAAGTTTGATTTTTTTTTTCTGTCAAGAAAATTGACACACTTTGTTTTATCCACAAATTAGAATTTTCTGGTCTGAGTTGTTTTGACATTTGGAATTTAAATAGAGGAACCACTGGGTCTTGGCTAGAGCCATGTGCTAATAGCAATTGAGTTGGATGGCAGAGTAGGAGCGCCCGAACCCTGACCCATGAGGAAGTGGTGAGGAGCAGACCAAAAGTCAAGAGTTCGACATAGGCAAGCCATGTGAGAAAGCATGTTTGGGGCTTTCTAACCTGCCTCCTCCTTTCTCCTGCAGCCTTTCCACCAGATTCGGCACCGTAGCTGTCCCTAACATTTTGTTATTTCAAGGAGCTAAACCCATGGCAAGGTTTAATCACACAGACCGAACTCTGGAAACGCTGAAAATCTTCATCTTCAATCAGACAGGTATGCAGACATAATATTCTGAGGGGGAGGAAAGACACGATCTCATTGTGCAGCCCTGGCTGGCCTGGAACTAGCTCTGCAGACCAGGCTGGCCTCGAACTCACAGAGATCCGCCTGCCCCTGCCCTCCTGAGTGCTGGGATTAAAGGCGTGCTCCACTGTCGTGTGTTCCATTTATTAATCCATTTGCCGATGTTTGAATTCCTTAGTGTTTGCCAAAGCTTATGGCCCTATGGTTTATTTCTTGTAAAAAGTTTGATTGTGGTGAGCTGAAGAAACCTTCCCCTGGAAAATGTCCCTTTTCAGACTTACAGCCTTGGCCACGAGCGTCCGCTTCTCTCTGAGGAAACGAGTGCAGTTTACAATGCATCTCAGTGCACACTGTGCTCAGTTTTCTTCTAACATGAGAGAGCAAAGATCCTCATTAGCTCAGAGGTGAGAGGCTGCAAGGTCGCTGGATCCCTGATTGGTGTGGGGAAAGAAAGCCATTGTGTGTAGTGCTTGTAGATAAATTCTAGGTGCCCGCCATCTTTAGTGATCACTGACCCAATTGTTCAAGCGATTCTTTCAGTAACTTATTTAAAGGCATCTTGACTTTAACATAAATCAACCCATGAGAACATTTGCGAGTGGTCTTACTTGTTGAGCTTTGGTCTTAAGAGAACAAAAGTCTACTCTACCAGGACGTTGGCTAGGAAAGCTTTGAGGAGCCACAGAATCTCTGGAGGTTTAGCTTTGAACTGCTGGACAGATGCCTGACCCTTTGATGTGCTAGGAAGAAAGGCAAGTGACAAATCGTCCTGGCACGCAGGTGAAATCCGTCCAAGATACGCTTGCCGTGCTGTTTGCTTAAGGGTCGCTTGTCATTTTGCATGCCATGCATGGTGCTGTAGACAAGCCTTAGATGTGTTTTCTCTCTAATTTGAAACAATTGATTTCTCTTTCAGGTATAGAAGCCAAGAAAAATGTGGTGGTAACCCAGGCTGACCGACTGGGCCCTCTCCCCAGCACGCTGATAAAGACCGTGGATTGGCTGCTTGTGTTTTCCTTATTCTTTTTAATTAGCTTTATTATGTATGCTACCATCCGGACTGAGAGCATTCGCTGGCTGATTCCAGGACAAGAGCAGGAGCACGCAGAATAGAGACACTAAAGGGAAGAGGGGGTGCCTGGCGGGACTGATGTTACAGTCGCGGGTATTTTCTCTCCAAGCGCTGACTTGCAGTGGAAGTCGGATTCAACAGTCAGGTTCTTGTTGAAGTACTGGAGGGCTGGAAGGTTTGCGTGTGGGCGTGCTCTTACTGTGAGAATTTGCAGATGCAGAAGCGCTTGCTAGAATCAACTGTTCTTGATTTTAATACTTGAACATGACGAATTCCTCTTCCAGCGTCGCTAAGCAGGAAAGTATGAGAAAAGTACCAGGAGGGGTGTGGGCCTCTCAGTAGCACCTGTGAGAAGTAAAAGGTCACGCGCCCATTGTTCTGCGATCTCTGCTTTCTCTGAAGGAATTCCAAGTGGTTTCACTTGTTTCTAGGAATGGCAGATGTTGGAGAAAAAAATAAACATTCTAATTAAAACCTGTTAATGCTGTGCTGGAGCATAAAATTCAGTCCGCTATATAACAGCTGTGCATTATTTGAGCACTGAGCTGGGTGATAGTGGGCATGCCCTTGGTCCCAGCGCTTGGGAGGCAGAGGCAGGTGAATCTCTTGATTTTAAGGCTAGCCTGTTTTACTGAGTGAGCTCCAGGATGGCCATGGCTACAGAGAGACTGGATTGAAAAACCAAAGCAAACAAACCTGAACCCTGAGCTGGATTGAGATCCAAAAGAAGTATGAAACACCATTCCTGTCTGAAGATGAGTCTGGTCTAGTTGAGGACACATTTAGAAAAGAGATGACATGGGCTGCTGAGATGGCTTAGCACATAAAGACACTTGCCACCAAGTGTGAAGACTCTTGTGTGCGTTCAGTCCCTGTGTCTGCATGGTGGGAGGAGAGAACTGACTTCTAAAAGATGTCTGCTGACCACGTGCACACAGGCTTAGAAAAGTGCACATTTTATAGAGACAACATATAATTTATACAAGCCTCTTTTTAAAATTATTATTATCATTGGTTTTTAGAGACGGTTTCTCTGTGTTGCCCTGGCTGTCCTGGAACTCGCTCTGCAGATCCTCCTGCCTCTGTGCTTTGCGTTTT
>NC_022018.1:56621952-56623365 GCF_000317375.1 Microtus ochrogaster
CCACTGAGCCATCTCTCCAGCCCCTCGAGTCTTTTCTGTGTGAATGCCAGCTACTGTTTAAAATTCTCTGCCGTACTGACTCAGTTACACATACAACTTGGAGATTGCTACTGTCAAAAGGCTTCATTTCAGCCGGTTGTGGTGGCGCACGCCGGTAGGATTTGCTGAAGGAGGCAGAGGCAGGAGGATCATGAGTTTGAGGCCAGCCTGGGCTACACATTTAAAAAAAAAAAGGCTTCATTTCAGAAGGCAAAATGAAGCCTGGAATAACTCATTACTGGCTGTGCAGACCTTCATTGTAGGGTTTTGTATTGTGTTCTTTGAATTGGAGTCTTGAGATGTAGCTCAGGCTGGCCCTGGACTGACTCCTCCTGCCTCTTTCTCTTCCTATGAGGTTCCAGGTGTGTGTCACCACACGTGGCTCCAAGCCTAGAGGAATGGCTCTGCCTTATTCTCTGCCCCTGCCCCAGTGACCTTTGGATGTGTTTACCTCTGGTCTTTCTCCAGTGTATTGCTGTGACAACAGAATCCAGCACTGTGTCAGGGACCTTTCGCCGTGATAAACCAACCCAAAGTGAGATATGGAAGAAAGGGTGTTTTGTTTTTTTTTTTTTTGGCTTATGGTTCCAGAGAGAGTCGGGAATGTTGGGGAGGCAGAGAATATGGAGGTGAGAGATCACCTTTTTAGCTGCAAACAGAAAGTGGAGAGAGTGGCCTGGAGGTGGGACAAGGCCACAGACTCCCAAAACCTCTCCCCAGTGACACATCCTCCAGCCAGGCTCACCCTCTGGAGGTTCCATAACCCCTCAGACAGCACTGCCAAATGGAGACCAAGTGTCCAGATACCCTGGCCAGGGTGTGTGTGTGTGTGTCACTCATTCAAACCACAACAAGCAAATTTGATCTTTGTGATTTTTTTGAGACAGCCTTCGGTGTGAGCTAGACTGGACTCAAAGTCTCCAGCTGCCTCAGCCCTGGGTGCCTCTCTAGCTCCTGGCGTGTGCTACCACACACATCTGGCGTACCACCTTTGTTTATTTTGCTTATCAAATGATTAGTAGTTCTCTGTCGTGAACACTGTAAGAACTTTCCCTTCGTCATATTTAGTGTGTATCTGCTCAGGCACATGCGTCATGGCTCGCAGGATGAGGTCAGAGGACAAGTTGTGGGAGTCGGTTCTCTCCCTCCACGATGTGGGTCCCAGGGATTGAATTCAGGTGGCCAAGCTTTGGTGGCAAGCATTTTTACCTGCTGAGCCATCTTTCTGGCTCCCAGGAGTTTTCTCAACCTTAGGTGTAGAATAGGCATTGAAGTAAATTTAACATACTTGTCTGTTAATCTAGATATTATCATAGTATTCCCATTTCCTTTGGAGTATCTTCTGGAATGAGAATTAGCATTCTAAAAATGAGA
>NC_022018.1:56623880-56625193 GCF_000317375.1 Microtus ochrogaster
CATAATAAATAAATAAACAAATATAATAAAAAGATTTAAAAAAATATAAAATCCTTTTATTGTTTTGTTTATTGAAGCCAGTGCATCTAGAAGAGCAGCCAGTGAATGTCCTGAACTGCTGTCCCCAGCCCCAAAGAGACCGTGTCTTAGTCAGTGTCCATTGCTGTGAAGAGACACCATGACCAGGACAGTTCTTATAAAGGAAAGCGTTTAAGTGGGGTGCCTTACAGTTCAGAGGTTTGGTGCATTATCATCATGGCAGCACACAGGCAGACCTGGAGAAGGGGATATGGGGCTGGAGAGGTGGTCCCATTTGAAGCCCCAAAGCATACCCCCAGTGACACTTCAGTCATCAGACTTTCCTCTGGTCTGCCAACGTGGAGACTTGTTCATTGCGAAAGCTTGGCCTTCAGCTTAGGCTGTCTCAACCAGCTCTTATTTAATCTGTGTTCTGCCATCCTGCAACTCCTGGTGACTCTGCTTTTCTTCTCTGTCCTCTCTGTCCCCGGAGTCCTCTCTGTGCCCAGAAGTCCCATGTAACCTCTTTCCAGCTATTGGCTGTCCAGCTTTTCTACCAATCACAGCAGTACATTTTCACACAGTGGAAAAATATCCCACAACACACTCCTCCAATGAGGCCACACCCACTGCAACAAGCCCCCCCACCATGTTCTAATAGTGCAACTTCCTGGTGACCAAGCATTCAAATCTATGAGCCTATGGGGGCCATTCTCACTCAGACCACCACAATGGGAGGCTCTATTCCAATCTGCAGTCTAGGGAGTATGAGAGAGGGTGACCAGATTCCTAGCAGACCATTGGCTTTGCTTCTAACACTTAACTCAAACTACCTACATGGGTCCCCTGGAGGGAATGCAGAACAAGGCTATTTGTTGCCTGGAGAGGAGGAATGGACATTAGTCAGAAAGCTGGGGTGAAGGGGAGGAGGTGGAGGAGCCGCTCAAGATTGGTCCCGTCATCACAAGCCAAGCGTGGCATCCACCACGGAGAAGCCCCCAGCAAATCTTTGCTTAGGGGCTTAAATCTTATTTATCTGGGTGCTTTTATAAATAATTATTTTTGAACTTTATTTTTTATATGCATGGATGTCTTGCCTGCATGTATGTGCACCATGTGTGTGCCTGGTCTACTGGAGGCCAGAGGAGGGCGTCAGATTTTCTGGAACTGGAGTTACAGAAGGTTGTGAACTGCCATTTGGGTGCTGGGAATAGAACCCAGGTCCTCTGTAAGAGCAGGAAAGTGCCCCTAACCTCTGAACCATTGCTCCAGACCTGAGAGTCTTTTTTTTTTAA
>NC_022018.1:56626233-56626728 GCF_000317375.1 Microtus ochrogaster
GGCCTCAGTCTCCTGGAATTAAAGGTGTGGGCCACCACTGCCTGGCCTCTAGTGGCCAAGCTCTGTACTCCATCTCCAGGCAAGCTTTGTTTGTTAAAACATAAAATATCACTACATTTAAGTTTTTCTCTGTGTAACAGTCCCGGCTGTCCTGGAACTCGCTTTTTAGACCAGGCTGACCTCAAACTTACCGAGATCTGCCTGCCTCTGCCTTTTAAGTGCTGAGATTAAATTAGGTGTGTGCCAGTGCTGCCTGGCCAGAAATCAGACTTTTAATTCTACCCCGGCACCTCATCCTTAGGCATAAGCCTAAAGAAATGCATGCTGTCACCCGAGATACTTCAAGTCAGTTCTGCAGGACCAGCGTAGCGCCCTCAGACTACCCCGAGAGTGCCCGGCATCCTCAGACTACCCCCAGTTTTTCTTTTCCAGATTGTTATATCTTGTCATTCAGGCAAAAAGCGGGTCAAGACTAAATTTTAGGCTATTTTGAGG
>NC_022018.1:56627076-56628141 GCF_000317375.1 Microtus ochrogaster
GTGCATGCCAGAAGAGACCACCAGATCTTGTTGCTGGGAATTGAACTCAGGACCTCTGAAAGAATAACCAGTGCTCTTAACTGCTGAGTCATCTCTCCAGCCCTGTGAAATAAGTCTTAAATGAACTGTTTAGTACGTATATCCTTTTGCCAAATTCTCCTTAAAACTGATGAAAATAAAATATACATTTTTTCAGACAGCGTCTTACTATGCAGCCCAGACTGGCTTCTAATTCCCAGCGATTTGTCTATTTCTGCCTCTAGAGTTCTGCCGCCAAGCCTGGCAAACTGATAATATTAATGTGTTAATTTAGAAAAAAATAACGGACCTGGGCTTGTCCGTAATCCTCAGCTCTTGGAAGGTGGAGGTAGGTGTTCAAAGCCAGCCTCGACAACGTTGTACCGAGATGTGAAACTGTCTCAAGAAAGGAATACAATAAAGTCACTTAGTTTAAGGAAAAAAAAAGAAAAGAAAGAAAGAAAAAGGTGACCAGCCCATGGTGGCACATTCCTTTAATCCCAGCACTGAGGAGGCAGAGGCAGGCGGATCTGAGTTCGAGGCCAGCCTGGTCTGCAGGGTGAGTTCCACGACAGCCGGGTCTACACAGAGAAACCCTGTCTAGAAAACCCAAACCAAACCAAACAAAAAGGATACACGCTGAACTAAAATCCGCAGCAACATTTTACTCAAAACTTAGCACAGTGTTAAAACCCTGGCCCCACACACCATTTTAAAGAGTGAATTTTATTGTCAATTACATCCCAAGGGGAAAAAATGGAAAAAGAATAATAAAGATTAATATACACACATATGGCATATAAAAGAACACGTCTCAATGCACGGGAGGCAATTTGTCTCAGCCGGTCCCCCGGTCTCGGGTCGCTCCGGGGTACTACACCTGTGCGCGCGGCAAAGTCGCTGCAGAAGCCAAGGCCACCGAGCGCGGAGGGGTGGCCCAAGGACCGCGAGGCGCTCCCGCCAGCGTCCCCTCGCCCGGCGGAGGGAGCTCAGGCTGCAGCCAGTACCCGCGGGCGCGGCGGCCACCCCGCTCCGGGGGCCTTCGGG
>NC_022018.1:56628329-56633126 GCF_000317375.1 Microtus ochrogaster
ACCCCCGCGGCTCCGGCGCGTCACCTCGACGGAGCGCCGTGTGCACGCTCGCTCGCGCCCCGGCCCTGGGCAGGCAGAGGCTGGAGGACGCGCGTGAGTTCGAGGCCAGCCACGGCTGCGGGGTGGCACCTGCCGCAAAACAAAACACCCCGAGCAACTTCCGTGGTAGTTTATGAGCTTGCTCAACGGAAACAAACTCGTGTAGAAAAAAAAAAACCATTCTAAATATGAAGATTAGTGGCGAAGCCGATGGGCCGTGGCTGTTCCGTGCTCTGCGGGCGGTACCGGGCGGCAGGCTCCCCTCAGTGGCCACTGAGCTGGGCAGCCGTGGTCGTGAGCTTTAGGAAGATTAGTGAATTACCTTTCCCCCCACGTTCTTGAACGGCACATCGATTTTTCTCACCACTTCTAAAAAGGACATTTTAGTTTTCTTATTTCAAACATTGGTATTTTGGCCGTGCGTTGTGGCCAGCCATTCCTGCGCCTAGGGAGACTGAGGCAGGAGGATTACTGCGAAGCCAGCGGGGCGTGCTGGGAGGAGCTCTGAGGAGCGAGCGCAGCTAAATCCTCTGGGAGGGGTTGGAAGGGTGAGCTGGAGGGAGAGAGGATTGAGGGGAAGATTTAACACCAGCGCCATCTAGTGGAGAATGTAGTATGAAGCTCACCATTTCGTTTTCAGGAGCTTATGAGAGCCCGGTTGAAATTTTTTTAATGAATAAGTCATAGACATAATTTATATTCCTGTAAAATTTCTATAATTAATTCCCTAAAACAAATAATTTTTCTTATATTGCACAGTAGAATTGTTGAAGTCAGAAAATTACTACTGATAACGTCCGTGGTTTTTGACTAATGACTTAGAAATTTTTTTCTGCTGTAATTCAGGACTAGTTATTACATTTGGCTAGTTAACACAATTTTTTTAAGTTAGTAAGTTATTTAAAATAATTTTTATACAAGTGTGTATGTGTGTGTTCAGGTACACTAAACATATTCTTCTATGTGCCCTTCCCCACTTGTTCCCTTTCTTTGTTTTGTTTTGTTTTTATTGAGCTATATGTTTTTCTCTGCTCCCCTCCTGCCCCCTCCTCTTTTGCCCTCTCCCATGATTCCCACACTTCCTATTTACTCAGGAGACCTTGTCTTTTTCTACTGCCTGTGTAGATTAGATCATTTTCTTTGTTTTTGATGAGTTAGGCCTTATGTAGCTAAGGCTGACCTTGAACTCTGGATACACGTGTGTTGTGGAATATTACTTTAACTATGTAAAGATGTGTTGCATTTGTTTATGCTGCATTTTCTTAGTTATGTAAAGATGTGTGGCTGTTTCTCCTTATCTGCCTAAGGCACCTGATTGGTCTAACAAATTGAATGGCCAATAGCTAGGCAGTAGAGGGCTATGCGGGGCTGGCGGGCAGAGAGAATAAATAGAAGAGAGAGAGGAGAACAGGGGAGTCGGCCAGCTTCCAGCCAGACATGGAGGAGGCAGGAAAGTGGAACATACAGAATGAGAAAGAAAGGTAAAAAGCCCCGAGGCGAAACGTAGATGAAGAGAAATGGGCTAATATAAGTTATAAGAGCTGGTGGGACAAGCACAAGATAAGACTGAGCATTCACAGCTAATAATAAGTCTCTGTGTCGTGATTTGGGAGCTGATTGGTGGCCCAAAAGAAAGGCTGTTACACATTTCCGCTTCTACCCCCCCCCCCCCCAGTGCTGAGCACACAGGCATGTGCCACCACCCTGGCTGTGAAATTCTTTAACACAGAATTCTACACATTTTGACTGTTGTCACCTAGGTGTCTGCTCATTTTAGGAAATCATGGTGTCTGGGACAGAGTGAGCCAGAGTCTGTTGGGCACCATCACATTCAAGGTCTCTGTTTCCCCCCCTCCTTTCAACCCTGCCTCCCTCCCTTACCACTCTGGCTTTCTCTGAGTTTTGCAGTGGGGACATAGATCAGGCTGGTCTTAAACACAGATTCACCTGCCTCTGCCTCCTCAGTGCTGGAATTAAGGTGTACAAGGAAAGATCTCTTTAAGTCTTTCAAAACCAAAATAAACAAAGAAGATCTTGGTATTTTGATACTGTAATATCCCTGCTATAGATAGACTCAAGATCCCTAGAACCCAGACTGGCCAAGTGTAGCAGACAGCAGTACAAAGTTACAAAGGTAACCGTTTACCCCCACCAGGTCCAGGTGTAGCAGACCGCAGTACAAAGTTACAAGGGTAACCGTTTACCCTCCCCAGGTCCAAGTGTAGCAAACAGCAGTACAAAGTTACAAGGGTAACCGTTTACCCTCCCCAGGTTCTGTGCTACATCACGTTTCCCTCCATACTTAGGAAAAACATTCTCTGGTTACTGTGGGACTGTGCTGGGGGCTGGGAAGATACCTCGCAGTTTAGATCACTTGCTGCTCTTGCAGAGGACCTGGGTTCTACTCCAGTGCCTCATAGGATGACTCACAACCATCTGTAACTTCAGTACCAGAGGTCTGATGTCCTCTTCTGGCGTCAGTTAGTAACATGTATGCACACAGTGCATGGACACACACAGGTATGTATACACCCATACACAGGAAAAACACATAAAATAAAAGTAAATAAATCACAGCTTTCATCCCAGAACTGGGGAGGCAGAGGCAGGTAGATCTCTGTGAGTTTGAGGCTAGCCTTTTCTACAAAGTGAGTTCCAGGATAGCTAGGGCTATTACACAGAGAAAGCCTGTCAACCCTGTCTCAAGAAAAAAAAAAGTAAATAAATCTTTAAAAAAAAAACATATTATCCCCCCCCAAAGGGTTCTGCTGAAGGTATGTCTTTTGGGGGCCATTAGTGTTATGTAGTTGAATTAGCCCCATTTCACAGTCCTGACTTGTGGAGTAGTAATTCAAGATATGTTTATGTGCAAAGATGTGTTGGATTCTTTTATGTTACATTTGTTTATGAGGCTGTGTTACTTTGCCTGCCAAAATATATCTGATTGGTCTAATAATGAACTGAATGGCCAATAGCTTGATAGGTGGGGCTGCCAGGAAGAGAGAATAAATACAAGGAGAAAAAGAAGAAAAGGGGTGGATTGAGAAAAGGAGGAGAGGAAGATGCCAGGGGCCAGCCACACAGCCAGACACAGAATAAGAAGGAAAGAAAAGATATACAGAAATAGAAAAATGTAAAAGCCCAGAGGCAAAACGTATATGAGATAATTTAAGTTAAGAAAAAGTAGCTAGAAATAAGCCAAGTTAAGGCTGGCCATTCATAAGTAGGAAAAAGTCTCAGTGTGATTATTTGAGAACTGGGTGGTGGGTCCCAAATAGTAAAGTCACTCAAAGAACAAAGAATAAAAAAAAAAAACCCAAACAAACAAAAAACCCCAAAACAACACTGACTGCAATCTCTGTTGCTGGGTGGACATCTTTATGAGCCAGCCTGAATGCTTTTGGTCTCCATGGGTTGTGGAGAGCCCAGCACCAGAGAAAAACAGCACCTCTGCAGCTGCTGGATGACAATGGCCTCGTCCATAGTGTATTTCATAGTCTTCCTTGCCAACAAGTTCCTGTGAAAAGCAAACAGAGGTGTTTGACAGTTTGGCTTGTTTCCTGTAGTTCCTTTGTGAATGGAGGTTTCTCTGCCCTGCAGCTGCTTTTAAATAACCACTCAGAGGTGTAATACTAATTATAAATAGTTTGACCTATAGCTCAGGCTTATTACTAACTAGCTCTTACATTTAAGTTAACCCATTTCTATTCATCTATGCATTACCACATGGCCATGGCTTTTACCAGTTTGCTGGCTTCTTGTTTCTTTGGCTGCTGGCTCACATCTCTCCCCTGACTCCACCCTTCTCTCTGTCTCTCTGTTTGGCTTTCCTGACTAACTGTATTCTGCCTGGCTATGGGCCAATTTAGCGTTTATTATCAACCAATGAGAGCATCATATTCACAACGTACAGGAAGATTATCCTACAGCAGACCTTTTGTGTGAAAAATTTCGGAACTCAGTGAATTTGGCAGTATATACCTGTAATTCTAGCACTCAGGGGCTGAGGCAGGACAATTGCCATGAGCTCACAGTCAGTCTGGGCTGGTGAGAACTTATATCACTCAGAGAGAGACAGAGAGAAAGAGAGAGATGTTGGGCAATATTGTTTTCAGGTGTGTGACTTTTGTTTGCCTGCATTTGTTTAACTCTGTGAGGCTGTGTCATTGGGCCTGTCTAAAACACCTGATGGTCCCGATAAAGAGATGAACAGCCAATAGCGAGGCAGGAGCGAGGTCAGACGGGGCTGTCAGACAGAGAGGATAAATAAAAGGGGGACAGGAGAGGGGGACCCCGGGGGCCAAGCCACCCAGTTACACAGTCAGGTCATGGAGAAAGAATTAAAGAGAGCTATACAGAAATAGAGAAAGATAAAAGCCCAGAGAAACAAGCCAAGCTAAGGCTGGACATTCATAACTAAGATTAAACCTCCATGTATGATTTATTGGGAGATGGGTGGCGGGCCCCCCTAAAAGCCAAAAGAGTAAAACAACACCTGACAGAGAAACATTTCAGAGCTATTTTCCCCCCAGTCCTGGAACTCACGCTGTAGACCACGCTGGCCTCAGACTTAGAGATCCGCCTGCCTTTCTCACAAGTGCTTGGAATAAATGCATGCCTGGCTATTCTTTATTTTGATTTTGTGTGCCTCATTGTTTTGCCATGGGAAGTTTCGGGTCCTCAAAAACAAAACTGGAGTTGTAGTTGTGAGCTGCTGTGGTTGCTGGGAGTTGAACCTGGGTCCTCTGGAAGAGCAGT
>NC_022018.1:56633719-56634308 GCF_000317375.1 Microtus ochrogaster
CCGCCCAGCGCTTATGCTTTCCTAACTGTCTGGATGTCTGTGATAAAAAGTTTGAGGATTCTGGAAGTAGGAATGAGGTGCAGCTTCATGTACAGAGTCTGGAGCTTGCAGCTCCACCCCTCCCCCAGTGCCTTTGACATTAGCTCAGTGTTTTGGGGGAGAGTCTTGCTGAGAAGGTCTCACCAGAGCCTACAGACACCCCGCTAGAAGGTGAGGCATGAGGTGGCTGTAGGTGCTTAAGCTGGAATGAGAAGCTGTGTTTGTTCATAGTTTATAGCAATGTGTTTGTTCATAGTGTTTGATGTTTTAGCTAGCAAAGGAAGGCACAGGGTGAATGGCACAAGGGCTGAGTTGTGACTGTCCCTGGGGAGCAGGAATGAGGTGGACAGTGCAGGCAGGAGCTCCAGATGTTCCCAGTGGTCCTGTGACACATGGAGTGTGTTTCACTGGTGCTCTTGTTTTCAAGGCAAGGATTTTTTGCCTGTGGTAGGGGGCTGTGAATCCCCAGAGGGGGTTGTACAAAATTTCATGAAAATGCACACTTGGTCTCCGCTCTGTAGTGGGGTTTTCATTCTATACAAAAGGGAAT
>NC_022018.1:56635118-56640506 GCF_000317375.1 Microtus ochrogaster
GACAGCCCACACAGAGTTTGCCTGTCTTTGAGAGTAAACGAATGAGAGATGGCTAGAATTTGCTACCTTTGAGACTTTTTTTCTATATTGCTTCATAAGAGGTATACGTTTTTGGAAAGAGTTTAAATAAATGCCGACCCACCCTTTCAGACAGGAATTGTGCTTTCTTCCTAGTCTTCAAATGTGCAGTGGCTGACAACAGAGGAGAGGAGCGAACTTATTCCTGGCCTGAAGGCAGCAGGATGGTCAGAATTAAGCGACAGAGACGCCATCTACAAAGAGTTCACCTTCAAAAATTTTAATCAGGTAATTCCTGATGTGCCCGGCTTGGTTTTTGTCAGTTGCCCTGTTATGTTTCTGTGACTACTGCTTGTCTGGTGCCATGTGCGCTTGGACCACACCCTCTCTTCCTTATGAATTCATTGACAAGATTGTCCTGCTGACTCGGGCAGTCCGAGCTCTGGGGGAGGGGTTGGTTTTCTGTTGCTTAGAAATCAGCTCTGCGTGGTGGTGTAGACCTGGAATCCTAGCATTGGAGAAACTGAGACAGGATCATGAGTTCAGGGTTAGCCTGGACTACATGGTGAGTTCCAGCCTGACTCCAGTTAATGACCTTGCCCCCCTCCCCCCGAGAATGAGAATGATTGAACATCAGATTCTGAGGCCACTGTAGCTTTGATTTGGGGTTGGGTAAGATCGTCTTTTTCTGAGTAACTCTAAATGAGGACATGAGTGTTTTTCTGTGTACTAGAAGGGTGTATGCAGGAGGCCAGGTGAGAGGCACAGTCTGCTTGCTTTCTCTACTTTTTCAGGGCACTTAAAAAGATCAACAGCTCATAGTTGTGTTTTGTCTCTAAACCCTCTCCTATGCTGCACCTCTTCCCCTTCCCGGCCAGCTCCTAGCCTGCTATCCAGCCCTTGGACATTTTCTCAAAATCTGACCTCCCCAGGGGAGACTCAGCCTTCCCAGGTAACTGTTCCATTTGGGCCGCACCCTGTTCAGAGAGTCATCTCCCATGACTTAGCTTTCATGACTCCTCCACTGCGTTCATGTACGGTCAATGCTTTTGACTAGCTCGTGTTTGCTCAGTTACTTCAGTAATCCTTTGGACAGATTTCTTGTTTTTATTTATGTTAGGCGTTGGCATCTAGCAGTCAGAGCCCATGTTTGCTTTGCTCTCCATGCTTCTGAGTACAAACAGGCATCGATTACAGGGCAGACATTGATTACAGTGTTTGCCGGTTTCTGCAAGGGTGTGCAAGCACCAGATTCCCACTGAAGGAACCCTTGGCACGTCTTCCTGGTAAATGCCATTGGCTCTGCGGAGTTGCCTGCCCTGCTCTCTTCGTCTGTCATCTGGCTGCCAGCCATTTGCCGTAAGTCCCCAGTTCCTGAGAAAACCTGGACCAAGCTGACTGCTTGCTCCTACTGCCTTGCGTGCTCCACAGCGCTTGTCAGGTCTCGGTGTTCTGTGGCTGGTGGCAGGGCGCCTCACTGGTACGGTAAGCTGTACATAGCTCCAGGTAGCCTTTCCCAAGCTTATTAAAATCCTTACATGGGTACATCTTGACTTCTTTAAGCCTGGGCTAATTTATCGGGCTTGAACCTGTGACTTGAGGTGCTAGCGTAGTGCTGCCTCAGGCTCTGCCCTGAGCTGGGCGGGAGGGAAGCTGTGCAGGGCATGTGGGATTAACCGTGCCATTACACTCCATGACATTTCACTGCCTGGGCCTTTCCCTCCAGTTTTTAGGTAGGGGAGCCAGCATCAACTCTCCAGCAGGCCCTGTGACTTCTGCCTGGGCAGTGGCCTGGGCTGGCAGTGGTGCCATGACCAGCTATCACTGCCCACACACAATCAGAACACACCTGTAATCCCGCTGGACCCCCATTTCTCATCGCAGAGGGATGAGAAATGCACACACTGTGTGCAGGTATCTGGAAGACAGCGTTGAAGACCTGGTGGTGGAATTCAGCTTGCAGTGGCAGACGTGGAGTGTTCTGGGGAGGCAGCTTTGCCCGCGGTTGGGTATTGTCAGAATAAGGGCAGGTCTGTGATTCAGCACTTTATGGATCTCGCCTCTAGGGAGATTAGACAAAGGAAGAGGCAGAGCTAAGGGAGAAAGAAGCATTAGCTAGTAAGCAGTGGTGCTCAGTGTGTGGCGCGGAGCCCTCAGGCCTGTCTGTGCAGATAGCATCATAGAGCCTGCTGCGTGTCCTGATTCGTGTCCGCTGCAGAGTGGCTTCTTTGCTGTTATGTACAGCTGGTGTGGACACCGAGGCAGGAGAACCGCAGTGTGAGGTCAGCTCGGACCATGAAGAAGGTCTCTGACTCCAGGAATCAATCAAAACGTGGGCTGTAGAGATGGCTCCGCAGGGAAAGGCACTTGATGCTAACCCTGATGACCTGAGTTCAGTCCCCACGACTCAGCGTGGTGGAAGAAGAGAACTGACTCCCTGAAGTTGGTCCCTGGCCTGTATACTTGCACCATAGCACATGTGCACACACACGCGCGCACATACACAAACACACACACATGCTCATATACACACACTAAAAAATAAATATAACAACAGCAACAACAATAACGACAAAACTTTAAAAAAAGAATACACTAAGGCAAGAAAGAAGAGAACACGGAGGAAGGCCTAGTCAGTTCCAGGCCAGCTCCCAGATGCAGCTGCTTTCCCTCTGCATCTTGTCTGAGAACAAAACAGCACTGTAGCGCTGACAGAGCCTCACCCAGTTTTGACTGGCCCGGACTGAGAAAACCTGGACCAAGCTGACTGCTTGCTCCGGCCGCCTCGCATGCTCCACAGCTCGTGTCAGGGTCTGTATAGCCCAGTCCTGGAAGTCATAGAGATCTGCCTGCCTCTGTCTCCTCCACGCTGGGATCAGGGTGTGAGCCACCACACCTGGCAGGCCATTTTGAACTGTAGCAACAGTATGACATTATAATAAGAGGGTATGACTGCAGATGCTCCCCTCGGAACGACTCTCCTTATTGCTGTTATGGTCTTTCTCCTCATTTTATGTGAAGTATCTTTAAATCAGTTTGATTTAAAAAAAAAAACTAATTTTAATTATGCTTGTATGTATATCTGTGTAGAGTACGTGCAGGTGAGTGGGGGAGCCAGAGGAGGCCTGAGACAGCCATTAGGTTCCCTGGTGGTTGTGATCACACAATGTGGGTGCTGGGAACTGAACTCAGGTCCTCTGGAAGAGCAGCGAGTGCTGCTAAGCACCGAGCCACTCTCCAGGCTTTGATTTTACGAGTAACTCGTTAATTCTCTGTGTACTTTAAGCACCGTCTCTGTGGCTGGCGTGGCTCTAGGCTCCGGGCCACCCAGCACTGTGGAGAACTAGATGATGAGCAGAGGAGTAGGTAACGTGGTCTGAGCTCATGGAAGAAGGGCTCCCTGAGAAACCAGGCCAGTCCTGAATGAAGGGCAAAGGGCAAGGCATTGCCTTTCTTTCTGTGCTGGGGTTTGAACCTAGGAGCCTGAACATGGTGGGCGTGTGCTCTGCCACTGAACTCCGTCACCAGCCCAGGAGGGGAAGGCAGTCTTTAAGTTCACAGTCTCTCTAGGGAGAGAACGTGTGGAGGCTGGTGGACATGTGAGGATGTATGGAAAGAACATTCCAGAAGAGGACAGATTTCCTCATACAAAATAATCTCAAATGATGGGATAGGAACCGGGAGGGTAGTGTTCTAGAGTGGACAGAGAGGAAGAAAGGGCTCTAGGGCCTTGTGGGCATGGTGAGGCATTTGGACTTTATTCTGCAAAGGACAGATGGTAGAGGATTTCAAATAGAGAGACTTGGCTTTTGTTTTAAAACAAACAAACAAACAAACACCACCAGGAAAATTTGCTCCAATTCCTCTGCTGAGGATCGATAGAAAGAGGGCAAAAGCGGAAGCAGGGAAGCTGTTTGGACTCTCGGATTAGTCCAAGCCAGAGCCCAGAGAGTGGAGGTGGCACTGGGAATGGAGAGAAATGGCGGGGTGGTTCCCATCAGTGTGAGGATGGAATAATTAGGCCTCTGTGAAGAACTGGGCTGTAACTCAATAGTACAACTGCTTGCCTGGCGTACCCAAGGTCCTGGGGTCTATCCCAGTACCAGAGAGAGAGGGGGAGAGAGGGAGAGGGAAAGGGAGTGGGAGAGAGAGAGAGAGAGAGACAGAGAGAGAGAGAGACACAGAGAGAAACAGAGAGACAGAGAGACAGAAAGCAGAGAGAGAGACAGAGAAACACAGAGAGGCAGAGAGACACAGAGAGAGAGACTTGCAGATGATTTTGATGTGGGGTGAGGGGGTATTAAGGATGACCCAAGGTTTTGGTAAACTGTAAGATGGCGGAGGATGTCATTGGTAGCTCGTGCAGAGTTGTAAAGGGGAGGGTATGGGAGAGAGGAGGGGACTAAGCCCGCTGTGTGCACATCAGGGATGAGACATTTAGTTGTTCAGTTGGAGAAATCAGGTAAGAGTTATGAGGTCAGAATGCAGACCGAGATGAGAATTACCAGTGGAGGGGGGCAGTGGTGAAAGCAGGTCCATGCTAGCAAGAGGGATGGGATTGGAGTGGCCATGCAGGCACAGGGCCAGTTTGTCATGGCGTTAGGAAAGGACATTCATCCTAAGCAGACACAACTCTCTTCTGATTGTGTCTGTTCTTTCGGTGAGTCCTGTGGCTACAGGCAAGGGCATTGGAGGTCTAGAGATAACAGAAGGAAGAGTTGTTTAGTGTCTAAGGTAATGAACTAACGAGGGAGAGGTGGCTGATGCTGGGATATTTGGAGTCATTAAAGATTACGGTGCAGCTTTCAAAGTGAAGATTTGTTTTATCCAGCTGTACACAACTGCATGGGCACAGACTTGGAGTAGATTGATACTGGATTGGGCTTAAATTAAAAAAAAAAAACAGCTGAATTTTGAGCAAACACGTGCTGTGGAGTAATAGAAGGGCAAGAGAAATGAAAGTGGGTACAAGGGAAGAATTAAACTGTTGGCCCTAGGAGTTGGGGGTGGGCATACATATGCTATGGGATATATGTGTGTATGGGGGGTGGGCATGTATATGCTATGGGACATATGTGTGTATGAGGGGTGGTCATGCATATGCTATGGGACATATGTGTGTATGGAAGATGGTCATGCATATGCTATGGGACATATGTGTGTATGGGGGGTGGGCATGTATATGCTATGGGACATATATGTGTATGGGGGGTGGTCATGCATATGCTATGGGACATATGTGTGTATGGGGGTGGTCATGCATATGCTATGGGACATATGTGTGCATGAAGGGTAGTCATACATATGCTATGGGACATGTGTGTATGGAAGATGGTCATGCATATGCTATGGGACATACGTGTGTATGGG
>NC_022018.1:56640818-56654055 GCF_000317375.1 Microtus ochrogaster
ATGGGACATGCGTGAAGGTCAAGAGGATGACTCATGGGGTCAGTTCTTTTGTTCACTGTGGGACCTGGAGACTGAACTCAGGTCATCAGGCTTGGTGGCAGGTGCCTTTACCAGCTCAGCCATCTCTTTCCCCCATTGTCTAAAGTTAGAATCACCCTGGAAATGCTCCTTTGTGGGTTTCGATGAGTGATGAAAGTTTTAATTGAGGAGGGTAGACCTGACCTGGATGTGGGAAGCACCACCCCAAGGTCTGTGGTTCTGAACTAAAAAAAGGAAAAGTAAGCTGGGCACCAGCCTTCATCTCCCTGCTTCCCAATGCTGATGCACACCTTCCTGCTGCCAGGCCTTCCCTCCCAAGGTGGGCTGTATCCCCTGGAAATACAAGCTGAAACGGGCCCTTGCCTCTCGTCAGGTATTGGCCATACTGGAGGAAGTGCATCACTTTGAGGTGTTTGCTTAAGCTGTGCTCAGTGTCATTCGACTTCCTGTTGCTTGTAAGATGTAGCTGTCTCAGTTCCAGCACCGTGTGCGCCTGTACCGTCATGCTCCTGTCATGATGATGATGAACTGAGCCAGCCCCAATTAAATGTTTTCCTTTGTAAGAGTTGCCGTGGTCATGGTATTTCTTCACAGCTATTAAAATTCTAACTAAGACAACCTCCTTTTTTATTTGTTTATTAGTTTCAAGACAGAGCCTCACTAGGTAGACCTGGTTGGCTTTGAACTCACTTTGTAAACGAGGCGGCTTTGAACTCACAGAGATTTGCCTACCTCTGCCTCCTGATTGCTGGGATTAAAGGTGTGTGCCTCCAGTTGTGGCTTCTTCTCTCTTTTTAGGCTCAAATAAAAATGAGGGGCTTCTGCATGCTACTCTATTGTTCTTTACACAGAGAGCAAGGTCTGTGAACTTAAATCTAAGTTCTCGTGGTACTAACCTAGAAGTTTAGTATATACAGTCTTCCTCGTGTGCAAGTTGGGTATGCAGAACTGCCTTTCAAAGCTCTGTGGGTCTGTACTGTTTTTGCTCTTCTAAGGCATGTGTGTGTTTTGCATGTATGTGAAGGGGTAGGTGTGAGCTCGCCCATACACCACACAGGCAAAGGTTTCCACACAGGAAGCGATGTCTTTCTCTTTCTGTCTGCCTTTATTGTTCGAGACAGGATCTTTCGCTGAACTGGAAGCCTGGCATTTGGGATAGGCTGGCTGGGGCCAGAGGGTTCTTTGGATCCACCTGTCTTTCTGCCTGTAATAAGCAGCCATGCCCTGCTTCTAAGGTTTGGTGAGAGACTCTGTCTCAGGTGGAGAGAGAGACATTGGAATCTTTGCTTTAACTTCTCATGTGTGCTCATGGACATGCCACACGGTGCACTACACACACATATACCACGCATGCATGTACACACGCGCATCCCCCTCAGCAATGTTTGCCAAGCAAGTGCTCTTCTGAGACATCTCCCTAGCCTCCGTTTTTCAAGGTTTAAATTTTTAACAAACATTTTGTTATTTATTTATTTTTTTTTAGGCAGGAGCTTACCAGGTAGCTTAGGCTAGCCTCAGACTTTTAATTCTTCTGCCTTAGATGCCTGACACCCAAGTTCTAGGATTTTACAGGTGTGACAGGTATGCAACACTTAAGCCCAGCCATTTATTTCATTCTTTAAATGGTCTTTTCATTTTTATTATGTAAACATCTTTTCTTTAAAAAGATTTATTTTATTTTATATATATGAGTGCTTTGGCTGCATGTATGTCTGTGCACCACATGTATATACATCTGGTCTGCAGAGGCCAGTAGAGGGTGATGGATCCCCTAGAGCTGGAGTTACAGATGCTTGTGAGCTGCCATGTAGGTGCTGAGACTCAAACCCGGGCCCTCTGCAGGAACAGCCTGTGCTCTTGACTGTGCACCATCTCTCCCATGCCCCATGCAGTCTTTCAGCAGGCACAGTGGTGCAGCCTGTAGTCCAGTAGTTGAGAGCTGGAAGCAGAAGGATCAGGACCAGCCTGGGCCACATGGGTGTCTCTGTCTCAAAACAGTAAATGTTACCGCTTTTAAGTGGCTTGCTTATTGGTGTGTGTCCCATGGTATCCCAAGCTATATTCTTTGTTTCATTTACTGCTGTGGAGAATGAGCTATACGTTTTCAGACTGTCTTCAGTGAGTTAGCCTTGGGTAAAAACCTGTTCGCTAATCTTAGGGCTCTTTTAGGTTTTCTTATAGTAATCAGTAGCCAGCAGAATACATTTGATCTTATTTCCTCAAAGAGATTTTATTCTAAAACGTGGTTAGTTCCATATAATGAGAGCTCTTTTGATATTTTAAATGGGAATAATTACTTGCTGATATAAATGTGAAAATTCTTGGATTCTCTGGTACAGGTTGGTGAAGCAGCATAGGTGTCCATTACTGTGGCTTCTGCTGTTAGTGGTATATGTCAGCTCTGTGGGACATCGTGGGTGGGCAGTCTGATGGCGTTAGAAAGTGACACTTTGAGGCACTGTGTTCTCAAGATGGGGGAGTTGCCGTGCTCGGAACGCTTGGGCTCAGGCAGGGCAGGGCTGGCATTTGCCAAGGAGTTTTACTTTTCTGCTCATGTAGACACAAGGAGGGAGAGGCTGTAACTGACATAAACTTACTATTGGGTATTTGTCACCTGCAGGGTCTCGAGAGAACAGAAATGTCACTTAGAAATGTAGGTGTGTGTTCCAAATTGAGAAAATGTGTTATGAATGAGTGGGGTGAACAGAAAGCTTTCAAAATGAAGACATTTTAAGTTTTAGAAGTGCAGCCTGTGCGGTTTTAGAACCCAGGAGGCAGCCAGCAGGTCTAAGGCCACCCTTATTGGTTGGAACACACTCAGGGTCCAGGCTGGGTAAACAGTGGTGGCTAGGCACTGCACCTGTCTTTGGTGCCTTTGGGCATGCCACCTTCTAGGTGGAAGCCATGTGGGGTTTCCTGCTGGTAAAGGTGGGGCCTAAGCTCTATGAGCAGCTGTATGCCTGAGTTCCTGGAGGAGGTCCTATGTCTTTCTTAGTGGCCAGCCAGCGTGTTGGTTTTCTGAGATGGAATCACCTGAGCTGGCTTGTCCTCTTTTTCCCTTCCAAAGCAGATGCTTTCACGAGGTCTAATCCAGCAGCCAGGACAACAGTGTTTGCAAGGCAAGGGGCGAGCTTCATCTGTTCTCTAGCTGATTCTTCTCATTTGCCTTTGTAGCTGTCTTAGAAAGATTACTGGAGCTGGAGAGTGAGTGAGGGTGTCCAGTGATTGTCTAGCTCGTGGTTGGCGTGTTCTCTGTGGTGGTAGTGTTTGGGCCCCCAGCAGTGGTTTGTAGGTTTGTAGAATGTGTCTCTCGCTGGGCCAAAGAGATGGCCACATATGCAGCTGAAAGTTACTATGGCTCACTTACTTTTTTTTTTTTTTTTTGAGACAGGGTTTCTCTGTGTAGTCCTGGCTGTCCTGGAACTTGCTTTGTAGACCAGGCTGGCCTTGAACTCATGGAGGTCTGCCTGCCACTGCCTCCTGAGTGCTGTAGGCAAAATGCTCATATGCATAAAAAAATAAAATGCTAACTTAAATATGTGCATTGAAGCATTAGGGTTAACATTTTGAAATGCTTGGTGACCTCAGAGACTCGAGGACACCAGAAGAAAGGCAGCCATCAATGGGAGTCTTTTTTAGACAGGGTTTCTCTGTGTAGCCCTGGCTAACCTGGAACTTGCTTTGTAGACAAGACTGGCCTGGAACTCAGAGATTTGCCTGCCTTTGCCTTCCAAGTTCTGGGATTAAAGGCATGAGCCACCATGCCTGGTGTCAATGGGAGTCTTACCAGTCCTCTGCAGGATTTTAGTGGTGGCCTCGGCTGTTCACATGAGAACAAATTAGTTGTTTGTTTTTTGTTGTGCATATCAAAATTATGAGTCAGTTATTACCCTAGAGAGAGGATTCTGATGTTGATAGTAGCCACTCTGTACCCGCCTCTGGCCCCCAGCCGCTGAGATGATGTGCCCATCCAGATGTCATTTTGTTTGAAAGTATTTGCTGGTGTTTGTGTTTCTGTCACAGGATAAGCTGAGCGTTTGTGATTGTCAGACAGCACTTTTGTTTAATGCTCTCAGCGATGGCTTTGTGACCATAGTAGACTAGAAACCAGAAAGTGTCCTTTGGGACTGGCTCAGAGCACAAACTGATCTCGTAGAGGACCTGAGTTTAGTTTCCACACAGGGCAGCTCACAACCAAGGGATCTGACGCCCTCTTCTGGCTTCCACAAGCACCAGCACTCATGTGTGTACATAACCACACACAGACACCCACCCTCCACTTTATCTAAAGTGAGCAATAAAGGTATCTTTAGTTTTCCTTGGAGAAAGAGGTGGCTGTACTTTAGCCAACGTTATCTAAGACCCCAGAGGCTGATAGAAGTGTCTGTGCTGCCTGTTGGCATTCACGTTGGCATTGCCCCTGCAGTTTTAGGGCACCTGTCTGATGCTGTCACCTAGTGGCTGTCCACCAAGAAAGGGAACTCAGAGCCTCCAGGGTTGTCGCTGGGTTCTCGCTTCTGCTCTTTGTGTCACAAGCAGGTGTGGAGCTCTGTGTCCCTAAAAGCAGGCAGGCTAGAAGCAGGTAAATGGGAAACAGGTGCCAGTAAGGTAACTGTGATCCCTGCAGTATGAAAACACTGGTCACCATGCCTCCCTTTAATAAAAAGGGACTTCTGACTGTATCAGTTTTCCCTAGTCATGCAGTAAATCTTATGTTTACAGAAATTAGTCTGAGCATTCTATAAAAGTCAGATAGCCAAGAGCTATAATTTCCTCAACAGCGTTTGTCTTGCCCTAGTACAGATGGCGTGAAATCAGGTGCGTGGAAAGTCAGGAAGCAATCCGAGCTGATGAGAAGGGCTTTCAGATTTATGCTTTGCAGATACTGCTGTGATGAATGTATTCGCTGCCTTTTTATTGCTTTTCTCTGATAATGTCAATGCTGCCTGGAAAACGCTGCGTTTAGACTATTAATATCAGCAGATGTTCTCTGATAAATGCTATAATTACTATCAAATAAAAAATCGTCACAAGATTCATGGACATAATTTCATTTCTGCACTTTGCTTTCATTAGCGTACGTGAAATTAGCGTACCTAGGTGTAGCTTTTAGGATTTCTGAAGTACTTGATGAGGTTAGTGGGATAAAGTGGGCACGAGTGGATGGCTTTACATTTAACTGACAAGAAAATAATACTTAAGAATTAGGAAATTCTGGCCAGGCTGTGGTGCTACAGGCCCTTAATCCCAGCACTCGGGAGGCAGAGACAGGTGGATCTCTGTGAGATCGAGGCCAGCCTAGTCTACAGAGCTGGCCTCCAAAACTACAGAGAAAACCTGTCTTGAAAAAACCAAAAATAAATAAATAAAAATGAGGGAATTTTAGAGTATTTGTTTTTAGCGGACATGGCTGAAACTACTTAAGCACGTTGGTAATGAGTTAGGGCCAATGAGCGGCTCAGTAGCTGCAGACGGTAACGGGAGGCGACCTTCCGTGCTGCCCGCACTATTTGGGTCTCCGTGCTGCCTGTGCGTTTCCTCTGCAGTAGTGTTAGAACTTGACAGTGGGCTTAGACCCTGGGACTCTGGTCATTAGAATTGGGACAGAAATGTGGAACACGGAGGTAGGGTGCTGGAGAAGCAGCTGTGCAGCTGTGCCCTTTGCAGCCCCAGCACCCAGCTGTGCCACGTTCTAGTCAGTTGGGTTGTGATTGATGGCCGTCTGGGTCCACTAGTGTGGACAGGTAGGGGAGGTTCTTCTCTGGCTCTGACCATTCTGGGTTCTGTTCCTTTTGCTATGCCCTTTCAGGTTTGTTTATTTTAAAATTTGTATGCATGTGAGTGTTTTGCCTACACATGTATGTATTTTCATGCCGTGTATGTCTGGTGCCTGCAGATCTCAGGAGAGAGCCTTAGATTGCCTGGAACTGTAGTTACAGATGAGCCACCGTGTAAGTGCTGGGAACTGAACCTAGGTCCTCGTGCAAGAGCAGCCAGTTCACTTAACCACTGAATACCTCGCTAGCCCTGGCTGTAAACAGCACTGGTGTCCTCTCCTTGCCTCAAATTGCCTGTTAAATAGAATAGGACTGGCTAACTCATTCACAGAATCTTACAGGATGACTCTGAGTCAAGTTGAGGTTATAGGATGGCTTGTCACACTGGGTTACGTCCCCGTAGGTGCCAGACTCCTATCTCTGGCTCCAGCAGCGATGTTTTCAGAGCTCCCTTCTTATTTCTGTGGGCATTTTCTAGCAGGGATCTTGTTTTCCAAGGGCGACCTGTTGGATGAGTTTCCAGAAGCCAGTTTCACCAGACCTTCCTGGGAAAGGGATACTCACCAGATGACACAAACAAAGCCACACTCATCTGGGAGTAGCCCATGTTTCACTATTGAACAATAAAAGGTCATTTACTTGAATCATTAAATCAAAACAGCAAATGCTACAATTGAGTCTGTTTGCTTGGTGCTCCGGGCCAGCAGGGCAGGACTGTGGTCTTCTACCAAGCCAGTCATCAAACTGTCTTCATATGTCCTGTCTTCCACCATCACAGCCCTGGGTGTGGGGGTGCCCAGGTACCTGGAACAGCATCTAGACAGGATCCACATAAGCTGGCTGTCTCAGTGAGTGCCACAAGGCTGTGTGCCAACCACTGGGGGACTAGCATCCTCTGGTCAGGATGAGGGAGGAAGGAGCTGTAGCAGAAGTTCATGGTTCATGGGTTCATCTCTGTCCACAAACGTGCCCAGGCTTGTTGGGGAGGTGGTACACCCAAATTTTACAAAGCAGCAAATTTTTAAAAGTTGTCCTGGTGAATGAGGTCTAACATGTGGGGTTCTGGTAAGTGAAGGAGACATGCTTTGGGTGTGCCTGCAGAAGGGGGCGTGGAGTCGGTCCTTCAGGGTCTGGACTGTGTGTGAGGGAGGGGACCGAAAAGATGAGTTGGCAGGTGACAGGGTAAGGGCAGCGGGGATGTGAGACCCTGAGAGCAGCTCAGTGAGCTGGGCTGCAGATGGCAGTGGGACCTCGTGGGATACTGTTTCCCATTGCCTCGAGCTTAGGGCATCCGAGAACAGACTCTTGTCACTCATTCAGCTTGTATCCTCTTCTCAAACCACAGATTGGAGCAACTGCCCAGTCCCTCTCAGGACTGTGCTGCTGGTGCAGGTGCCCCTGCCATCCCCATTACAGCAGCTTCCTGATTGCCTGTTCCCGTAGGCTCTCCACATCCTTAGTTGGCCTGAATGCCGTAATGTTGTGAACATGCTAGTCTCTCCTCAGAAAACTCCAGCGCCTTCCTGTGGTTTCTTCCCAGATATATTTCATCTTCTCAGAGGTTTCCAAAGCCGCCCGTGTTCTTGCTCTGATCCTACCTCTCATGACCTCTAAGCTTCTTACTTAGAGATGAGAATCGCAATCTGTGAGGTCCTTCGGTTGTCCTCTCTATCCAAGGTCATGTGACCCTTAGAGGTCCCTGGCAGTTAATGGCATGCCGGAGCTGGCTCCAGTCTCGTCATCCCAGCTCCATCTTTGTTGCTTGTCCTCAAGCTGTTCTTCCTCCACTCCCTGACCCACCCATCTGTCTACATCTGTCCATATCTGTCCACATCCTCCACATAGAGGTTTCTTACATCCTCAGTAAACAATCACCAAGTCATTTATGTTAGACGTAACAGACTGCAATGCAGTGATGAACAAGGCAGATCTTTTCCTCTCATTACGGAGCTGACAGTGTAGAGGGAATGTGACAGAATATGAGTCACATTCATCAGAGAAGGATGAGTAAATATAAAAATCCTAAATTGAGGTGAGGGCTGTGAAGGAAGGAAAATCCTGATAGCTAATACGAAATGGACCCAAGGACTCCACTTGTGTTCCTGTAGTCTCCACAAAACTGTGAAGTAAATGTTCTTTCCCTTAATGTCTTGGATGGGGAAGCTGAGTGATTTGGTGAAGGTCCTCCGTCTGCCAAGGGACAGGTGCTGAGAGGGACTGACAGCCAGGGAAGTGTGTGTGTGGAGCGGTGGGGTGGGGGGGTGGTGAGGAAGTGGAGGCAGAGACAGTGGGGGAGAATAGCAAGGAAGCTGCTGGACTCATCCAAAGGAGAGGCCACTGCTGGGCTGGACACAGTGCAGGACTGGACCGGGGCAATGGTGGGAAAACCAGGGTATATTTGTAAATGACCTGCACAGAAACTAGTGTGCACCCTTGAACAGGAAAGGCAAACATGGGTCCGGGGTGTGGCTCAACCTCGTGCACTAGCAAAGAGGAAAAACATGGTTAGGCACTGTGGTGGAAGCCTGTAACCCCAGCATTTGGGGAGGGGGAGGCTGGAGGACTGGAGTTCAAGGTCATCCTTAGCTCCACGAGGCCAGCCCAAGTCACACAAAGCTCATGCCCCAAAGCCAGGCAAATAAATACATGGGGAAAAAAAAGCAAAATAAGGAGTATACCCAAGTTTCTCTGGCGAGGGAGGAGAGGAAGAGGAAAGGGGGTGCTGAGGTGCTAGAGTTTGCACCGGAGGAACCCAGTACTTGCAGATGTATTTTCCGAGTTGGGGAAAATACCGGATACAGCTGGGCACAATGAATACGCTCTCTGGTTAGACACTGTTAGGTGTGAATTGTTGTAAGATGTCCGGGTCAGTTCTGTAAATGTGGCTTTACGTCTGAGATCAGAGCTCAGATGAGATCCGAGCCATAGATAACAGAAAGGTCACAGGTGCGTGGGAAAAGGTGAAGCTACCCAGGGAGAAGCTGCAGTGTGTGAATGAGCACTTGGGAGCTTGGGATTCTGCCCACTCGCTGGCTGGATGGAAGAGGAGCTTGCGGGAGATCCAGGCAGACTTTTAATCACAGGCTCCAGAAGAAGGCAGTGATCCAAATGAGGGAAGTGACCAGATGTGGTGGTGCATAGCTATAACCCTAGCAGTTGGGGGAATCGAGGCAAAAGGGTTGCTGAGAATTAAAATGTTTTTTTCCTCTCATTTATTGATTTGTGTCTGTGTGGGCTTGGATATGCCACAGCACATGTGTAGAGGCAGAGGGTGACCTGCTGGAGCTGGCTCTGTCCTTCCACTCTGTGGTGACTGAGTTCAGGTGGCTACAGATTTGAGGCCAGCTCAGGTTCTACTGTGAGTTCAAGGCAAAGCCTTTGACAAAGCTGAGATCTGAGTGTGATCCCTGGAGCCCATGTGTGTCTGTTGCTGTGATGAACTGCCGTGACCAAAGCCATTTATGGAAGGAAGAGTCTCTTTGGCTTTGGCTTCAGAAGGAGAGTCCATCACGGCAGGGGAGGCACAGCGGCAGGGGCAGGAAGCAGAGAGTTCACATCTTGAACCACAAGTCGGAAGCAGAGAGTGAGCTGAAGGTTTGTGAGGCCTTTTCCACCTAGAGCCCTCCCCCAGCGGCATACTTTCTTCTGCAAGGCTGCTCCGCCCACACCTTCCCAAGCAGCACCGAGAGCCAAGGGGTCCATCTTCTTGGGGGACACTTCTCATTCACACCCACCACAGCTTATGAACATGGCAATATAGAGCCGTCGCCCCCAAGTTGTCCTCTGACCTCTGCTCCTGCACCGGGACACACACTTACCCACCAACCCTCACAAAATTATAATTAAGCAAAATACAAAGTGAAAAAGAAGGGAGGGGTCGGTTTTCCTGAGGCAAAGGATGCCATTGGATTGAGCAGCTGGAGGTCACCGATGAGCACAGTGAGGTTGGGCAGTGGTGGAGGCAGCTTTGAGCCAACGTGGAGCACATACGCTTGTATAGCCCCTGTTACCCCAGACACTCCTTCTCTGCTGTCTCTCTCTCCCTTCGGGATTCAGTCCTTGAACTGTCTTACTTGTTTGTATCCTTCTTTAGGCTCACTTTGATATTAGACGTATGCATCTCAGTGCTTTGGTATTGACTGTGACGTCAGAGCTGAAAAGGTGGAGATGACCAGGACCTAGGCCAGTGCTCTGCTCTGCTAGGGAGACAGTGGCTCAGGGCCAGGAGAGTTTGGGCCATGCAGAAGGTCACTGCAGCTACACCCCTGAGTCTCTGGGTCGGCTCTGGCTACCCCAAGTTCAGAGACCTGGCTTGTGTGTATCTCCCACTGACCCACCCCAGTGTGATCTGGGCGTGTTTGAACACACGAGGCCCCTTGGTTTGTTTCATTAAAGTCAGTGCCTTTAGTCCCTGGTGAGCCTAACCTTTGTCTTCTTTTTGTCCTTTCGAAACTCTTTCTCACTAGGGACTGTCTCTTCCCCTTGTGCACCTGCTCCTAGTGACATAGTTTCTGAGAGCAGTGGGCTTCTCTGGCTTCTAAGTGGCTCTGTGTGTTGGGGTGAGAGTGGTCGATGGTGTCGCGAGCAGCTCCCTGAACAGCATGGCCGCCTGGCTCTGTGAGACGGGGTGAGAGTGGTCAGCAATGCCATGAGGAACTCCCTGAACAGCATGGCCGCCTGGCTCTGTGAGACGGGGTGAGAGTGGTCAGCAATGCCATGAGGAACTCCCTGAACAGCATGGATGCCTTTGTTGCAGGTGCAGTTTGGAGGCAGCCTCTTGCTGCATCTTCTCTCAGTTGCTTTCAGCAATGAGAGGCAGCTTTTCAGTCACTCAGTATGCTGGCTTCACAACCTCAGCCACACATAATTATAGCCCCAGTTTGTTGTGAATGTTAGCGTCCCGTGGGCTCCTGGTAGACCCTGTGCTGCCACAGGCCTGCTTCTCTGGTCTCTATAGGCATTCATGCGTTGCCACACGGCTCTCTGACTCTTAAGACTTTCCTTTTTCTGTGACCACTTGTTCAGCACACAAGGTATATATATGCTATCCATCCGTCCGTCTGTCCATCCGTCCATCCTTCATAACTTGACTGGTGTGGTACTAGACAGATGGCTCATCGGTTAAAGAGCATTTACTGCTTTTTCAGAAGACCTGGGTTTGGTTCAAGCTCCCACAGGGGGGCTCACAACTGTCTGTAACTCCATGGCCAGGGTATTGGATGTCCTCTTCTGGCCTCCTTAGGCTTCTGCACACACATGACACACACACACACACACACACACACACACACACACACACACGTATACATAAAATAAATTAGTAACTTGGTTGGTGTTCTGTAGAAAAGGTAATACATAGAATATCTGGAATTGGTGATATGTTCCTATAATCCCAGCTACTTAGGAGGCTGCAGCAGGAGGGTCACAAGTTTGAGGCCAGCCTGAGCAACTTAGCAAACTCCTATCTCAGAGTAAAGATTTGAAAGCGCTATGGATGTCATTTGTGGTTCTGGGTTTATTCCATAAAAGAGGTATGTGTTTCTATTTAGGAATTATTTTTAGGTTTTTATTTGATTTTTGAGGCAGGGACCTCATTATATTGCTCTGGCTGGTCATAAACTCCTGGGCTCAAACTGTCTTCCCATCTCAGCTTCCCTAGTGCTTGGGACTCCAGATGTATTCTATTGGGCCTTGGTGCCAGTGACCCTTCCTGTTGCACTATTTAACCCAAATAAGCAGATCTGTTATGAGGACAGTTTAAAGAGTCACAGATATGGGTGTGTGTGTGTGTGTTTACATGTGCTTGTGGAGTCAGGTCAGCCTCAGGTGTTATTCCTTAGGAAATCATCCACGTTGTCTTTTGAGACAGGGTCTCTCACTGGCCTGTCATTTCCCAGCTGGGCTGAGCTGGCCAGCATGTTCCAAGTATCTGCCTGTGTCCGCCTCCCCAGTCCTGAGATCACACGCTCACATCACCACACCTAGGTTTTTAAAATGTGGCTTCTGGGTACCAGCTTGGTTCTCATGCTTTCAGGGCAGCACTTTATCTATGAAGATGGCCCTAGTCTGAGAGTCCCATGGCGTTTCGTGCCCTAGTAAGTGTTTAAGGCCCGCTTAGGATTAGTTAGTAACTCATTGGGAGGTGACTTGGAGCAGCCCAATACTCACGAAGGCTGGTTGTTAGGTTCCCCTCCCTGCTAGTTGTGCTAAGTTAGAGGGCTTAAGGATTGGCTATGAGGAAGCAGAATAAGGCTTCTAGCTCCAAGTGCAGATCCTATAGCTAAAGAGACAGCTTTAATTCTGAATTTTGAGGAACTATAGTATAACTCAGAAGTAGGTGACAGTTTTGTTTAGGAATGTCTTATCTTAGAGTGGACAACTTTGTCAATAAAAATTGAGGATTTCTGATGTTGGCTGCATATTTTGAAGGAAAAGGTAGCCAGTTTTTCTATCAGTTGACTTCTGGTAGGAGTGTGACCTGAGGTTTGGTACCTGGTTCCCTGTGCCATGCCCAGACAGCATTAACTTACAATGTATCCGTTATCCCTTCTAAGTCTTAGACACCTTTGACTCAGCTCTGTCTGGAGGGAAAGAGCAGTGAAGACGCAGCTTTTTCTGAAGAAGTGGAAGCCCGTGGAGAAAACATATGCACTGTGTATCGAGGAACTTGAATTGGCTTTTTCAGTGGGGAGGGGAGAGGAACAACAGGGTCTTGTATTATCTGCTCTTCTGGGTTCTCATAGTGTAGTCCACCGAGGACAACCTTGAACTCCTGTAGCACCGGCTGGCCACCACTCTGGCTGCCTAAGCCACTGACCACGTGGCTGTGGGTACAGAGGTATAGAAGAGATATCATCATTGTGTTTTGAATGTCTTCTTTTTTTCCTGTCATGATGGAGTTTTACTTGTAATTCATGAAAACAAGTAAATAAAACAAGTCAATGCTGATAGGAAACATGTAAAGGTTAAAATTGGTAATAATGTGATGGGCTCAATGAGAGTGAGTGGGGAGACCTGACAAGGAAGCTTTTACACGGGATATTTGTATGCAGTTCAGTGTTTTGAATGTCTTCAACTGTGCTCTGTGGTGTAAGTTTGCAACTTTGTGTTCCTTCCACCTTTCTGTTTGTTTAGAACTGTGAGCTTCACACAGAGATGTTTAACCTTTGTGGGTTGCTCATGCCCCACAGAAAACAACGAGGACTTACAGGAGCAAAGCCATCGTTGGCGCATTGCGATGCTATGCTTAGCTGGTCCATAAGTATGTTTTTTCTTGATTGCATAATGCATCTTATAATTTGGAAAACAAAAAGAGTCAAAAATATTTCTTCTACCCACTTTATTTATTTATTTATTTTTTGGTTTTTCGAGACAGGGTTTCTCTGTGGTTTTGGAGCCTGTCCTGGAACTAGCTCTTGTAG